>NC_090448.1:49822596-50130564 GCF_031143425.1 Pleurodeles waltl | reverse complement strand
TTTGGGAGGTTTTGTGCTCAGAGAGGCCTTGAGGTAAACGCTGACCTAACTAAATTTATGATTATAAATCCTGGTTGTTCTACTAGCCCTAATCCTATGCTTACTAAGGTGCCCCTGGAAAGGGTTAAGGTTTTTGATTATTTAGGGATGACCCTAACTGAAGACATGGACTGGAGCCGCCATATAGATAAACAGAAACTCAAGCTTGTGCAATATAGCGGGCCGCTCCTTAGAGCACAGAGAAGTTCATCTTTTCATCCTATGCCTCCAGCAATTCACATTTATAGAATGCAAGCTTTGGGGGTCGCTCTGTATGGGGCTGAACTATGGGGCTATAAAAAAAAATCACAATTACAAGTAGCAGAGAATTGTTTCCTTCGTCAACTCCTAGGCCTCCCTATTAGCTTGCCTCAGACACCGCTTAGACTTGATGTGGGCCTGAGGCCTCTTTTTGAAGTGGTGTGGCTTAGTCTATTGTTGTATTAGAGATGGTTATGGGCTAGCCCTGAGTCATTTTCCTATGATCAGGATTACGTGAAGTGTTAGGCCAGTTTGGGTCAAGGAGCGTACCTTGGTTTAGGTATGTAAAAGAGACCCTATATAAGATAGAGTGTGGAGAATTGTGGGAAGACCCAGAGAGTGTTCGGCTAGTCAGTAAAGCTCTGCTTGAGGCCAATCAAGCTGAGATGCTGTCTAGCGCTTCTCTGGGTAGCTTGGCCAACAATCTTCTTCACACCAAGGATACGTTCAGTTTTGAACGATTTCTTGATGATGTTGAGCCCCCGTTGGCCCAAAAGCTGTATGTGCAATTGGGTCCCTTCCAATTGCTCATTTTACTAATAATTGGGCTCGGACTTATGATAGTGAAAGGTACATTTGTCCCTCCTGTGGAGCAGAAAAGAAAACGGATGAACATGTGATTTTTTTTTTCTACCTACATTCAGTGTAGAAGGATATGGATTATTCCAGTTTGTCGGCTCCTTGGTGTTACGGAATATAAAAACGCACTTCAAATTTTAAGGTACGATATCACCCAATGTTTAGTATTTGCTGTATCTCGTTTTTTAATACTGATGTGGATAACCAGGCAAGTGGCATATCCGTAAGTTGTTTTTATCTATTTTTGGTTTTACTGATGTTTAATAAATTAAGTTATTATAATACATTTTAGCATCAATTTTCATTATGTAGTTTTAAATAAGTGTAATAGGTTTGATTATCCGTCAAGGACTTGATTGTATTACTAATTTTAGAAATTATGAAGATATTCTTATTTATGCTGTGTATACAGTCTTGTATGTTTTATCCTTGTACTTTTATGGTTTTTTGACCAAAATAAAGAATTTGATTGATTAATAAAATTATCATTAGCTTTGAGCATGTACGTCTGTAGTAATAGGACTGCTTTCTGGTCCTCTGATCTCTATGTAATTTAGCAGAATCATTCCTTTGTGGATCTGTAAAATTTGTCTCACTCTGCTTTCTATGAACTGTTATTGCAAGATTTGTATACCCTTTCATTGAGGTTTAAGGTCTGATGTATATCTTGATGGTATTACCGCCAGGCCACGACAGACCCGAGTACCCAGTCATGTAGACAGTGTTCCGACCGCCGTATTTAGATGTATTGCGGCTAAGCCACCGACCGCCACAACAAAGTGCTCTTCCTAGCCGTCAGGCTGGCAGGTTTCCGCCAACCATATCTATATGTTACAGTCCTGCAGGCGGTGTACTGGGGGCGGACGTACCTTTCTCACCGCATCGTTCCAATCCGCTCCTCTGCCTGCCAGAAGGTGCAGACACAGACTCCCAGCCTGCCCTGCGGCCACTTTCCCAGCATGAAAGCAGCGTTAGGATTGGATGGAGCACCCTGGCTGGGCGCTCTGAGGCAGACAGGGAGCTGCCTGCTGTCTCTAACCCAGCAACACAGTGCCGGGTTGGAGAGAGCTTAGTGCGGATGTGTGTTTGGCCGGCCCGAGACGTTCGGACACACATACATGCGCACTGAGGGGAGTGCACCTACCACTCCCCCAGGTCCCTGTCACACTCCATGGCCCCCCTTTTACAACAAAACCATAATAACGTAGCTTTGCTGCTGCTGGTGGGGCGACGCTCCTCTTCCATAGTGGAGGAGATGCCCCTGATGACGCTGCCTTGCCTAAATGCAGGCACTCTTTATCAACAGATTATGCAGTGTCATTAATTGGGACATGCTCTCCAGTGTGATCCTGGGCACCTATGCCCATTCAACCTGCCAGCACAAAGTCACAAAAATACGAACTGTATGTGCAAGAGAGAGCTGCTTTCTAGGCTGAAACATTCCAGTCAGTCCTTTGGAACAACAGTCATGACACATTTTGCACAGCTCATGAAAGGACATAATGGCTCTGCTGACAAACGTCAGTAACAGAAATCACAGCTAGTCGACCACTAAGACTGTCCTACAGTACAGAATATCAACTCATGCATTTCAAGCTATTTTTTCATCGCAATAACCAGTATTATGGGGAATAAAAACTGAGGAAAAAAATAATGGCGGTTGGGTAGGTAAATTATTATAGCCTGGTACCCTAATTTACACTCTAGTTTTCAGAAACTAAAACTAACTTTAATCTATTGAAAATGAATCTCAAATACCTACTGCTCGAACAGGAGCGCAGCTTTTATTTGTGCGGCAGGTGCAGTGGTACCGAGGTCCCGAGACCCGAGGGCCCCACTGAAAACTGATTAGTGTTGTATTTAAGGGTCCATACAGCAGCCGGGGTGGGGGTGGGGGGGGGTTCTATTTCCTTCTTTGCACCAGGGAGAATGACACACTGGCTACTCTAACATGCTCAAAAAACTCCTGCCCTAAAAATAATCACGACACTCCCAGTTCGAATTCGAACCTTGGCCAGGCCTTAGAATAGCTCCTCGAAGCGAGGCATTATTTGGATCACATCATCCCCTAACTACAAACACCCCCGGCCCTCCTTCCATACCCCCCCCCCACCCCCCACCTTCCAACCCAACCCCCTCCAGCCCCGACATCTTTCAGGTACGTAATGAGACTGTAATGACAAGTAAGATGTAACTAGACAGCAACTGTCGTTTCCACTTCATTTCTGAAAGGGAAATACCTTTCAAATAGCTGGGGGTTGGGGGAGTAGGGGTAGAGACACGAAAAAACTGCAAATTACCACGAAACCAAGACAAGGGAAAGAGAAAAGAACCAGCGAGAGACAGGCTTCGAACCAAAAAATGATGAAGGAACTTTACAGGAATTATGGTGACAGAAAAGGGAAATTAACAATCTGCAGCAAAATTATATTTGCAGAATTTAATTAACCTTTTATGCCAGCAACAATTAAAGAAAACAGAAGCAACTGCACTGAATTGTTTAGCTTGCATGAGATAACAAATGAACGGGCCTGCTGCATTGCGCGAGGGGTGCAGAAACGGAAGGCGCGCGAAGGGATCTCCCCCCCCCGAGCCTCCCAATTAACGAAATGCTGAGCACGCAGGGGCGGGGAGGGGAACTGCTCTGAAGTGACAGGAGTTATGAAATAGACGACGGACTACGGGGCCCTGATAGGCACAACACTTAAAGAGGCGTACCTACATTAAAAAAATATCTATTATTTGCTTTACTACTGCCTGGACCCTTCTTGGGTCATTATTTTCCAATTTTTGAGAACTTGACTGTAGTAAATACATCAGAAATATTTTTTTCCTGAATAAAACCCAGTGACACTCAAACAGGCAAGACACCAGAGCTCCAACTAATCACAGGTTTCAAGGTAAACACCATTGGACCCTGATCACAACACCCATGGAAACATTAGTGCATGATAAACATTACTTTGTGTGAAAGTTATAACACTGACCACATTGAACCACATTGTAGGTAGCCAATCACATATCATTTCCACTTGATTCACTCAGTAGGAGCTATATCAAGCCTGTTTAATGAAGTGCTCAGAAGCAAATTCCAGTTTTGCTTTGAAAATGGCTATTGGTTGTTCGATGGTCTCTTCACGGTTGTTCACGGTTGGTATCTTTCTACCTGTGGAGTTTGTCTTTTTTGTAATGCTGGATACTAATGGGTCAATGTCCAGTCACGCACATGTTACATTACCTGACCAACTTTGGACCTTGCACTAATATTTTCAGATCAAATAGCAGAACCTCTTTCTTCCTGGAGTTCAAAACTCATCGTGAGTATCAGGGCTGTCTGTAGGGTAAGTATCCTCATGGTCTGTGTCCTCAACAGAGTCCAAGTCTATGATGGTCTATGTCTTCTGAGCTGAATTATATGATATATGGTTGAGATCCACACAACAAGTCAGATTTCCATCAGTTGGCAGTAACAAACCTGGATTTACAGGTGGGACTGACCTCTCTCTCGCGCATTGCTTAATTTTGAGCACTTTCTTACCATTCTGCAGAGGAGTAGGACATGTTGTGTGGTACTGGATGGACCCAGGATGTGCAGAGAGTCTAAGAGCAATGGTCAAACCCCCAGAAAAGGTCTTGTATTTAGCAAATGAGAACTGCTTGTCTCATCCCGAGGGGCCTGAGCTCACCTCCAGCAGCTCCCAGCTCGTCCACTCCTCAGCTTCGATGGCCTGTGGACCTTAAATCCTTGTCTTCAGAAGAGTATGTGCACAATGATAGACTGACAAAAGGGGTGAGAGGGGCTAGCCAGCTCAGCCAGCGTGTAAGTAGCAGCCAATCTGGTTTGCGTGTGAGGGCCTTAAAGGGTGCAAGTGGCAAATTCAATAACCTTCTGCGTTGAAAAAATATGAATTAGGAGTTGACCTAAAACTGAGCTGTGGTAAGAGTACAATTTATCTGGCATGACAGAAGTGAATTTTGCATGTTGAAGGACACAGGCTGATTTGCATAAGGCTGGCCCCTTTCTGTGATGACACAGGGAGCAAACAAGTGATGGAGTGGAGTAATTACTGGTGGCTGATACTAACTAAAGTATTCCACCCACCACTTTTTTTGTCTTTTCTCGTGCTTTCTTTCTTCATCAGAAAAAGTCCTTGGATTTCTTTGTCTTCCCTTTGTTTGTTGAGTAAATGAAACTACCCATGCGCCAGTGGGATGATGGTGCAATGCTTGTTTACAGATAAAATGCAGGAGGATACAAAGGGCAAACACTGGAGCTGGGGGCTTCAAGTACCTAGTTGTGGCCCCAGATATTGATTCTTGGCCAATGATGCACGTTTCCCATAACATGTGAGAAGGGAGCTTTAAAAGGGCCAAGTGAAGAAGCAAAGTCAAAAGAGTACTTCATAACAAGCCAGATTGGCAAGATCAGTAGTTCTGGCTTTTTGTCAGGCAACGGTTTGGCAATAGTTGGATGGCTTGCTCTGTGTTGTTCTCATCTGTCCTAGAAAGAAACCACCATAATTAAGCAACATGTTGGGTTTCAAAAATATAGAACCTGAGCGTAGGGCCCTTCTCTGAACAAACTGCATTAGCAGAGCTAAGTTGTACCTTCGAAGAGAAGTCTTATGAAAAGAAGTCAGAAGATAAAGTTTCTGTTGTAGCTGGTTGGTGAATTCAGAAGGCATACACAGCAAAATATTCCATAGTGCATACTTTAAACAAAACAACATTTTTGTTGGAGATTTAAGTTAGCCTCTGTGTGCACGTCTTTACTTTGAGAAGAAAAGAAACTGTAAACCCAACATATTATCATGCCAGCAAAGTAAAACAAATGAATGTGCAAGGATTACGAGGGAGCAGCGCGGTGTCTTTAAGACAGGCTAAGGCGTCCAAACAACACTATTCCTAAGCAAATAAACCATTAATCATAAATGTAAATGGCATTGTATCAGCAAAGTTGATACATCAAGGAACACACACTCGGTATCAATTACAAGGAATTACAGTCTAACGAAAGGGGTATGTGAAGCCCCATCACTAAAACCTAATCAAAACACAAATAAAACAATGAAATTATCCACTATATGCTTTTGCCTTGATGGACAGACCAACCAAGCAATACCAAACCACGAAAACAATACATGAAAGCATATGGCTATGGGGCGTAGCCCAAAGCCAACTCTCTCTATCTTCCTATCGTACTTTTCTTGATGCATTTATGATGTAAGATCTTTCAGATATTTGACATTTTGTCTCTCCGCAGCCAGAACTAAAAATAACCCCTGAAGCAACCCAGTACAGCAAGCCACAACTTTATTACCAATGAATGAAGTATTCAGGCAATCAAAATGACAAAAACAAAACCGTAACCAAACAGCAAATAAATCAATAGTGAATCAAATCTATGTACAGTGTAGGATGGACTCCATAGCCTGCTTGTAGGCGCGAGAGGTGCAGCTTATATTGAATGCTGCGAATTGTAAACTGTGATCCATGGATGCATCGAGAGTTACACACCTGACACACAGAGTTGTCTCCATTCCCTGCTTCTTCCAGTGGAGAGATGCTACCGGGGTACAGTGCCCCCACTATGAGCAGACCTCTGTCTGTTTAGTGGTTGTGCACAGGGGCTTGCACTGGGAGTCTTCTGTCGCTTCACACAGAGTCACTGTGAGGCCACGTGGAGTTATCACTGGTAGGTTAGGGCTGCTACCTCACCACACATTGCAGGGTACTTCTTATGGCCCCATATCAAGTGATCAAGTACCAGTGAGCTGGTTTCAAAGGCAGCAGTCTCTCGCCAATGTGACGCTACTGTGACTGATCCAACGCTGGTGGGTGAGAGGGTACGGCGTTCGATTCTTAACCCACCTGTTGGCTTTGTCAACAATGGTCCACCTCTGGAAGAAGTCAGCTGAGGATAACAGACCGTTTAACATAAGCAAAGCCAATTAAACATAATCATATTGCCGCACTCATGCACATATTGAAACATATAGGGTCATATTTACAAGCCCCTTGCGCCTCCTTAGCACATTTTTCTACGCTAATGTGGCATTAGGTAGGCATTTCCGATGCGCCATATTTATAAAGCGGCACAATGATTGCATTGCTCCACTTTGTAACCGCTTGTGCCACATTATGTCTGCGCCAGGAATAATGTATGCAAGGGGGGCGTTCCACCACCAGGAGGCCTGAAAAAATGACGCAGCAAAATTTACAACATTTTACTGCGCCATTTTTTTGTGTCATTTTTAATGCCTGCTCAGAGCATGCGTTAAAATGATGCACCCATTATGTTTAATGGGCCTCCCTGTGCTTTGCTGCACTAGACGCTAGTGTAGCAAAGTAGCACAATAGCGTCAAAAATGTTGATGCTATTGTGCTAACAACTGCCATTGTGTGCCGTATTGCAAACATGACGCAACCATGGTGTCGTTAGGTGCTGTAGGAGGGGTGCAAGAAAAGTTTTTTTTGTAAATATGTCCCATAGTGTTTTGGCCAATTACATTTATTTGCCAACAGTCAACATGCAATGGCCCTTATTTTCTACTCCTCAAACAAGTAATCCAAAACATGTAAGGAGTGGTGGCTGCAGTTTCTTTTATTGTTTTCACATTTATCATGTAGAACACAGATGATTCAGCCGGCAAATGTTTCGTCCAACACTGAACTTTCTCAAGGCTAATCAAGATCATGTAATGTACAGCAGTACGAACGAGGAATAGAAGAGGGTGCCCAGTTCCAAGGGTAGGTCCAGATTAGTTTCAAATCTGCCCTATTGTAAACCTGTCTTCTTCCTGTGAAGAGCTCCAAAATATAGTATTGTCTCCTTGTCAGTCCTCACTTACTTGCATTTGATACACTCTCCAGTCCTTAAAGCCGCAAGCTGTCATCAACAATTGTCCCTGCTCTTCTAGTAACTTTTTAACCCTTTGAGCTAAGAACATTTCATGTTTTTGGTTAAAAACTGCAGATTATGCAGCAGATGACGAATTATCTGGCAAATGCAGCAAACCCATAAATATGTGGAAAGCACAGTGGCTGCACAATCACATAATTCCAGTGGCCCAAATATGACACCATTTCTCCATGATTAATATCAAGAACCACCGTTCGGTGGCATCCAAACCAGTTTTCGAAGCTTTCTGTAGGCGTGAGATTATCTGCAAGACTAGAACAGCTGGTCAGGCAGCCATTACATCTTTATGTCCTGTGTCAACTCAATGTCAACTTACGAAACTATTCCACAATCAGGACTCTATACTGATGAGATGGAACTAACAAGAGTGACCTTAGCAAGTGAGCCTGACAAGGAGAGTCTGTGGCACGTATGATGTGAGTGAAGAGACAGACAGTGAGGTTCTGAGAGACGTGGGGTAGTTGGTGAGACATCCATTGACAGTCTGCAGCCCCCCTTGGTTGAGAGGTGGTATAGTCAGTAAGATTCTGTGGAGCAAATGGTGTGAGTGATGAGGCAGCCCCAGGGCCTAGGGATGGTGGGTGAGACAGTCAGTTTGTATGTGGAAAATATTGAGTGAGTAGTGACACAGGAAGCAATGACCAACTCTGTGACATATAGGGTGATGGATCACACTGCTGGGGTGGAGTCTCAATGTGAGATGATATATGGTGTGGCTTATACTTTTCTGCAGTTTTTCAGAAACAGCTATTGCAATGACCAGTGCTGGCGAAAATACCAGTTTCCTAGTGTTTTAGAGTGAGCTGGGTACAGTAATGGCATGCATTTCTCATCACTATACTATACTGTGCGGTACTTACTTAATCCGAGTTTTCTACTTGCACGACAAAACAGAAACAAGGACTGGCAAAGACAATCGTTTCTGGTTTTGGATGGCGAAAGAAATGTAGAAAGCTTCAGAACACACACACACACACTGCAGGTACAGCAAGGGCAGTATCCGGCACACAAAGAACAGGTTTACCATATGTGGCAGCAACAGCAGGAGTGCAAGCGTCCCTCTCATGCGCACATCAAGGAAAGCCTGCGCACCCGCTGGACAAACTACACTAGTGTACACAGAACAGTCATAGCACACGGAACCACAGTGCATATATTATATATATACACACACACACACAGCAATCTTAACACACCGAGACAGAATAGTCATGGCACAGGAAGCAATAGAGTCTCTCTCTCTCTCTCTCTCTCTCTGTCTCTCTCTCTCTCTCTCTCTCTCTCTCTCTATCTCTATCTCTATCTCTATCTCTATCTCTCTCTCTCTCTCCATGGCACAAGAAGCAACAGTGCAAGCATCTCCCTTCTTTCCCCCCCACCCTTCAAACACACACTCTTACAGAACCATCATGGCACAGGAAACAACAGTGCAAGCTTCCTTCACACACACTCTTACAGAACCGTCATGGCACAGGAAGCAACAGTGCAAGCTTCCCACACACATTCTTACAGATCAGTCATGGCACAGGAAGCAACAGTGAAAGCTTCACACACTCTTACAGAACAGTCATGGCACAGGAAGCAACAGTGCAAGCTTCACACACACACACACTCTTACAGAACCGTCATGGCACAGGAAGCAACAGTGCAAGCTTCACACACACACTCTTACGGAACCGTCATGGCACAGGAAGCAACAGTGCAAGCTTCCCACACACACACACTCTTACGGAACCGTCATGGCACAGGAAGCAACAGTGCAAGCTTCACACACACACTCTTACGGAACCGTCATGGCACAGGAAGCAACAGTGCAAGCTTCCCACACACATTCTTACGGATCAGTCATGGCACAGGAAGCAACAGTGAAAGCTTCACACACACACACTCTTACGGAACAGTCATGGCACAGGAAGCAACAGTGCAAGCTTCACACACACACTCTTACGGAACCGTCATGGCACAGGAAACAACAGTGCAAGCTTCCCACACACACTCTTACGGAACCGTCATGGCACAGGAAGCAACAGTGCAAGCTTCACACACATTCTTACAGAACAGTCATGGCACAGGAAGCAACAGTGCAAGCTTCACACACATTCTTACAGAACCGTCATGGCACAGGAAGCAGCAGTGCAAGCTTCACACACACACACACTCTTACAGAACCGTCATGGCACAGGAAACAACAGTGAAAGCTTCACACACACACTCTTACAGAACCGTCATGGCACAGGAAACAACAGTGCAAGCTTCACACACACACACACACACACATTCTTACAGAACAGTCCTGGCACAGGAAGCAACAGTGCAAGCTTCACACACACTCTTACAGAACCGTCATGGCACAGGAAGCAGCAGTGCAAGCTTCACACACACACACACACTCTTACAGAACCGTCATGGCACAGGAAACAACAGTGAAAGCTTCACACACACACTCTTACAGAACCGTCATAGCACAGGAAGCAGCAGTGCAAGCTTCACACACACACACACTCTTACAGAACCGTCATGGCACAGGAAACAACAGTGAAAGCTTCACACACACACACACACTCTTACAGAACCATCATGGCACAGGAAGCAACAGTGCAAGCTTCACACACACACTCTTACAGAACCGTCATGGCACAGGAAACAACAGTGCAAGCTTCACACACACACACATTCTTACAGAACAGTCCTGGCACAGGAAGCAACAGTGCAAGCTTCACACACACTCTTACAGAACTGTCATGGCACAGGAAGCAACAGTGCAAGCTTCACACACACACACACACACATTCTTACAGAACCGTTATGGCACAGGAAGCAACAGTGCAAGCTTCACACACACACACACATTCTTACAGAACCGTCATGGCACAGGAAGCAACAGTGCAAGCTTCACACACACAAACACACTCTTACAGAACCGTCATGGCACAGGAAGCAACAGTGCAAGCTTCACACACACTCTTACAGAACCGTCATGGCACAGGAAACAACAGTGCAAGCTTCCTTCACACACACACTTACAGAACAGTCATGGCACAGGAAGCAACAGTGAAAGCTTCACACACTCACTCTTACGGAACCGTCATGGCACAGGAAACAGCAGTGCAAGCTTCCTTCACACACACACACTTACAGAACAGTCATGGCACAGGAAGCAACAGTGCAAGCTTCGCGCACACACACACACACACACACACACACACTCGCGCACACACACACACACACACACATATATATATATATATATGTACACAAGTTGCAGACTACACAGCAGCAGCTGAAGTTTGTCGCTGGTTGCGCAGGGGAGTGTGGAAGGAATGTTGGTGACCAGAAGGAAAGATAATGAAACATGCAGACATGTGAGGGTGCATTACCACAGCACGTGCAGAAACCACACGTGAGGGCTCTTCTGGAGCGCCGTGAAGGGCCGAGCATGGCTAATGCGATTGGTCAAACAGACACGCCTAACCTGTCACAAAACACTTTATTGGGTTTCTCTGGACAGATGCAAAACAAACATGTTTTAAATTACATACACAACAGACCCTAATAAAAAGAAATAGTAAACAGATGGTTTTTAATTCAGCAAGTATGTCTTTATAGAACTTGCTGGTCTCCAATGAAAATACATACGAAACAAACATAAAGGTAATTCTAAAAAAATACAGAAAGCAAAAAAAAAAAAACACACGAGAAACTACAGTGTGATTGATTGCACAGTTAGACTTCCACTCCCAAAAAGAGAAAGGGGGTCACCCTAACAAGCCTTGAAGCCTCCCCACCCCCAAAGAAATGCCTAAACTGTGACTCCTTGTCCCATCTCATCTTCCCACCAGTGACCTAGGATGGTCCTGCGACTGGCAGAACATCATTACACGAAACAATGCTTGCACTTCTTTATGGGCGAGCGCAAAGCGCTCCGTCCATTCTGTAATCTCTCGTTGGGCTTCTAACCATGCCCATGTAACGTCAGTCACTTACATTGGTTTGTGGGCTTGACTTTTAAAATCCGCTTGCTTTTATTTGTGTAAGGCATGCCTTTTCCGGTGTTTAGCCCACTTACACAGCACCGGTAAACTACTGAAAACATACGAGGCTCAATGTTTTCAGCATGGTGTCCGGACTACTTTATCTGTTTATTTTCCACGCAGAGTGATCGCGCTGCATTTTACATAGTGCGATTGCACTGCGTTTTTTTTTATTTACAACGCTAATAGCTCTAAATCGAATAAATGCGAGACCCGTTGCATTGAAAATGCTTGTTTTTTATTACAATTGCAAACTGATCATACAATAGAGTTGCAGTCAACAACCTACAGCTTTCTTTACATTTAGAAGATGCAATGGAGGTTTTATATAGAGCCTTGTGAATCGCGAGGGTAGCCGCCACCTGAAACAAAAGGCTTAATGGATTTGAGAATAAAACGAGACAAGGAAAGTATGTACCAAAGCTCTCACTGCTTAGAAGGCAGAAAATGTTGACAGCTTGCTTTTAGCAAAAATATACTCACTTTAATATCCTTCTTTCGAGTTGATACAATAAATAGATTTCCGTTGGGCAAGAAAAGGCAAATAAGTCATGCACCAGAAACCCCTCATTTACACCATCTAACCCGACTGGTGGAGGGGTTGTGGGCGAGAAGGCAGTCCATGGAAGAGGGGCATTGGTAGCGCCCCTTTTGTTTTCTGCAGATAATTGATGGAGCAGCCCCAATTGCAAGCAAAGAAGGACCACGGAGACGTCATCCTGTTTGGGCAGTGAACACAGGATTGTTGGAGGAAACAAGCATTTGCAATGCAACGGGTCTCGCATTTCTCCGAGTTAGAGCTACTAGCAGTTGTAAGCTCCCAACAGGACGTTCCTTGCCTCATTAAATGGAGAAAAAAAACAAGCACGATCGCACTGCTAAACAAGCAAGATCGCCCTGCAAAAAAAAGAGAAAAAGTAGTCCATAAACTGGACGGAAAACAGCAAGTCTCGTATGTTTTAAGTATGCATGCCTTCCACTAATGAAAGCAAATAGATTTTAAAAGGCAAGGTCACGAACCAATGAAAGCCACTGACATGACATGGGCGGGGCTCCGAGCCATTTTCTAACTACTACAGCGTCTCGCAAGCGATATGCATGCGCAAGCGCAAGCTACGCAGGCTCGACCCTAAAAAACATCAACCAAGCAGATCGGCCTACTATTTAAGGCTGATGAAAACAACACCTTTGTGCCCCGCAGGAGGACGTTTTCTCTCCTTTTGGTTCACAGACCTGTGTCAAAGACGTCAATTCTGGATTGCCATGGGTAGCAGCTGGTGAGCTTGACTTACCACGAGGTACCCCTGGCACCACCCTTTCTACCAGTGCTTAATGTGTAAATAATAACGTGATGGTGCCCAAAGCTTTCTTTTGAAACACGTTGCTGCTGCATTTAAATGCGCAAGCCATCTCGGGCCCTTTAATCCACTTACAGCCACTCCCTTCCCCTTCAGCTCACTCTTGCAGCTTTCTGCTTCCTCCCTTTCGCCCTTTGTGATGCTTTTTCGTTTTTCTCTTCCTCTGTCTTTCCCATATGTGGCTTTTGCTTCCAGTAAATGCCTGATGCAGAAAACGAAGTCCCGTCCCTCAAAAATAAGTGCTGGTGCCCCGCACCACAAACCACTGGCTCATTTTAAGCACTGCTTTCTACCTTGATCTCAGGGACATTAAAGGCAGCAGAAGGAGCAGAGGAGATTTAACACGGGGTCTAACAGCCCTGCCTACTTTCAGAAGTTTCAGTCTATTACTCTTCCCCAAGCCACACACAGAACAAAATTGGAGGCTGCAGATAGACTAAGGATGGGGCAAGGGATCAATCCTGTGATTTCATTGGTGGTCCAGGGTTCTATGACGTCACAGCCATCACCACTGCCATATCGGTGAATTGATATCCTTCTTTAGGATGTCCTGTTTCAGTAACTGATTGCAGTTTAGACAACTCCAATCAACGGTGCTTCGACCAACCAAATTGCCTGAAACCCTCAGCACCTGTCCAGTGCCAAGTGGATGAGGCGTACAACAATAAAGACAGAATGCATCGCCTTCTGGTTCAAAGGTGAAACATAAATCCTAGGATTCTGCACACTTCAACTTAAGACAAAATATGTTGCTTACTATAGAGAATGGGGACTACGTCCTCCTGATAGACGTCTCACCTAGAGGCTTCTTGCAGGTACGCTAGCAAATCCCCATCTGCTGTTATTTATGTAGAACATAAGTCCAGCAAATGTTTTCCTACAATTAGGCCAGTAGCACATCATTGATTTTTACTGGGAATAAACGATGTCACAATACATCTCAAAACCCCAGCTGATATCATCAAACAAACATTCTAAGTGATTGTTAGAGATGCACAACTTGGTAAAGAGAATAGTATGTTTGTCTATGCTGCACCGCCCCTTTAAGGAGACTGCAGACAGAGGGGCATATTTATAAAAATTCTTGCCCCCCATTTTGCCCCCCTAACGCCACCATGTGCGTCGTATTTATGATGCAGCGCGCCATGGCGCACGTTGGGGAACTAGCATCAAAATGTTTGACGCTTTGCAGGATTAGTGCCAAAAATGTTGACGCTAATCCTGCAAAGTGAATGGAGGCCCATTGAAAACAATGGCGTAGTGGAATCTTATGGATTCCACTGCACCATGTCTCTTG
The DNA here is from genome assembly GCF_031143425.1 of Pleurodeles waltl. Lineage (NCBI taxonomy): Eukaryota > Metazoa > Chordata > Amphibia > Caudata > Salamandridae > Pleurodeles > Pleurodeles waltl. The sequence continues at coordinate 50,116,077 of NC_090448.1, read as the reverse complement.
GCCTCCTAATGCTGGAACACCCCCCCTTGCATACATTATGCCTGGCGCAAGTATAATGTGGCGCAAGGGTTTACAAATTGGCACAATTTTGCTCCACTTTCTAAATATGGCGCAGCGTTTTTGCCGACCAAACGCCACATTAGCATAAAAAAATTACGCAAATGTGGTGCAAGGTGGCGATAGGGCCTTCTTATATCTGGCCCAGAGTTCGAGCGCGAGCACGACTCGCGAGCTTGCATGTCTTGGAGACGTGCCAGCATCGGCTTAAACCCATATAGCCCACTGTGACACGGGTTTCATGCCTATTGTTTTCATAAGATGAGAAGTGAAATGAATAAAAATGTAATTAAACTCGCCTACTGATGTAACAGCGTAAATGATATCTTTGGAAAACAGATTTGCTCGGTACATATAACCTTTAAATGTCACCTAGTATGTCCTTCCCAGAACCCACTGCTTCCCTTAGTTCTAACCTACGAGCTCTTGAGTTTCTGAAAGCCAAGACTCGTTATTCCCTTTTGGCAAATATTACCCTAATTTAAACCCTATTTCCTTGTTTTTATTTGTATTAAAATTTTATAGCGCTTTTATCAAAGAACGCTAAATTCTGTGCTTGTGAGGAAGCAGGTAGGAGGGTTGTGAGACCACCAAAAACAGCCCATTTCATCTCAGATTTGAAAGGAAAAAGACATGACAGTGTCAAATGGAAGTTCCAGAGCTCTGGTGTCAATTTTATGAAAAACGTTTGTAAACTGCAGGGGAGAGACGAGAAAGGCCGGGGAATAAGAGCTGAACATAAGCACAATTAGCACTTCCGGGTCATAAGAGGCAGTATCAGTTAAACGGACCTGAAAGAGTATTTGATGCTTGCAACAGCCGTTGTTAGTCAGTGTTCACTCATCCCTCAGTTCGTAACCCATAATGCAGGAACAGTTTAGGGATTACTGTTTGAAATGTTCCTGATACCAAAGTAATCTGTGGTTTGTGTCCATTAACGTCAGTTCACCAAAAGGCCAGGAGTAGCGGAAGTGACATCAAACGCTTTAAGTTCACTTACACATACATACACATCCTCTGTCTCAAGCATGCACACAACACGCATTTAAAACCATTTGTTACTTACCTCAGCTGCCAGGGAGGGTCATATTCCTGCTAATTGTACTCCATTTTTATTACACTAACAGTGAATGTCATTATTCACTATTAGTCTAACAAAAAAATCACAAAAAACAGGGAGACTGGAGCCCCAACGACATCCATAAAGTCGAGCTTCTACTGTGTTTCTGGCACTGATTTTGTCACCTCTGAGGCCAGGGGTCGTAAATACAGTGCCAGGTGTAGCAAGGGGGCAAGCCAGGGGTCACCCCCATTGGGTGTCCCGCAAAAATTGCGCAGTGAAATCTATAAGATTCCACTGCGCCATTTTTAGCAGCATTTTTAACGCCTGCACAGAGCAGGCGTTAAAAGGAGGCACACCATTATTTTTAATGGGCCTCTATGTACTTTGCAGGATTACCGCCAACATTTTTGGTGCTAATCCTGCAATGAACAACAATAGCGCCAAAAATGATAACACTATTGTCCCTAACCTGCACCATATGTTAAATACAGCACACTCATGGTGGCGTTAGAGGGGCGCAATGGGCCACAATAAAACTGGTGCTTCATGCAATGAAGCGCCACTTTTCTTAAATCTGGGCCTTAGACTTTATCCAAATGAAATCTTGGCCTGTAGCTCTCTCCCATTCCCCTTTTTACGCTTGCAGTTCTAATCCTTAGTCTGCATATATACAGTTTATGAGATCGATATATTGGGGATAGAGTGTGGACCACAACCATTCCTGAGGAACCACGTCGTCTTGAAATTCCTGCCACAGCACATCTTTCTTGGTATCTCTCTGCCTTGTTTAAGTTCTTCCCTTAGTCTCCCCAATTCTTTTATGTCATTGAAAAAGTCCTTCATGAAAGTCCCGGTCACAGATTCATCATCATCCCAAGAATTATTTTGGTTTCTGCAGTCTTCCCTGGAGCCGCTGCGGCGTTTTCTCCTTAGCGTTTTCTCCTTAGCGTTTTCTCCTTAGCGTTTTCTTGGTGCAGCATCACTTTGATCTTCTGCTCCATCCTACCTTTGGCACCTGCCATTAGGTCGTCTGTGTAGGTCAATTCATATTGACATGGGACCTTTAATCTGGCCTTAATTGTGTGGATGTGTTAAGTTGTGTCCACAACTCGAGGCTAACTTAAAACTTAAACTCGAGATTAACTTAAAACTTAAACTTAAACTCAAGGCTAACAAAACTTAAACTAGAGGCTAATTTAAAACTTAAACTCGAGGCTAACTTAAAACTTAAACTCAAGGCTAACTCGAAAAACGTTCATTCACGGTTTATTTCATATAAGGAGCAACATCACATAGACCATCGACAATCAGGAGGACCGCTCCGCTCCAACTACCAGTGCTTGTAACTCTCCCGACACACAATGCAGGGGACATTGAATGTGTGGCATCACTACATTCTAGGCTGGTCACAGTTATGTGGAAGTCTCGCAAGACAAAGATAGTGAACTTAGCAATGCGTAACCACAAGACATCTTTTCCCCATAATAAAAAGAGCATTTTAAAAGAATAAAGAGAAAAAAACAACCTAAAAATACTGAGGAAAAAGGCCACTAAATACTAGGCCTGGGCAGATTTTTGATCACGGCAGAGCAATTTCCGTAATTCCGAGTTACGCTTTAACACAGAATTACCAATAATTATTCGATTACTTCTTGTGTGAAAATATCCTACCACAAGAGCACATTTATCGATCGTGAGCGAATACGCACGCTCGCTAATTGTGTTCTGCTGCATTTAACATTGTTTCTTAGCGCAAAATGCAACATTGCATCCATTTTGGATGCAAGGATGCATTTTGCCCCCCAAAAATAGTGCTAAACAATGTTAATAAGTTGGGGGAAAATCCTACCCCAAGAACACATTTAGCAAGCGCCTCGCATCTTGTTTTTTTTGCGCTAAGAAATAGCGATAATCGCAGAATTACTCTTCCTGCATAATTCAAGCACAATCTCGCTGAATTTGTAAGTAATTCTGCCTGATTACACTACACGGAAATACACGAGGGATGCCCACCCAAATTTATAGAACGGAAAAAGGAACAAGACCAGTCATCTTCTCATTCATTACAAATTAATGAAACTTTCAGACTTGTGACACTTTCGGTTTCAATATATTTTGTAGCCTCGCCACCATGAAGGCATCTTGGTGCTTCTATGCTGAGAACTCAAGGTCACAGTAGAAGTTATTGGCTTTGAGACAGAAGAGTCGTTCAATCCTCACAGATGGAGTACCATATTAAACATACTCCATACATCTCCTGTGTTCAGCACAACCAAATTCTTTCTCATTGCCCTAATAATGGAATGCCCATGAATTTAGACTCCCATTTGCGACCACAGGTCAACCAAGCTGAGCTGAGCTTTGAGTTATGCAGTATGTGGCAGCCACACTAGGAGACCACGCAGACGATATCCTTGATGAATGTGTGACTATAGGGCCGCCCGCCTCCACTGTTCCCTATGGGGCATGAGCAAGCCCACCAAAAGTGGGGTGAGCAACAGAATATACCCCTGAGGAACTGTGAGTGTACTTACCACATGAGATATTAAATTGCAGGGCACTGCCCCGAGATGTAGAACAGGGATCTGTTCTTGAATGGTCCTGTCGAATGGCACATGGCTGAACCGGGCAAGAATGACTGAAACATGTAGGCCACGTCTTTTATTTCTGTGAAATATGAGAGATCACTAGCCCATTCCTCTGCACATCCCCCTTGTTTAGGTTGCAGCCAACCAGACAGCACAGCTGTCTGAGTTGCTAGCAACATCTTGGGAACATTCAGGAAAGCTTTGTTGTGGAAGCATTCTGCCCATTGCTTACTACTGGCTTTGTTACTCACAATTGCTTGCTTTCTGTTGTCTGGTTTTATTTGTTTTAGGCTGTCCAGCTTAAGTTCGTTCCTTCCCTTGCCCAAACCTTATTTACTATGTTCTTCCAGCAGTAGTGGATTTCTGTAAACAGGCCTTCAAATCGTATTCTTATCGTGTCACATTTGCTGCACATTCAAAAACAGAGGTCAAATGTTTGGCTTTCTCTTCCAGAGAATTTGGTGTTTACTTTTCTTTCTCACACTTCAAAGTGAGAGGATTTATGTGACAATCATGCTGGCTCATGGGGAGTGCTTAAGGGAAAGCTGTACGAAATGTAAATGTCTGTAAATGAACTGGGCAAATATCTCAGGATATATCAGAATATATCATAATTATAAAAGCACAAATGAAGCACATTTTGTGGTAATTCTGGAGTGCGGTGCAAACAAAATATTTTAATACGATCAAAACAAATCAATACACCAGGTGATGACATTTCCACACATTATGGTTTGTGCACTGTATGCTTTTAGCAGTAAAACTGTCTGTGCAAATGTAATGGTTACTCCAATTGAAGATGTGTTGTCTTTAACAGCAGTGTGCTACCACACCATGCATACTCCACTCTACGCCACTCCACTCTACTCTGCACCACGCAACTCCACACTGTGTCACTGCGTTCTACTCTGCACCACTCCACACTGTGCCACTTCACTCTATGCCTCTTCTCTGTGCCAATGCACTCTACCCCACACTACTCTACTAGACATCACTACACTTTTCACCACTGCACTCTACACCACTCCCCTCTACACCACTCCACTCCACAACATGGCACTCTATGCCCCTGCACTCTACGCCAATGTGTTCTACTCTGTACCACTCTACTCTATGCCAATCCATTCTACACCACTCTAATCTACTCTGCACTACTGTACTTTACCGTGCACCACCCCACTCTACTCTGGAAAAATCTATTCTATGTTACTGCACTCAGCGCCACTGCACTAAGCACCACTCTACTCTGAACCACTCCACTCTACTCTGTGCACTCTGTGCCACTGCACTCTACTTTGCACCACTGTACTCTACACCACTGCTCTACATCAGTGTACTCTATGCCACTGTGCTTTGTCACTCTACTTTGCACTCGCCGCCATTTAACTCAACGCCACTCTACTCTGCACTACTGTACTTTACCGTGCACCACTCCACTCTACTCTGAAAAAATCGACTCTAAGTTTCTGCACTCAGCGCCACTCTACTCTGTGCCACTGCACTCTACTTTGCACCACTGTACTCTACACCACTGTTCCTGCTCTACATCACTGTACTCTATGCTACTGTGCTTTAAGTCACTCTACTCTTCACTCTCTGCCATTTAACTCAACGCCACTCTACTCTGCACTCTATGCCACTGTATGCTACGCCACTCTACACCATTGCGGTATACATCACTCCACTCTACACCACTCTATTCTATACCACTCTGCTCTATGCCACTGCACTCTATGCTACTGCACCACTCAAATCCACGCCACTCTACTGCTCTCTATGCCAGTGCACTCCATGCCACTACACTCTGCATCCCACCATGCCACTACACTCTGCACCACTCTGCTGTCACTTCTCCGCTGCCAGTGATATGACTCCTTTACATTGACAGCATGTAAATGTTAGGTATTTCCTTCAGCTGCTAGTAATGTTGTTCAGCTTCTAGTGTTGTGGCAACTCACTGAGTTAAAGACTATTAGAGCTGTGGGCCCTCAATTACAAGTGCATTGGATTATGGGAATGGATGCTTACTAAAGGGGTTGCCCTACCTACCAGTGGACTGCCTCCTCTGCCACCCCTCTGCCACCAGTACTGTGTGGCCCCTGTTATATTTCCAGACAGCCATAAAGAGCTGAACTGCAGAGTAATCTAACTACCTGTGATTTTAGTGGCATAACAATTGCACCCGCAGCCCCCGTGGTGCACGGGGATCCCCAAACTCCAGAAGGCCCCCTTTGGCACTGTGCATGGGTCCCTGGCCTGAGAGCTTCAGGCTGGGTCCGGAGTGTGGGAGGGTCCTCCATGTATTGTACAGGGGGGCCCTAATAAATTTTGTTGCACCACTATGTGCTGTGGCTACTCAGCTGCCAATCCAGTGGTTTCTTGCTGCCTTTTAATCAGCCCGTGAACACATACAGTCTAGATGGCGGAAGCTGTGGTCCCTTGCACTCTTTTTACTCATCCTGAGGGCTGATAGAAACTATAGCTTCCAGAGGCGGCTGCCACAAATGTCATGGGGGGTGATGACAGGAAAACAAAATTTCTATTTTTTTTTTAAAGCACTTACCTTTCCCACTGCCTCCTACTGCCTCGCGCTCCTCTGCTCCTGATGGTGGGTGCATCAGAATTCTTTGAAACACCAGCACAGGCTCCCCAGCAATCCTGGTGCAGCTTTCAGGCTACACACAGCATGAAAGCAGCATCAGGATTGGTCTGAGCGGCTTGGCCAGCCACTCAGACACAGCCCTGGGGTCTGTGCAGTTTCTCAAGCCCGGCTGTACACTACAGCCGGGCTGGAGAAACCTATGCGCGAATGTGTGTTTGGCCTGGCTAAGAAGGCCGGCCAAACACACATGCGCACTTAGGTGCACTTCACTCCCCCTCCCACCTCCCATGGCCCAGCCCTGCCCTGCTGGTTAAGAGCCAGCAGATGAAAATGGCTCCTCTGCCATTGCTTCTCATCATCTGCCAGGGCTGTGGCTTCTGACTGCCTGTTACTCAGCCTGAGAGCTGACAGAGACAAGAGTGGCTGTAGCTGTCAGGACTGGGGCTCATCACTGTCTCTACCCACCCTGCCAGCTGACAGAGACAAGAGGCCTCTAGCTGCCAGTGCGGCCACTCCACGGATACCAGTGCATTCATGTCAGGATTCAAGGGTCTTGATCGACAGAGTCTAAAGACAGTCCGCCCCACACCCAGAATGCAGCTCTGCTCGTACATTAGTGAGCACAAATAGCAGGACTACACCCTGGAAGGGATGGGTTTCAGAGAGTGAGAGAGAAGAGACAGCTGGAGTGTTGCAGTCTCGCCAAGCGCACGTCTCGCACTTAGACAATCCTCAATAGAGTATTCAGGGGTGAAAGCCAAGCATACACTGAAGGTATGAAAAACAAAGTTTCACCCTAGTTCATAAACATTGGAAGTGACGTAGAAGAGAGGGTATTGGTGGTCCTGCTTACCTGCTTCCAACAGGAAGGTGCAGAGATCCCAAGCCAAGGAAGCTAGTACCATCAACAGGTGGGCATGCTCTGCACCACTGGGCTCCTTTCAACATCTCTCCAGGGCTTAGGAGCTGGATGATTTCAGCCTTGCTGTGGTAGAGGGGAGATGTCCCTCAGAAAGCAGTGCAGGGGGGACCAATGCTCCATACTCTGTCCAGTGCCCGGTCCCTTCTTCCTACATGATTACACGGTGGCTCCTCAGCAGCCAGTGATTTAGGGGTCCTCGGCCGGAAGTGCCATAGATCCCCTCTATTCTTTTACCCAACTTAAGAACTGATACAGACCAAAGAGAACCTCAAGCCACGGGACCTGTGGCCCCTCGGTGTCATTTACTCAGCCTGAGACCTGATAGACATTGCAAATCGACAGCTCCTCAGCTGTCAGTGGTGTGGCTCCTCAGCTGCCAGTGCTGTGGCCCCTCAGCTGCCAGTGCTGCGGCCCTCTCAGCTGCCAGTAATGCAGCTCCTCAGAGGTCAGTGCTGTAGCTTCTCTGCTGCTAGTCCTGCGGGTTCTCAGCTGCCACTCCTGGAGCGCCTGAGCATTCAGTGCTGTGGCTGCTCAGCTGCCAGTGCTCTAGATCCTCAGCTACCAGTGCTGCGGCCCCTTAGCTGCCAGTGCTGCAGACCTCACATGTCAGTGCTGCAGCTTCTCTGCTGCTAGTCCTGCGGCTCCCCAGCTGTCAGTGCTGTGGTTTCTCAACTGCCACTCTTGTGGCTCTTCACCTGTCAGTGGCACAGCACCTCAGATGACACTCCCCGAGATCCTCAGCAATCATTGCTGTGGCTACTCAGCTGCCAGTGCTGTGGTTTCTCATCTATTAGTCCTGCAGCTTCTCAGTTGCCAGTGCTGCAGTCCCTCAGTTGCAAGTGCTGTGGCTTCTCATATGCCAGTCCTGCCGCTCTTCAGCGGCCAGTACTGCGGCCGTTCAGCTGCGAATGCTGTTGCTCCTTAGCTGCCAGTGCTGTGGCTCTTGAGCTGCCAGTGCTGTGATTTCGCTAGTGCAAGTCCTACAACTCCTCAGCTACTAGTGCTGTGACTCCTCAGATGGCAGTTGTTTGGCTCCTCACCTGCCACTCCTGCAGCTCCTCACTGCAGCTCCTCAGTTGCCAGTGCAGCAACTTCTCAGCTGCCAGTGCTGACGCTTCTCTGCTGCCAGTGCTACAACTCCTCTGCATGATTGCTCTTGCTCCTCCACTGCCAGCTGTGTGGCTCCCAGCTGCCAGTGCTGTAATTTCTCAGCTGCCAGTGCTGTGGTTTCTCAGTTGCTAATCTTTCCACTTCGCAAGTGATTTGGTGTCTCAGCTGCCAGTGCTGCAGTTCTTCAGTTGTTAGTGCTGTGCCACCTCAGTTGACAGTGCTGTGGCATCTCAGCTGCCAGGGTTGCAGTTCCTTAGCTGCAAGTGATGTGGTTTCTCATATGCCAGTCTTGCAACTCCTGCTAGTGCTGCAGCTCCCCAGCTGCCAGTATTGTGGATCCTCAGCTGCCAGCCCTGCAGCTTCTCAGATGCCAGTGCTGTGGTTCCTCAGATGTCAATTCTGCAGCTCCATGCCAGGACTGCTGCTCTCCAGCTGACAGTGCTCTGGTTTCTCATCTGCCAGTTCTTCAGCTACTTAGCTGCCTATGCTGTCATTTCCTAAATGCCAGCCCTGCGGCTCCTCGCCTCCTAGTGCTGTGGTTTCTCATCTGCTAGATCCAGGCTCCTCAGCTGTCAGTGCCATTGCTCCTCAGCTGCCAGTGCTCGTGCTGCAGCTCCTCAGCTGCCAGTGCTCGGGTGCCTCAGCTACCAGTGCTGTGGCTCCTTAGCTGCCGATCTGTGGTGTAAGAGCTACCACTCTTCAGCTGTAAGTGCTGCGGCTGCTCAGCTACGAGTGTTGTGGCTCCTGAACTGCCAGTGCTGCAACTCCTCAGCTGCTAGTCCTGTGCCTCATCAGATGCCAGTCCTGCAGTTCCTCAGCTGCCAATGTTATATCTACTCAGCTGCCAGTACTGCAGCTTCTCAGCTACCAGTGCTGCAGCTACTCAGCTACCAGCGTTGTAGTTTCTTGGCTGCCATTCCTGAGGCTCATCAGCTGCCAGTGCTGAGTCTCCTCAGGTACTAGTGCTGCAACTCTACAGCTGAACGTCTAGCAGCTCCTCAGGTCCTAGTGCTGTGGCTCCCCAGCTGCCAGTGATGTTGTTTCTCAAGTGCCAGTGCTGTGGTGCCTCAGCTGCCAATGCTGTGGCTTCTTAGTTGCCAGTGCTGCCACTCCTCAGCTGTCAGTGCTGGGGTGTCTCAGCGTCCAGTGTTGTGGTGTATCAGCTGCCAGTGCTGTGGCTCCTCAGCTGCCAGGCCTGTAGCTCCTTAGCTGTTAGTGCTGTAGTGTCTTTGCCATCAGTGCTGTGGTGTCTCAGCTGCCAGTGCTGAGGCTCCTCAGCTGCCAGGCCTGTAGCTCCTTAGCTGTCAGCGCTGTGGTGTCTCAGCTGCCAGTGCTGAGGCTCCTCAGGTGTCAGTGCTGTGGCTTTTCAGCTGCCAGTGCTGTGGCTCTTCAGCTGCAAGTGCTGTGGTTCCTCGGTTGTCAGTGCTGTGGTATCTCAGCTGCCCATGCTGTGGTGCCTCACCCTCTAGTGCTGTTGTATCTCAGCTGCCAGTGCTGTTGCTCCTCAGCTGGGAGCTCTAGCTCATCAGCTGGCAGTGCTGATGTGTCTCAGCCTCCAGTGCTGTGGTTTCACAGCTGCCAGTGCAGCGACTCCTCAGGTGTCCATACTGTGGCTCCTCAGCTCCCAGTGCTGTGGTGCCTCAGCCTCCAATGCTGTTTCTCCTCAGGTATTACAGCTGTGGTGTCTCAGCCTCCAGTGCTGTGGCTTCTCAGCTGTCAATGCTGTTGAGTCTCAGCCTTCAGTGAAGTGGTCCCCCAGCCTCCAATGCTGTGGTGTCTCAGAGCTGCCAGTGCTGCAGCTCCTCAGGTGTCAGTGTTGTGGCTCCTCAGCTGCCAGTGCAGTTGTGTCTTAACCTCCAGTCCTGTGGCTCCTCAGCTGTCACTGCTGTTGTGTCTCAGCCTCCAGTGCTGTGGTTTCTCAGGTGTCACTGCTGGGGTGTTAAATCCTCCAGTGCTGTTGTGTCTCAGCCTCCAGTACTGTGACTTTTCAGCTGTCACGACTGTGGTGTCTCCAGTGCTGTGGTGTCTCAGCCTCCAATGCCGTGGTGTCTCAGCTGCCAGTGGTGCGACTCCTCAGGTGTCCATGCTGTGGCTCCTCAGCTGCCACTGTTGTGGTGCTTCAGCCTCCAGTACTGTGGCTTCTCAGCTGTCACTGCTGTGGTGTCTCAGCCCTGTGTAGTGCTGTAGCTCCTCAGCAGTCACTGCTGTCATGCCTCAGCCTCCAGTGTGGTGGCTTCTCAGCTGTCAGTGCTGTGGTGTCTCAGCTGCCAATGCTGTGGTGACTCAGCCTCCAGTGCTGTGGCTTCTCAGCTGTCACTGCTGTGGTATCTCAGCTTCCAGTGCTGTTGTGTCTCAGCCTCCAATGCCGTGGTGTCTCAGCTGCCAGTGGTGCGACTCCTCAGGTGTCCATGCTGTGGCTCCTCAGCTGCCACTGTTGTGGTGCCTCAGCCTCCAGTACTGTGGCTTCTCAGCTGTCACTGCTGTGGTGTCTCAGCCCTGTGCAGTGCTGTAGCTCCTCAGCAGTCACTGCTGTCATGCCTCAGCCTCCAGTGTGGTGGCTTCTCAGCTGTCAGTGCTGTGGTGTCTCAGCTGCCAATGCTGTGGTGACTCAGCCTCCAGTGCTGTGGCTTCTCAGCTGTCACTGCTGTGGTATCTCAGCTTCCAGTGCTGTGATGTCTCAGCTGCCAGTGCTGCAGCTCTTCAGTTGCCAGTCCTGTTGCTCCTTCACTGCTAGTGGTGTGGCTCGTCCTCTGCCACTGCTCCTCAAGTATCAGTACCGTGTTGTCTCAGCCTCCAGTGCTGTGTTCAGCTGCCAATGATGCGGCTCCTCAGTTGTCAGTGCTGTGTTATATCAGCTGTCAGTGCTGTGATGACTCAGTATACAGTGCTGTGGTGTCTCAGACTCCAGAGCTGTAGGTCCTCAGTTGTCACTGCTGGTGTGTCTCAGTCTCCAGTGCTGTGGCATCTCAGCTGTTACTGCTGTGGTATCTCAGCCTCCAGTGCTGTGGTGTCTCAGTTGCCGGTACTGTGGATCCTCAGCTGCCAATGCTGTGGCTTCTCAGCTGCCAGTGCTGTGGTCTCACCTGTCACTGCTGTGATGTCTCGGCTGTCAGTGCTATGGTGTCTCAGCTACCAGTGCAGTAGTGTCACCGCCTCCAGTGGTATCTTGAACTCTGACTTCGTTCAGAAGTTCGAGGCCCACCGCCACATGCTGGAGGCTCCTGCCTGTGGCTCATCCCTGGTGTCTAGTGGGAGAGCTCTGCTCTTCTGTTAGGCTGCCCTCAGCCTCTTTTTCTGTCCTCTCCCTTTGTGTTGCTTTTAGTGTTCTGTACCGTGCCTTTTTTCGCTTCTATCTTTTTTCCCCTATTTCTCATTTGATCTATCACTCATTCCTCTCACTCTCGCTTCTCTCTCTCCTCTCACTCTATCTCCCCGCCGCTGCTGCACCCACAGCCCCACCCCCTTTTTTGCGCGGTTTTCCCGCTCCCGCCTACCAGCTGTCCTCTCTTCCCCCCTCCCTACTTAATGGCGGCCGCTGGCGTGCCTAAGGCAAGCCCGTAACCCTCTGTCCGCGACCAGCGCCAGGACCCCTGGACCTGCCATCCGCCACCTCTACACGCCAGCAACTGTCATCGCACTCAACCCAGGATGCAACAACAACTGCAAACGGGCATCACCAGCCGACACCCACAGACCCTTCAGCTGCCTCCCCTGCCACCAATCCCACACCACCACCTTGGACCCATCACAAGCTACCCGCAACAACGCATCGACTCCGAAAATTCTGAAATGTATTCTCCTCAACATCCGCTAACTCCATAAACACACTGGCGAAATCTGGGACCTCCTTGACAGCACAACCCTGGATGTCGCTTTCCTCACCGAAACCTGGACAAACCCCACCTCAGACCCTAACATCGCCATCGCCTTTCCTCAAGGATACAAGATCACCTGGAAAGACCAGCCCAGCCGCCCGGGGGTGGTGGAAATTGCCATCGTCCACAGGCCCAACCTCCGTCTGAGCACGCATTCCGAAGACTCCACAAACCTGATGGAACACCTTCACTTCAAACTACAGACCAGCCCGACATTCACCCTCAGGGGAATCCTCATTTACCACCCACCTGGACCCCCGCGCACCCTCCGCTGACTCCATCACTGGCTGCATCACCGCACAAGCCATCACAGCCACCAACTACACCCTGCTGGGAGACCTCAACTTCCACCTCGACACCGTACAAGACCCCAACACTGCATCCCTCCTAGACAACCTCCAAAACATAGGGCTTCGACAGATTGTGACGGAACCAACGCACTCAACAGGACACACCCTCGACCGCGTCTTCACAACAGAAACCTCTGTTACCTTCAGTCACACCTCCAAACTCCCATGGACAGACCATCGATGCATCCATTTCACCTTCAACACACCCAGCGTCATCAGACCCCAGCATCAACCCTCACATAGAAGCTAGACAAGAATCACTGATGATCAGCTCACCGTCGCCCTCACCAACTCCACCCCCACCATCGCACACGACGACGACCCGAACACCGCAGCACACACCTTCCACAAATGGATCGCCGACTGCGCCAACACCATAACTCCCCTCAAAAAAACAGCACCCACGTCAAGAAAGCCAGTTGGTTCACTCCAGAACTCCGAGAATCCAGACGCACTTGTCGCCGCCTCGAGAAAATCTGGAGAAGCACCAAATTCACAGAAGCCCAAAGCAATTTCACCACTGCACAACGCCAACTCATCCGAAACACCAGAAAGAAAGCTATACAAAATAGAATCTCCTCACACAAACACAACAGCAAGGAACTCTTCAGCATCAAGGAGTTTGCCCAACCCAACAGTCAAACATCAGACATCCCACCCTCACAGGACCTCTGCGACACTCAACATCTACTTCCACCACAAAATCAAGACCGTCTATGGCAGCTTCAGAGAGTACAACCCACGCGCAGAACCCCCTCTACCAAAACCCGACAACAACAAACCAACAATCACCAACTGGACCCCCTTCACCACTGAAGACACTCTGGAAACAATGAAGACCATACACTCCGGGGCCCCCACGGACCCATGCCCCCACCACATTTTCAATAGAGCCTCAGACACAATTTCCCCCAGGCTCCGCCTCACCATCAACCGCTCCCTAGCTCCTGCCTCCTTCCTCGACGACTGGAAACATGCTGAGATCAACCCCCTCCTCAAAAAACAGTCAGCAGACCCCACAGACCTCAAAAACTTCAGCCCCATCTCCCTACTACCATTTCCTGCGAAAGTCATTGAAAAAGCTGTCAACAGCCAACTCGCCACGTTTATCGAAGACCACAACATCCTTGACATCTCCCAATCTGGATTCAGGAAAAACCATAGCACCGAAGCGGTGCTCCTGGCAGCAACAGATGACATCCGCTCCCTGCTGGACAAGGGAGAGATAGCAGCACTCATCCTGCTAGACCTTTCGGCGGCCTTCAACAAAGTCTCCCACCACACCCTGATACGAAGACTTCACGAAGCCGGCATCAGAGACAATGCCCTCGACTAGATCCAATCCTTCCTCTCTGGCAGAACTCAACGAGTGAGACTCGCCCCCTTCCTCGCAGACCCCACCACCTGCGGAGTTCCCCAAAGATTTTCCTTCAGACCCACGCGGTTTAACGTCTACATGGCCTCGCTAGCCGCCATCGTCAGAAGCTATGGAATCAACATAGTCTCCTACGCCGACGACACCCGGCTCATCCTCTCCCTATCCAACAAACCCAAACTAGCCAGACACAACACCCGCGAAGGCATGGAAGCAGTCGCCAACTGGATGAGAAAAACAGGTATCTTCAACTCAAAGCAAACAACACAACACAGAAGTACTCATCATGAGCCCTCAACCCAACGCATGGAACGACTCCTGGAGGCCAACCACCCTCGGAAACCCGCCCACCTCCACAAGCCAAGCCAGCAACCTCAGGATCATCCCGGACTCCAAACCCAACATGAACCACCAAATCATCTCAGTCACCTCCACCTGCTTCTGCAACCTCCGCCTCCTACGCAAGATTCTCAAATGGACCCCCCTCGAACATAGAAAGACCATCACACACACCCTCATCACCAGCAGACTGAACTATGGCAACGCACTCTACACCAGAATCAACAAGAAAACAAGAAACTCTCCCGCAAACTACAGAACATCCAGAACGCTGCCGCCAGACTGGTCCTCAACCTGCCTCGACACTGCCACATCTCGCAACACCTGTGCACACTACACTGGCTTCCCATAGAAAAAAGAATCACCTTCAAGATCCTCACCCACGCACACAGGGCCCTCCACAACACCAGACCAGCCTACATGAACCGGCGACTCAACTTCCACGTCCCCCACAGGACCCTACGCTCAGCCCAGCTCTCTCTCGCCGAAGTACCTCGCATCAGGAAAACCAGAACAGGGGGATGCTCCTTTTCTTACCTCGCAGCCACCGCCTGGAATGCCCTTCCACTCCACATCAGACAAATCACCCCCCCCCCTTTAACTTCACCAAGGAGCTGAAAACATGGCTTTTTTTTTAGGAATCACTTCACCGTGGACGCTACACTTCCCATCCCCCAGCGCCTTGAGACCCTTGCGGGTGAGTAGTTGCGCTTGAGTGGTGTGGTGTCTCAGTTGCCAGTGCTGCGGCTCTTCAGTTGTCAGTGCTGTGGCTCCACAACTGCCAGTGCTGTGGTATCTCAGCCTCCAGTGCTGTGGCTTCTCAGCTATCACTGCTGTCATGCCTCAGCCTCCAGTGCTGTGGATCCTCAGATGTCACTGCTATCATGTCTCAGCCTCCAGTGCTGTGGCTCCTCAGCTGCAACTGCTGTGGTGTCTCAGCTTCCAGTGGTGTGGTGCTTCAACCTCCACTGAGGTGGTGTCTCAGCCTCCACTGCCATGGCTCATCAGCCTCTAGTGCTGTTGTGCCTCGGCCTCCAGTGCTGTGGCTCCTCAGGTGTCACTGCCCTGGTGCCTCAGCAGCCAATGTTGTGGCTTCTCAGCATTTACTGTTGTGGTGTCTCAACCTCCAGTGCTGTAGCCCCTCAGCTGTCACTGCTGTATTGGCTCAGCCTCCAGTGCTGTGGCTTCTCAGTTGTCACTGCTGTGGTGTATCAGCCTCCAGTGCTGTGGTGTCTCAGCCACCAGTGTGGTGGCTCCTCAGGTGTCACTGCTCTGGTGACTCAGCAGCCAATGCTGTGGTGTCTCAGCCTCCAGTGCTGTGGCTTCTCAGCATTCACTGTTGTGGTGTCTCAGCCTCCAGTGCTGTAGCCCCTCAGCTGTCACTGTTGTATTGGCTCAGCCTCCAGTGCTGTGGCTTCTCAGCTGTCACTGCTGTGGTCTCAGTCTCCAGTGCTGTACCCCCTCAGCTGTCATTGCTGTAGAGTTTCACCCTCCAGTGCTGTGGTTTCTCAGCTGCCAGTGCTGTGGCTTCTAAGCTGCCACTGCTGTGATGTCAGTCCCCAGTGCTGTGGCCCCCTCAGCTGTCACTACTGTGGTGTTTCAGCCTCCAGTGCTGTGGCTCCTCAGCCTCCAGTGCTGTGGCCCCCTCAGCTGTCACTACTGTGGTATTTGAGACTCCAGTGCTGTGGTTTCTCAGCTGCCAGTGCTGTGGTTTCTCAGCTGCCAGTGCTGTGGCTTCTGAGCTGTCACTGCTGTGTTGTCAGTCCCCAGTCCTGAGGCCCCCTCAGCTGTCACTACTGTGGTGTTTCAGCCTCCAGTGCTGTGGCTCCTCCCTGTCCTCGCGAAGGATGGTCCAGACGCCCCCCTGCAGGCGCAGCCATGTGAGTGATGGGAGCTATTGTTGACGTCTTTGAACCCAGACGAGAGAGGCAGGCCCGCGTTGATGGATAGGTCGGCTGTGCTAATCCGATGTACAATTTGATAAAAGCGCTCAGCACAACAGACTGGGTTTCCCCGAAGCGAGAAATCATTTCCCTTAAGAGAGTGAAATCTGATTTCCACATTTGTATTGTCTTGTGTTGAAGAATCCACTTCATATTCTGCGGACTCCCCCAGGGCGTGTTGGCGCGTGCCTGCGCTTCCATACAATACCCTTGGGCCCCCGGGGTAAGGCGCATTTCGACTCATAAAGGACGGTAGATTTGACGCAATCTCACGGCACAGCCGCGTGCCACGGGTCAACGTCACGCTAATACAGTGGCCTTCAAACTTTTTAATGCCGTGCCCCTTTCCCCAACCCCACCAGGGTGGAAAAAAACTTGGTGCCGCCCTCCGAATTTTTCACAAAAAATCTATTAAATTGACAATATTTAAATATGTTTGCACTTATTTAAACATTGCAGTTAAGAAGTACTGTTACTGTTTTATCATTACAATTGAATACATGATGGCAAACATACTATTCTGGTCAGATAGCTCTTAATAAGGTGTAAAATTATCCACGGTGGAAATGGCAAAACGTGTTAGCGATGGCTCATTACAGAGTGGTTTGCTGCTGCTCATTTTTTCAGATTAAACCAAAGCACTTTTATCAGGATAATGTCTCTTTTGGCCAGAGCTTGGCCAGCCACCAACCCCCCGCATCACTTGGGGTCCCCGTTCAGAGACCCGCCCCCCAGTTTGAAGACCCCTGCACTAATAGAACCGCGAGGCAGTGATGTATCATGTTAACGCCATCTTTAAGCCAGGCGGACTCGTCGCACCGCGGTATGTGTGAATGACGCCCTTCTCGGGCCACCGTAGGCATTAATCAAAGAGATTGACACCCATCACAAGAACATGCAAGATGCAAGATTAAGGTACGCAGCAAGGCATACAAAGTCAATAACAAAAGTAGGTTAACCATGTTTTTCGGTGTGTTGATTCAGTGCTTAATTTGATCCAAAACTTCTTTTACTTCTATGAACTCACAAAAAACCCTTTCCCAACTATTCCCTGCTCTATCCATCCTTTATCCTATTCATCCAACTAACAGACTCACATATCTACTACTCTCACTACTCCCAATTACAATGTATATTTTCTTCTACTTATCCACTACTTAGCCACCTTTGGGTTCTTGAGTAGCACGCTACTCGCCAAAAAGCACTTCAATGCAAGGGCGGCCCCTCCGCTATGGCAGAGGAGCATCACCCGGCTGCTGAATACAAAAAAAAGGGATAATAACAGTATTTTATTATCCCTTTATTTTTCTGCTTTTGCACGGTGGGCTGGGGCCAACATCCTCCACGTGGACAAGAGGAGGAAGAGTAGTGGTGCACTTCTAAATGCGCGTGTCAGTTTGGCCGGCCATCCGAGGCTGGCCAAACTGGCATACGCATTTAGAACTCTCCACCCAGCTGTATTTTAAAGCTGGGTGGAGACCAAGTGCAGTGTCCCACACCCTCCTTGTGCGGCATTGGCCTCACACTAAGGCCAATTGCGGCACTTCTTTCATGCAGTGTAACAGCATGAGAGAAGCATCGGGATTGGTTGGGGAGGGACGAAGAAGACTAGAGGCAGCAGGAGTGGCAGAACAAGGAGGTGGCAGGTAGTTTTTTTTTTTTTTTTTACTTCCCCTGTGCCCTACACTGCGCATGCTGTCCCCCCCCCACCCCACCACTTCCTGGAAGCAATTGTGACTGCTTCAATGCCTCGTCAGGTGTAATAAGCGCTATATAAATACAATTAAAATACACTTAATTTCTACCTGCACCGAGGTTCAGCAGTCTCTACTTTTGTGCACAGGTATCGCGTCCCAAGGTGCATCACTCTTTCTCGCAGGAAAGCTCAATAAAGCTGTTAGAGCCTTTGACAGAGTACCCCCCCAATTGGGGTGGTGCAGCACTTAGGAAGTAGGGCCTCTGTGGTCTGGATGCCCTTCTGACATTTTGCCGGCTGCTTACTTCCACCCTCTCACCCGGCAAGACGAGGGGGCAGATGGAAGACAGATGTCTCTAAAGAGGCGCGTCACATCTGCCTTCCATCGCTGCACCCATGAAGGTTATTTAGGTGCCCCTAGCATGGGCCTCAGCCTTTTCGTGGCACGGGTGTTATCAGTGGGCACCAAGGGTAGGGTCCTGCAGTCCTCAACCAACCGGTGGATGTGCACACCAGCTTGGGGGCTAGAGTGCCCAGATCTCTGGGATGGGCACAGGGCTGCTGCTCCTGGCCATCTTGTTGCAGCCCCAAGGCAGTTTGGTGCTTGTGGGGGCGGGGGGCAGAACCCTGACCACAAGGACAAGGGACAGTGAGGTGTTGGGGACCCTCTCCCTCATGGATACAGGTGAGGTATGGTTGCACCTGTGTGGTCCAATGGAGTTCAGGAAGGCAGAAGGTTCCTGGTGTTGTGGGAGGTAAAAATCCATGTACTGCTCAGTATGATTTATTGCATAACTGAATTGTTTCTTGATCTTATTCATCAGATTTATTTGTGTATCCCATGCTCTGATTTGTTTTTGTTTCTTATGAATTTCAAAAATGTGATATTGTCTTATTACATGTCGAATCTGCCCAGTGTTTTGGAGTCCTATGCTCAATTCTGTAATAAACTTTTCAACTCTAAATCCCAGTCTGTATTTGGCGGTTTTTCGTTGGGCTGGTGTTGGGGCTAGGGCCTACTGGGGGCATATGGGTCCTATCTCCAGAAGTACACTTTCTTGAGAGAGTCATCAGACTCCGATCAGGGAAGAATAGAAATGTGCTCCCCTATAATGACACAACTTTCCGCTTGGTGGCCTCATTGAGCACTTCTCCAACACTACAAACTGTAAGAAGACAATAACAGTATCCTCAACTGACAGATTATCTCCACTTGTCTCTGAGGCATGTTTGCACACCGGTAACAAGCTGATTCCAGTGCCATAGCCCCTTTACCGCCCCATTTTTCTCTTCAAAAAGTGACTTCTCTAAATTATAGACAGAAACTCAGAGACCCTTAAGCATTGACCGTCTCCTGAAATTATCCAGATGTTCAATTTTGTCCTCCAACCTGGAGAGCCCCTCAGTACCACAATCCCAAATAAAGCCATTCCGTATAAGGCCTCTTCAGTCTCCTTGAGCCCACAAGAATCAAAACCTTGGTCTTTTCTTGGGTTTGCTCTTGTTCAATGTTGCAGTCTCTGCCTGGTAAGGACTCCAACTTCTCCTCAACAAGTTTCACTGCTGTCTCCACATCTGCAGTTTTTGTTATGCAATGAGGATCAATGTCAAAAGGGTCCTCTCGCCATCCGTGAGGCTCGCAGTTTCCGTCACATTCCCGGGTATCTCCTGAGACCCCTTTTTCTTGAAACCTCCATATGACTTGAGGACATCTTCCTTACCATGTTTCTTTCCTGCCATGGTCGTTCTCCAAAGGTTCAGTCCATCAAAGGCCATCTCAGAAGAGAAAATGTCATAAAAGATACCTGTCAGTCAGGCACACCGCTCAATATGCTGCATCAGGGTAAAGCCGTAAAGGACCCATCCATGGTAAAGGAGAAGCAGCCATTGATAATCATGGTCCCAATGCTGCGGAGAGGTAGAGGGCGATCTTCACCCATCCGGGGCCAAGCCTCTCCCCAGGAAGCACCCCATGCTGTGTCAGTTCCTGCATTCCTTAGGTGTCCCACCATAACCCTGCTTTAGCCGCAGCTCGACATAAAACTTGCACAGTATGGCGGAACCTCTACTGCCCCTGCCCCCAGCTCTCCTCAGATTGATGGGTCAGTTAGGATTGCCACCCTGAACAATATGCACCACCTGCAGCACTATGGAGTGGTTCA
Organism: Pleurodeles waltl; assembly: GCF_031143425.1. Taxonomy (NCBI): domain Eukaryota; kingdom Metazoa; phylum Chordata; class Amphibia; order Caudata; family Salamandridae; genus Pleurodeles; species Pleurodeles waltl. The sequence goes on along the minus strand of NC_090448.1, from coordinate 50,095,995 downwards.
AGGCAGGACACTGCGCCCCGGCAGATGAGGAAATCAATGCATTTTTACCCCGTTAGGAGCTTCATGCCTTTCTCCCCACTTACGCTACCTTTGTCGTCTCGTAAGTGATCTATTCTCTTAAAGGAAAAAATGAACATCTCAAACAACTTGAAAGATTTACAAGGGACTCTGTGGTGAGATCCTTGAGATATTCTTCTTCAGGTCGAACAAGCTCAACATCTACGCCATCTCACAGCTTTTGGTTTAGCTAAATTCCCTCTCGGACCCTCACCACTAGTAATCTATGCTTGGTTCTTCGTGACAGGTGGAAATCCTGAACAGGATACAATGTACCCACTATGGCAAATGGTAGCTCCAAAGCCACCAACCGGGCTCGAACAGGAGCTGGGTCGACAACAGGTCAATTCAGAGGCGATATGGCCAAGAAGATCGATTTGACTGTTCCCACTGGAAGCGGACTAAGGCTGATTTGCATTTGTTGATCGAGGCACACAGAGGATAAAACCAATGGACTAAAATGCAGCCTTAGAACAATTACCAGTGTCTAAGATTAAAATAAACATTCCAGCAATCACGTTTTTGGTTTTCCTGGTGGTGCAATATCCATCCTTTTTATATTGAAGGCAAATAGATGATAAGTAAGAGGAAATCGATCGCGGGAGCGAACGTGGAAGGTGTACGCCCTCTTAGACAACAGCAGCAACAGGTTAAAAGGAAGCCTCAGCTCCTCACTCACAACACCAAATCATTTCCCACATCGACCACATTTGCTTCCTAAACCCTTCAAACCAGACGCATCAATGCTGAACAAGCTGAGGCGCTCTCTCCCTCCTCTCTGATCTGATAAATACTTATGTGCACAACAGTTGACACAATGAAGCTTTACCTTGGTCATCATGCACAATACCAACACACTTCTCACATAGCCATCTCTACAAACCCTCGACCTTCCAAATAAGAGTAGCATGCTACCCCTTGGCCAAGGTACAGAAGCCTCACCAGAGGTATGAAGCTTTATATAAATGCAACAATTACTGACGATCACTAGAAATGAGTACGAAAATGCCAAGAATCAGTAATCCTGGTATGTTCGTAGAGTATATATTGAAGTCAAATGTCAACACTTCACACAAGATAGGGCTATGGTCAGCCAATAAGTAGTGTGAAACCACTGTGGTCAACTGAACGTCATTCCGTGTATGGTTGGCCTTTTCATACTCATTTCCTACAGTTCCATCCGGACATAACACAACATTTGATGCTTTTTGTATCATAGGCAGCTTCTTGGGAAGGCTGAGGACTTCCTAAATACTATCCTTGATAAAGTCCATTGTGGACGAAACACATGTTGGCTGTTCAGGTATCACCAGCCATACCAGGGTGTCTGTGTATTGCTGGGCTTTTCCACTGCATAGCATCATAATTATTATTATTAAACAAAAGTCAATATGGACGTTGCCCTATTGCTGTTTCATTACCTGTTCTATCTTTTGTATGCTTCAACCATATTTGCTATATATGATTGTTGCGGGTTCTGACCCCACACCAGTGGTGTCTGGAGTCGGGGCAAAGTGGCAGGTGGGGGCACAAAACTGAAGACACACACACAAAAAAAACATGCCTGCTGCATCACCGCCAGTTTGTCGCTCTTTTGTGTCCCTCGCTGAAGGCATAGGCTCCCAGCCTGCCCTACGGCCAATTCTAACGCTGCTGGCAGCATGAGAGCAGCATGAGGATTGGCCTGAGCGCTCTTGATGCGCTCCCAGGCAGACGGGGAGGCTGTGCCTGCTCTCCCCAACCCGGCACTGTGGCCGGTGGTTTGGAGACCGCTCAGTGCGCATGTGTGTTTGGCTGTCCTGAGACAGCCAACCAAACACATATGCGCACTGAGGGGAGTACACCTACCACTGCAGTTACTGGGGGGAGGAGTGACGCTCCTCCAATACAGCGGAGGAGCCACCGCTGACCCCCACACCAAACACTGCAAGGTGTCTTTGTGTTAGAAGAGCACCCCTTCATCCTAAAACTGTACTGTTCGTACAAAATAGCCTTCATAGTGTCATGTACAAAATTATTGGGGGGATGTGCGAGTGTGTTCTCTTACTTCTACCATTGTGACAGTAAACCAGAGCATGACATAAAATTATGCTGTGGGACTCTGGGTGGCCTTACGTCTTGGAACCTGCCATATGTCACCTTGTATGAAGTTAGCATTTGCCTTTGTGGCCACATTATGGACCTTACAGACTAGTTCCTGAACTCCGTTTCTGAAAATATGCCCCTCTGTGTTTTTCATAACCATCACCCACCATATCTGGTTCTGAATATACCGGGAAAGTCAGAACATGAATACTTGTCGCAATACAGAATGCATACCCTTGTTGTGAAGTTCTTACAGCCACAATCGTACTGTTCGTTTGTTAGCAGTTTTAAGAAACTAAGGGCCTGATTTGAATCTTGCCGTATGAGTTACTCCATCACAACGGTGATGGATATCCCATCCAACAAAATATATATCCCATAGGACAGAGGTTCCCAACCTGTGGTCCGGGGACCCCTGACTGCTTAGAAAATTAAATAATTTTAACAATCTGTAATAATATTAACAGATTACATCCCCAGCTTTCAGTAATGACTCAGTAAGTGGTCCCCAGATTCCAATAATGATTTTGTGGGGGTCCCCCGGTTTCAGTAATGACAAAAGTGGGGGTCCACAGAAGTCTAAAGGTTGGGAACCACGGCCATAGGATACAATGGGATTTATATTTCGGCAGACGGAGTAGCTCGTCTGCGAAGAATTACATTTAAATCAGGCCCTACATGAGTTACTGTCACCCACGTCTGTCATCGACCATAGAAGGATGATAAGCAAAGCGCATGGATTGGGAACTCTAACTCTGTGTCCTGCAGTTTGTACACCTGCCATCACGGGCATTAATCTACTGAGTTATCTTAAAGGCGGGTTCCCCTGACCTGAAAGCCCAGGGCAGAGCAGGAGCTGCATGTGAACAAGGAAGGCATTGCTGCCTGTCACTCTCACCTGCTGCTGCCTGCACCTGACAGGCACAAACAGGCTCAAACGCAGAGACAGGCATGCGTGGGTGTGTTGTGACAGGCAGGCCCTCGTTACCGCTCTGCCTTCAACTCGTGTCAACAAAGGAAGGAGCTGGGGGTTCGATAAAGGCGGGAATGTCTCCCAGTGGAGTGGATAACGATATCAGGGCCGCTGCCATTGTGTGACTGTAGTTTCTAACTCAAACAGGTCTAAAAATACTTACAATCCACACGGCGTGCAGCTCAGAGGCAGGCAGGCCCTTTGCTGGGGTTAGCTGCTCGCCTTTCAGTTGCTAACTGATGCGTGCAGGTGCTAAATTGGGACTAATTTAGGTGAAACATTTGCCCAGTCGGTGTAAATGTGTAATATAATTATAAAATAGCGAAATAACACCGCCGTGTTCTCAATATTAAAATGCTGGTGACCGAGGGCGATTCGTGTAGTGTTGCACTACAAGCAGCTAATGGCACGTAACTTGGCAAGTCTTGGTAGAAAATTGTTAGCAGGGTCGGAACGGAACCAAAAAGTGTCTCGGGCACGCAAGGAAAAGCGGCCCACGCTTGCGGATTCCGACCTTTCGCGAAACACTTGGGGAGAAGATTCTGGTAAATGAAGTTTTTAAAGGTTCTAGGACCATTTGCATTATCCAGAGCTAGAAACATTATTATTCCAGTGTCTTCTGACACTTACCTTCCGGTGAATGAACCACCTCACTCTATGGTCGCAGAATGCTCTGCTCACCCTTAGGGGTCGGCGTAACTCACGTGATTCCGTGTAGCGTAATCACACAAATTACATAAGAATTCCGCGAGTTTACGCAGAATTACGCGGGAAGAGTAAGTCTGCGTTTAGCATGATTCCTTACCACAAAAATGCCCCTCGCATTCAAAATGGAAGCGAGGATGCATTTTTGCTCCAAGAAATAGAGCTTAATGCAGCAGAAAACGAACAGCAAGCACGAGCAGGTGCTTGCTAAATGCGCTCTCCCAGTAAGACTTTTTCCCCAAATTACGCAAGGAGGAGTAATCGGATAATTATCGGTAATTCTGTGTCAAACAGTGACTCAGAATTACACAAAATATTTTGATTTCTCTAGCGTAACTGAAATTCCATTCCAGCCAACTCTTGAATCCTCAAGCCCTAGTTCACCTTCAGATTTCTCAATTCCCTGTCAGGTCCTAAAACTCCTGGCGATCCTTAGGGTTTCTCACTTGCCACTGATTAACATGATCCCAGAGGTTCACACCCATCCTCAAGTCACTAGGCTTCTGTTCACCCTCAGGGACCCATGGGTGTTGCTTATCCTAAGGCCTTGAGGCTTTTACTCACCGTCAGGTGATTCCTAAACTAGTCACTTACCAATAGGACCCTTAAACCCATTTTCACTCCTCAGTCCCATTAGGATCTTGCTCAGATCCGAGGCTCCAGCTCACTCTCGGGTACCTTTGGATTCCAGCTCAGCTTCTGGTGACACATTTTCCCTTGTTAGCCTCAAACCGAGAAGTTGTTGCTCACTCTTACCTAGAAGCTTTAGGCTACCCTCAAACCCTGAAAGCAGCGTTCACCGTGAGATTCTGAAAAGCTTATATTTTCCCCTTGTTCCCCTTCTGCTTTGCTCACTTTAAGGGCATGAGGCTCACGGCCACTGCCATATCTGTGATGCTTCTGCATACCCTCAATCCTCCCAGTGGGCTTTGAGGGTAAACGTGTTTCGGGGGCAGTGCTTCATTGTGGTCCCTCAGCCCGCAGATCACCACCCGATTCCTGGGGTTCGTGCTGACTCTCAGTTCCCCAAAGCCTTGTTCACTCTCAGGTCTTAGAGGCCACCGGTTGCCCCAATGGCTCCTGCTCACCATGTGATAAGGGCTTTATTGTAAAATTTCAAGAGAGGGATGTTGACAAGTAGCGAGTGGTAACAGGCACAAACACCCAACTACTAAACTTTGCAAAAGCTAAAAACATGCTTGCTTCTAACATACCAATTGTATGTTTAGTTCATGTTAAGGAGTGAGCAGAAGTGCTCGATATCTTTGTAAATCTGCTCTCTCCCATTCACACAACGCAGCCCAACCCCTTTGCTTGCTGCCCTGCGGTGCGTGACAGATTAGCAAACATGCCCGAGGGTGGTTTGCCGTGCTCCTGGGTAGGATTTACATCAGTGGTTCCCAGCCTTTTGACTTCTGTGGACCCCTACTTTATCATACTGGAACCCAGGGACCCCCACTGAATCATTATTGGAATCTGGGGACCCCCCAGTGAGTCATTACTGAAAGCTGGGGAACTTATATTATTAAATTTTTTAAGCAGTCACGGACCCCCTGAGGAGGCTTCACGGACCCCCAGGGGTCCCCGGACCAGAGGTTGGGAACCACTGATTTACATGTCTACGGATGGTGTCATAAGTAGACATGCAGTAAGAATGTTGGCCCTTGGACCCACTTCTATGTTGCAGTTTTTGCAAAGCAACTACAGAATTCTTATCATTTGTACCCCTCCAATATGACCTTAGTTGCATGTGGCCACCTTCTTTGACCTGACAAAACTGAAATCTTTTTCTCATTACCAACTTTTTCATGCCTCCACCAGTCCACGGTACTGAATTGTCTCACTGCCATCAGACACTGCATGGACGTACGCTGGCTCATGTTAAAGTCCTCTACAACTGATGTCCTTTACATTCACCCCTCAGCAGCACCTACTTCTCTGCCTTACTCTCTTCAGTTTCTACGATGCACTGAGGTTCACCACCCCGCCAGAAACCTTTCGGTCCTCTTCCGCCCATGTACGCAAGATCTACCAACAAGTCCCATTCAATGCTACAAAACTCTGGTCAGCTCACTGGTGCTCAGCAGACTGAATTACTGCAGTGGTCCACCCATTGGTATCCAAGTTCTCATCTGGATCTCTAGACAAAGCATTACACTTTGCCTCAAAAACCATGTGCAGTCACTGCAGGCAAACCTCAATCTCTTCCTCTTATCACTAAGCTGACTGCCACATGCCTAGAATCAGAGCCATGCGGACCCTACGGACACTCGTATGTAAAGCTGTGAACTGCAGCTTTGCTAATTACTTCTCAGACATCATCTCTCACTTTAACCCCTGCCCGGAGCCTACAATTGGCTAGCCTTCATCTTCCAGATGCACCCACGCCTCACTGCACTCCCTCCAGCTGTCAATCATTTCACCTTCTATCATCTCTTCACTAGAACGCCTCTTCTAGGCATCCAGCCAACCAACACTCTCTAAGTGTTCAAGATAATACTGAGATGTAAGATGAAAGTGAAAAGTGAATGCTGCCCTCTTTGCTGCACACTGCTGTGAATATGTATATTGCACTCCTGTATCACCAGTAGTAGTCACACAATGTGGCATGGTACTCCTGTACACCCAGTAATAGTCATATAGTGTGTTATTGCACAATTGTATACCAAGTAGTCATACAATGTGGTACTATACTCCTGTACAGTAGAGGTAGCCAAAGTGTTATTGCACTGCTGTATACCCAGTAGAAGGCATACAATGTGTTATTGCACACCTGAATACCCAGTAGAAGGCATACGTGTTATTGCACTGCTGTATACACAGTAGAAGGCATACAAAGTGTTATTGCACTGCTGTATACCCAGTAGAAGGCATACAATGTGTTATTGCACGCCTGTATACCCAGTAGAAGGCATACGTGTTATTGCACTGCTGTATACCCAGTAGAAGGCATACAAAGTGTTATTGCACTGCTGTATGCCCAGTAGAAGGCATACAATGTGCTATTGCATGCCTGTATACCCAGTAGAAGGCATACTTGTTATTGCACTGTTGTGTTCCCAGTAGAAGGCATTCAATGTGTTATTGCGCGCCTGTATACCCAGTAGAAGGCATACAATGTGTTATTGCACACCTGTATACCCAGTAGAAGGCATACATGTTATTGCACTGTTGTATTCCCAGTAGAAGGCATTCAATGTGTTATTGCGCACCTGTATACCCAGTAGAAGGCATACAATGTGTTATTGCACACCTGTATACCCAGTAGAAGGCATACATGTTATTGCACTTCTGTATACCCAGTAGAAGGCATACAATGTGTTATTGCACGCCTGTATACCCAGTAGTAGTCATACAGGGCCATATTTATCATTGTTTGATGCAATGCAGCAAGGCACCTTGCTGCTCTGTGTGAAAGGGAGAGGGCAGGAATGTGCCATATCTACAAAGATATGGCACATTCCTGTTGTCTCCTTGCACACCTTTGGCTGCCTGGCATTGCAGGCAGGGTTTTATTGTGCAAGAAGGGACCCCTTCCTGTACAAAATCAATCCTTTGAGGCTTTTTCCTCAGAATGCAGCACAGTAGAAAGAGATAAAAACAAGCCAGCATGTTTTTGAGTGCATTGTGAGGGGTGTGCCTTATGAATGTAGAATGTGAGTGCAGGGTAAGTGCTCTACAGGTTGAAAGTTGTGCCTGTCTGAGAGCAGAGGGAGGCATTTGCCAGTGTGAGTGCAGCATGAGGGAGTGTCTCTGTGAAGACAGGAGCATCAATATGGAAACCCTGCATCTTATGCCTTTGTGTGCATGCCCTTCACAAGTGCCAAAGCTGTTGGCTTTGCTAATGCTTTTTAGGGTTATGGCCTTGACTTGCAGAAATGCAGTGCAGGGAGCGGAAATACAATAGTGTGTATATGGGAATGGCAGTGAGTTTTGATATGGCAGATGCAGACTCTGTCAAAGTAGAGATGTCACCCAAGTAAGGGGACCAAGTTATTTTGCTTGCACCAGGGCCTATGGCAACCTAGCAACGTCACTTCGCTGATGACAGTGGCCAGGAGACTCAAGCGGTGGTACATGAGAGACAAAACAGTGCAGCACATTAAGGTTTTACATTCAGGAGTTGGCATATTGTAATAATGTCTGTTAACTTTGCACTTGGTTATTACGCTCACTCCATTTTGTTCCCACACCAGTATCAATTTCCCAGTTGTTTGCTTTCCATTTCTCTCTGACTCTCTCTTCATGTATATTAGTTCCATTAATGTGAGAGCAACATTACTAATTACACAACTAAGTAATGTGTAATCCAACAACCATTTAAAGAAACATACTTATCTATTATAGAATGTGGGAGATACTTTCATCTGGCTGTTGTTTGTCTTAGGTTTAAAACCTAATCCTTAGAGGTATCACTTTTAAGACCTTCATAATTGCAAATGGCTTATACCACTCAATGTGGTAACTCTGGGTGGAATTTTACCACTCACCATTCTGAGTGGCATAGGTGTCTCCAGGACCAGAATTACAGGGCCTGCACATTCCAGACCAGTATTCTCTGGTCTGTATAATTATTCCCCATTACGGGGACAAAACACCGACCAGCAGGACTTTGGTTCAGGCATTTTGACAGAGATTACAAAAGTAGTGTGCAACATCCCAACTTTATATTCCCCCAAACTCCTAGGGAGGGCTTAAGTCAACCTAACTGTGGAGGATCGACCTCTCCCACTTCATTTTACAGTAATTCTGCATCAGGATGTGATGGCACCAGTACTTTAAATGGAGAGGTACTGTGTGGTGCTGAGTACCTGCGCTACTTTGATTTGAAAGGGAGAGTACCGGCACTTCTCAGCACTGCTGCAATACATTTGACTTCTCAAGAGCAAACAGGTAGTCTAAATAGTGAGCACCTGCATTCTACATTTTTATTTAAAACGCTGGGGGCCTCATTTACAAGGCCTTTGCACCACTGATGCATCTTTTTTTTTTACACAATGGGGGCGTAAGCAGTGCTCTACACTGCTCCACATTTACAAACTAACACATTGGGCCCAATGCGTCCATTTGTAAACCCTTACATCACATTTTACCTGTGCCAGGTATAATATATGCAAGGTAGGGGTTACCACGGCAAAAGCCACACAAAACTGACGCAGTGAAATTTACATTTCACTGCGTCATTCTGTGAATTCACTACGTGAGAATTTTACTGCCTGCTCAGAGCAGGCGTAAAATTGACGCAGGGCTTTTCTCAATGGGGGTCTCCTGACATTGCTGGAGTAGAGTAATTTTTTTTATGCTAGTCCAGCAATGTGGGAGTCACAGATGCGTCAGTATTTCTGACGCATCTCTGAAAACGTTTGCCATGGAACTCTGTATACTAAATACAACGCATCTGTGGTGTCATTAGTGGGTCGGAGCTGATGCGTCAGATTCTTGTAAATGAGTCCCTGAATGCACAAAGGTAAAACTGTAGACATTTTGCATGATTTGTAGGGAAGGTTTGGGGTCCAATGAGAAGAAGGAAAGTGTTATGTTTTTATTTAATTTTTGGTGCAAGGTGCCTGTGTGTATATTTGAATGTATGTGTATATGTGGGGATATGAAGTGAATAGGTGTCTGTGCGTGTGAATGCATGGGTGTAAATGAATGTGCATGCGTGCACCATCCGCCATGCTTTAATTACCGGCTGCCATTGAAAGACAATACCAAGATTGTAGCTTTTGCACCAGCCATGGTAACTGATAAAGCAGGGAATATAATATGGCCTCCTAGGCAGGTCATGAAACAATGAATACATACTCCACATTCCCCATACTCCGCAGGTCAGAAACAATGAATACATACTCCACTTCTTTGTGAGTCCAAAATTAAAGTACAAATATGCAGGTGTTCATGACCATTATTTCATTCTTTGTTCTTTATAAAAGTATCCAACCAACTTCCCTATCAATCGTTTCATAATAGAGAACATTCCATCAACCAAAGCGTTTCGCTCCCTAAGGAACTTCTTCAGGGCAAAACTCATAAGTCGATCATATTGTGTGAGTGTTGCCAATAAAAGACTGTATTTTCCTCAGTAATGATCAGGCCATTCATAAGGTCAAGTTTCCAAAGGAATATGTAACTGTTGCTTACTTTCTCCCTGGGGTTCCCCTTTCGGTTTCTCCAGAGCCGGCAGGAACAGTGCAGCCTTAAGGATTTTTGAGGCCCAGGGCATATTTTGGGGCCCCTGTCGGACAAACGTTTGAAATGTATTTCTCATTTTGTGCTTAGATAGTTTAATATTTTTTGGCATTACATTAGCTATGTTAAACTTACAGAAACTGAATAACACAAAAACAGCTCATCTAGGTCTTGGCCCTGCCCCAATAATACGTATGATTACACTAGAGAGGTGAGAGATTGCGACAGATAAATATACTGAGATGCTGTAGAGAGAGATCACCTTCCCAAGGGGCCCCTTTCAAAGCTGGTGGCCCTGTGCATTTGCCCACTTTGCTCATAAAACGTCTCTGAGCGCGGACGGATGCCATCCTTTGATGACTTGCATTTATTAACAGCCTGATCATTACTGAAGAAAATGCTTTCTGTGATTGGCAACATTCGCCCATTATGGTGATTGACTCATAAGTTTTGCCCACAAGACTTTCCTTGGCAACAAAAGATGCTGGCCGATGGAATGTTACTTGATGGAGCCTTGAGCTGTTTTACGATGCTAATGACTCTCTGTATGACCCTCTCCTCATTAAAATTGTCCTTAAAGACGCCTTCCACCCACATGGAGTGTCCTGCACAAATCACCTGTAATTTACGGAAAGAAAAGGCGGAATAACGGATTTATTCTTGGAAACTTCTAGGTAATGCAGGTTTTTCATCCTACAGAACAGAGAACGCTGGGACCAGTCGGCCATAGTTACAATGATAAAAGAGAAACTACATGTCCCAGCATGCATACTGTTTAGTAAAAAAAACAGGGCAGTCTCAAAGTTACCCTAATGAAACGATGTCTGTTCACAGCTGCGCTCCTGAGAAACAGTGACAGGCTTATAAGAACCAACAGTAAAAATACATTTTTGACTCCTTTGAACTGCCCCTCCTCCCCCTCCCCTAGCCCTGTTTGGTGGTCCGAGCTGCAAAATGGCGCTCCGGTCTTTCCTGCCCTCGGGGTAGCGTAGTCCATGTGTTTAAGGCCCTAGTTCAAGGAAAGATGTGGGCCCCAAGGTCCCTGTTTGAATGATGAAATACAGAAATAATCAGGGCTTCAATGGGCCCCTAAGGCCTCTAGGCCCCGGTGCCACTGCGCCTGCTGCACAAATGGTGGTGGCGCCTTAAGATGTTCATTTATACTCTGAAAGTCCATCCAAGCGCGGGCTGATGCGCTGCTCCGGCCACCCGTCTATCCGAAACGAGCGCCTCGAAGTATCTAAAGAGAGCGCCCTGCGAGAGAGCCTTCCCTCGCTTGTTGACACTCCTTTCCTAGTTAAATCCCCAAAGCAGAGCAGCGTGCAATATTTATGGAGGATAATGACAAACTCCTGCTCACCCTATGCAGGGTTCAGTGGAGTATCTCCCTATGGTCTCCTCACCTGCGTCTTTCTGAAGGACCCAAATACAACAGGAAATTAAAAGTTACTGAAGCTTGTGCGGATCTTTCATTAGGCAGGGACTGCTGTCTGGCCTTTCAGGTTTTATTCCCCTCTCCTCATTCTAGCGCCTCCACACCCCAGTGCCTTCTGCAAATGCAAACAAATGCCCTTTTAGGCTGAAGATGTAAACTATCCTGATGCACATCACTGGGTGAGCACGTGCAGTCTTGGTCAGATTAAACACACCTGTGCTGGCAGTGCCTAGGGTCAGTGGCACTGCCCACTGACGAGGTCAGTGACTCTGCAAGGGTATTGTACCACTAAATGTCAGGGTTCAAACCGGGGTATGATGTAGGATCTTCTGTTGGGGGGAAAAGCCCCCTAAACACTACTTTATACACCTGGCTCAAGAGAAGTTACTAGTTATCTCAATAAATGTCATACTGAAAAAATATGAACTTCAGTGACCAGAATGCACCGGGGCCATATTAATGACTAGCGCTTGATAAATAGTGGGCTCATAGGCTTCATGTGTCAAGGCTGCCCTATCACCTTGCAAGAGACCGTCGCATACCAAATATAAACTGCTGAAATAATGTTTGGAGCCAAATGCCTTCCAGTGCTTCTTCAGCCCTGATGGACATCATGATAGGTTTATTGTAAAACCTTTATGTGCTCTCAGGAACTGAGTCTGCTTAAAAGACATCCTCGGGGTGCCTGAACATCCGGAGTTCAGAGAAATCCTTTTGGTTTCTACAATCCCAGTGCTTCATTTGTAAAGAACAAGTCTCAGGGCCCACGTCAGGAGGCCACTCTAGCATGCACCAGCCCTTGCCAGTGCTGCCAACAACAGTACCTATACACTCATTATCAGACTCCTCCAAGTGTGATAATTCAGACTATTCCAGGCCCCCAAAGCTAAGAGATTGGCTTGTGTGGCAGGTATTAGTCGTTTTATATTGTAGATTGAATTAATAAACAACTACTGTTCTACTCAACTCTAAATTACACCAACAGTGCCACCATGTGGCAGACTGTCATAAGAGCCTGCGTTGACAATTAAATGCCTGTGCTGAGCACCAGAAAACACCGGCTCAAATGAAGCACTGCTGCTGATGATGAGTTTAGCAAACCGGAAAGTCCATTGCCAAGGGCCCCTCTGACGTCGCCAGAAGGACAGAGAAATAAGTTCACAGATACCAACTTAATGCTGTAAATAGAGGGGGTTTGGGGTCACAAGTATAGAGCTAATTTAAGTGAAAAGTTTGAGAATTCCCTCTGAAGGCTAAATGAACAAGTTATTTAGCCCCTGTAACACTCTTTAAGGTGGAAACTGTATCTGAGTGCAGATTCATCTTCTCAGAATACTCCCCAGACGCAGACTGAATCTGGAATACTTCATACAGCAGTTCGCCAGCGCACCTTAAGGTGGCGCCATGCAGCTCTGCACTGAGTCCCCGCAGTTCTGAAAGTGACAGAGCAAAGCTGCATATAGGCACCACCCCTATGCGCTGGCATCAGTTTCTTGTCTTTTGACTTTCGGCGCCCTTAGATACCATTCATGTTATAGCACTCCCTATGATGAAGCACGCTACTATGAGTGGGTGAGGACAATATACTATAAAACAGGCATTTGCAATGCAATGGGTCTCGTGTTTGCTCGAGTTAGAGCTATTAGCGTAGTAAATTTTAACTGGACTATCCTTGCCACATTAATTGAAAATTAAAAGTAAAACAGTTAATAGAAGCAAGTCAATTCAAAGTGTCACGACCGCCATGAGAGCAAGAGTTATTGACTCCCTGCGTGAATGTCTAGAAAGATCCCTGCTGGGATGAACGGCAAACCGAACCCGGAGAAGGGGCCATCACACACTGTAACAGGAGGAAGCGTGACGTAGTGTGATGACCAACAATAATGTTCACTTAGTGAAATCGCCTGGGAGGGAACTCAGCACACAAAGGAGGGACATTTCACAAAATGCACCAATAAAAAGGAAGCATTTAAGACTAGCACAACTAAGAATGAACAGCAAGAGTAGGTGTGGTTAAAAGCCTGCAGAGAGATTTCAACAGGCCAGAGCGCTTGCACGCTCAACACTAAAAAGTGGTATCGCTCTAGGAGGTGAGAAACTATTGTTGTTCAATCAATCTTTTCGGGTCCTGTGTCCGCTTCTGCCCAACCTTCTCATTCCGTGCTCTGTAGAACCCCAACAAATGTTGATCGTCCGCTCGATCTTCCATGGGACAATACAAAAGCTTTTGGGACCCAGTCGATGAAGTATCTCCTCCTCATTCGAGGTTTGAGGGGGTGCAAAGAATGCAGCCACAGTCATGGATTGCCCAAAGTGAAAGTGAGTCAGAACACGTGTGTCAGACCGTTTATAAACTTCATCACAACAAGTGATATAAACAAGGGAGGCTGGTTCGACAAAAACAGAAACAAGGAAAGGGCTGACATATATTTTATTAGTGCCAACTGCACTTAGCTTGTAAGGGGTCAGACTTGTGAATGACAAACCAGGCCACAAATGTGTCGCAGCACCTGGCATAAAATGACTTCATGGAAAGGAGCATGGTGGCGATTCAGGTGGTTCACGATCAGGAAAATGCTGTGACATTCCAGCCTCCTGACACAGGATCTCACTCTTCCCTGCTTGTTGCAGTAGTACATGGCAGTAGTGTTGTCTGTGAGAATCTGCACCACAGCCCCTCCTCTACCCCCTCATATGTATGTGAAGAAGACCTCAAGAGCCAGGGAAATGGCCTGCTACTCCAGCAGAACCAACCTCGCCTACAATTCCTTCCAAACCCATCAGAGGTGCGTCCATCACCACTGTGTGTTCTGGGTGGGAAACAGAGAGAACCAATTACATTTGACTAGCTGCCACTGCATGTCTCAGGCTGTCTCCTAGATGACATCACATGGACCGCCTTGGTGCTGAGCCCATTGGAATTTCAAGTTTCATTGCAGAGTCTGCAACTGCCACTTGGCATATCTGACGAGGAGGATGCAGGATATTAAGAGTCCAAGAAGTCCAACAGCTGCTCTCACTATGATCCAGGATCAACCCTGGAACATCAGGAACATAGCCTGAATGTCCTGGACTTGTTGCAGCAAAGGGAAAGCCCTGAAGTCCACTGGGTCTGGTATTGCCCTAGTGAATGACATCCTCTGCGAAGAAGTCAGGAGGGACTTAGGTGGGACTTCGGCTTGTTGCTAGCCGGAGATGCGTTTTAATAGTAATAAAATCAAAGTACCCTACAACCTTGCAAAAGATATCTTCTCCATCACCACAAGTTTTCCTCATCCATAGAAGTGTAATAGAAGAATGACCTAGCCAGAGTTTGCTCAAAGCTGCTTTTCTTCTCCATTAAAATTGTAGATCTTCAAAAAACTCTGCCACTTAACCCTCTGCTAATAACTTTGACTTTAGAGCAGACTGGCTTGTCTTGTTCCACTAACCTAGCCAGTTTCTCTCCCCTCTCTAAAAAGGAGGCACTCTTGATCATGTCTACCATCAAATCCAGGTCATTCCTGATCCGGCCCACCTCCAATACTTGTATTAGCATCTGAGATTCTTGTGCTGTCGCTCACTGAGCTGTGCAGTCTCCACACTGCGGCCACTGGTCCACTGGAAACAGGCCCACATTATACCACTGATAGAAAAACATTCAGCAGATTCTGACATGCTCAGTAATTATCGATTAAACCCTCTATGCTTCTCTATGTTTTAAAGACTGTTGCGAAAGCTATTAATTTGTCCTATCTACTTAGAATGTAATAAAATGCTAGATCCATCACAATCTGGACTCCGGCCACTTCACGGCATAGAATCGGCCCTGGTGGCAGCCACGGACAGCATTAGGATGAAACTTGATCAAGGTCTCCCAGCTGCCCTTATGTTACTTGATTTATCATCAGTTTTTGACACTACACTCATGCAGCTTTATTATACAGTCATTTTAGAGTTAGCATCTGCAAAAACACACACTCAAATGATTAGGGTCATTCCTCAAGGCAGTGGCTTTCATCAGTGAAGCAGGTGTAGCAGGGCTGGATCTAGGGGTGTGAGGGACCCACTAAGTCGCAATTATTACTTTTTCCTATTTATAAAAAAAGAGGCATGCAAGCTTATTTTCCTTGTAAGTATTAGGGCGGAAGGCACCAATGCTGCAAAAAAAGGAGGGGGCAACATTTGGGAGCTCATTTATTTCTGCAAGGGAGAGAGAGTCTGTTTCAAGACTAGAATGGTGATCAGGCACTGATGGGGGGAGGGTGAACGAGGCAGAGGAGACAGCCGGCTTCTCAGGGCCCAACCTATCTTTGGTACAGCAGGCCCCTTGTGACCCAGGAGTGTGAGGGGCTCACAACACCCCTAATATGGGAACCAGAATTGTTTGGTGCACTTGCTCTTCTATAAGCCTCACCTTTATTGTGGTTTATGAGTTTCAGAGAAGGTATCCCTGCGCCCAGCCCCGCCCCTCCCCTCTTGCCTTCCCCATTCCTTGTAGTGGCTAACAAAACTTGGTGGGCTTGGGGTGTGGGCTGCAAAGTACATAGAGGGGTCCACCTCCGAATTCGCGCAGGAGCTCTCAGCCCAGAGTACTGTGCTGTGGGGGCACCCTGGAGCTCGAAGCCCCGGGGCTGCGGGGTCCTTTGTTACACCACTGATTCCTTGCAATAGAGTTTCTGGAGGGGGGAGACGAACGCGCGTGGGGCAGAGAGCGAAAACACGTCTGAAAACCTCTGTTCTTTTCATGTCACCGCACACACACAACACTGCGCCTAAACCAGTGGTTTCCAGCGGAAACCATAAACTGGGTTACCTCACGGATGTAAATAGATTTTTTCTGCTTGGTTTCTGTGTTTTTCGTACACGCAGACCAGTAGCTGACATTCTGATGACTTGGCACTTTAAACAATGCTCTTTTTTTTCCATTTTTCTGCTGTCTTGGGATTTCATCCATTTTAGTTTGTAATAGTGCCTTAGCGTAATTGAATTTATGAGTTTTTAATTTCGTAAAAGCTCCTTGGGGTCCTGCGGAGAACCGCGAGTGTTACATTTCCTCGAGCACCTGGAAGCTTCGCCATCTCGAATGACATCAGAACAATGAATTACCATCAGTGTGATCAGCACGCGCGCTCATTAAAATGCGGCAGGGCACCCAGAGCTTCCGACCAGAACTGGGTCTGACGCATTTTGACATTTTCCCCTGCGCAGCCACGTTGATGCCACGAGAGCAAAAGTGGCATTAACGAAACTTGGGCCAATGAGCCCCCCTTGCAAAGTACCTAGAGGGGGCCCTCTCTCCCCTTGACTCAGTCAGGGGCCTGTGCAGAGCGTTCTGTGATGAGGGGGCCCCATTGAGCTTGGCTCCCACCCCCGCACCGCGGGGGCCTTTGTTACGCAACTGGCGAGTAAACTTTTTGTGCGAGAATGCATTTTTTATGGTGTACATCGGCTTTTACTCCTGTTACACAATGTTAAGTTCTGCCATGCTGAATTTTCACACACAGGGTAACAACATTTGTATTTCGCAGTTGTGCCTCATTCTTAAAGTCACGATTTTTATACTTTCACTTTATCATTTGTGCACTCCTTTTGTTGCGTTACCATTTCATTTAGACCAACGCATCGGTCAATTAGCGTAAAAAAATAATTGACTGTAACTCCAGTTGAGATTAATTCAAGTATTTCATTCATCGGAAAGGTTGAAGTAAACAAAGACATAAACAAGTGTGTATATATATATATATGCGTATATATATATGTATGTATATATATATATATATATATATATATGTATATATATATGTATGTATATATATATATGTATGTATATATATATATATATATATGTGTATATATATATATATATGTGTACACTCAGGACTCTGTGTTACCTGTATAAGAAAATAAATTCATGAACTAAATACGAGCGCATTGGATTTAATCGATTTCGAAATTTGGGAGATACTTGATGGGATCGGTGCAGCCGTCAGATGGCTATCTGTCCATCTGTTGAAGAAATATGTATATATATATGTATATATGTATGTGTATATATATATATATATGTATGTATATATATATATATATATATATATATATATATATATATATATATATATATATATATATATATATATATATATATATATATATATATATCCTAGTGGTGGTCGCCACTAGGAAGTTATAGTTAGGACCTGGTCTCTATATAAAGGCGTTTGTTTACTTGCCTATATCGTTGGCGCCGCTTGACGAATCTTCACATAACTTTCCCAAACAATTTGCACTGTTGCCTGGAAAGTTTTGGGGTGATCTATCCAGGGAGGCCGAGGAAAAAAGGGGGGGTCCCAAAACACGCTTTCTACATTCATTTTTCCACAAGGATTTTGAACAGCGATAGCGCAAAAAACACTGGGCAGAATTACACCAAATTTGGTAGGAAGGTAGGCCCTGCTCCAGGAAGAGTGCTTTTCAGTTTTGGTGTAATTTTGTTCAGTAGTATTTGAGAACTGAAAGGGAAAGCAAATTTGTATATCTAGGGGCGCGAAGGATTCGCGACCCCTAATGATCTTGTGCTGAGATCTGATTGGCTGATAACACTTCAACAACAGAAGCTGTTGAAGTGCTGTCAGCCATCCTGGGACTCGGCTGAAGCCGAGCCCCAAAATAAAAGTAAAAAAAAAAAGGCGCCAAGGTACGAACACCCTGATCCCTTAGCTCTGGTGGTGGGGTCCCAAAGGGACCTCCTCACAGCTAAAAAGCAGTTGTTAAAATTTTACAAGCGGAGACGCAGTGGATCCGCAAACCCGCTCATAAAATAAAAAAAAAAGCAAAGTACGGTCTTCCGTGCTTCATTAGTTTAATGCCCGGGGGGGTGAGTGCCCAAGTCCAGGGAGCTTTGTTTTCTTAAAAAAAGCTGGGGTGCCTCCTGGACCCCTCCCGATGCCCCAGGAAGCGCCACCTCCCCGGGGCTTATTTTTTGGATGCGGGGGGAAGGGGCTCTGCCCCTCTGCGGCCCTCCCCAGGGCTTTAATGTACTCTGCATAGGGGAGGGCCATCTGGCCCCCTCCCGCTGCCCCAGGGAACACCACCCCCGGGAGTTACACTGGATTCTGAGGGGGGGTGCACAGCCCCCGCTGGCCCGGCACCAAATCCCCCAGGGCAAATATTTTAAAAAAGAAAAGGGGTCACTATGGGAACCCCATTAGCTCCGGGGACCACCACCCCCTGGGGCTATCTTCACATTGGCAGGGAGCTGTGTAGCCCCCTCGTGGAGCCACAGATGGCCCTGAAGACCACCACCCTCCAGGGCCGGCTCCTACTATGTCCTGGGGTTCCCACCCCAGGGACATAGCTGTTTGCTGTGGCTTTGCTGCAGCCACGCCACAGCAAACACTCAGCTGTTTGACAGCGGGACCTTTAAAGCAGGTCCAGCTGTCAAAGAGCAGATCTTTCATCTCTGTCCCCTGCACGTGAGCAGATGACAGAGATGAAATGCTTCGGCAAGCAGGGTGCTGCTGTCAAAGCAGCTCTGTGCTTGCTGAAGCACTGGCACTGCGAGGGAAGCCTTAAGGCTTCCCCTGCAGTGCCAGGTAGCCCGTAAAGGGCATTTTATTATTTAAAAAAAAAAAATATATATATATATATATATATGAGAAGGGACCACGGGGGAGCCCTTAAGGGTTCCCTCGCTATCCCAGGTAGCCCGTAAAGGGCATTTTATTAATTTATTTGGTGGTCCAAGGTAGCCCATAAAGAGCATTTTTTAAATTTATTTTATTCAAAAATAAATAAATAAATAAAGAGGGCCAACGGGGGAGCCCTTAATGGCTCCCTTGCGGTCCCAGCTAGCCCATAAAGGGCTAAAAAAAAAGAAAAACCCGTAGCTCAAGGTGAAGGTCGCAGTGCAGCTGCACTTATTACCATTTTTTTTTTTTTAAATAATAAAAATATTTGAAAAAAATAAATACATTTTTTTACATTTTAAATTGGATACAAGCATATCAGACATCAACGCCTAAAAAACTCTCTCTCCCTTTCTTTCTCTCTGTATCTCTTTCAATCAATTCTCCCACTCACACACCCACTCAGACACTTACGAACCCACTCACAGTCCTACTCAGACACTCATGCACATACTTACAGACCAACTCTGACCCTCAAGCACTCACTCACAGCCCGTCAGACCCTCACGCACCCACTCAGACAGTTATGCACCCACTCAAGAGAAGGGCATCGAGGGATAGAAGAGCTATCTACATTGCCATCACAGAATTCAGTTATCACCAGAGTAGGTAACATTTCCGCTACTGAATTAACTTCTAATCAAGAAATAAAATCCGAATTTAGGTTTAAGCTTCTGTCCCATGATCAATCTGAATCATGCTAAGATTTGCATTGAAACATATTGATTCATCCAGAAGTTGAAACTTTGCAAGTATTTTGCTATGAAATCTCCCCATACTTTAAGGACACTCAGAGCTGAGGAGGTGAAGCGCCCCTGATTTAATATTTTAGACATTCCAGATAAAATAAGCATTAATTAATTAGGTATGGAATATCTCCAAAACATCAGAGATGTTGAATCAGCAGAATTTATACATAATAAGGTCTTGATGCAATTGGAAACTATGAGCTTCTGTACCAATTTATCTACTACCAGTCAATTGAAACCCTCTAGCAAATTCAATCCCCAATTACAAACTGGGAATTGATAGATATCTTCCATGAATTGGTGGTAAACGATCTGAACAGATTATGCAGTAGTCCCAAGCCAAAGGGTAGTACTAACTTTACACCCGAGAATTGGTTAGAAATTCAAATTTTGAGAAAAAAACAACATCACCATCAAACCTTCTGATAGAGGTGGGAACATTGTGATTATGGCAGTAAGTAATATATTAGAGAAGTTCACAAACAGATGTATAACAAGGATCATTATGACAAACTAGAAAAGTATCCTCTGAAAAGATATTAGAAGGAATACCATGCTATGCAGAAGGAATGGTTAGATTTAGAACATTTGGAGTATCATAAATTCCTTTACTTAAAAGTTGACCATCCTAAAATACCTGTCCTCTGTTTTCTTAGAAAATTCCCCAAAAATAAAGCACATTCAACCGGGAAGACCTATAGTGAGCATGAATAACTCCCTCTTGGAGAATACGTCCATATTTCTAGATCTGTTTTTGTGCCTTTATGTTAAAGAACTGTCTCCATATCTGAGAGATGCCACCGACATTTTGAGAAAGATCAATGACATCCCTTGGTCACTCATGTATATCATGGTCACTATGGTTGTTACATCTTTATATACATTCATTTAACATGAATTTGACCTGCAGGCATGTTCATATTTTTTGAAAACACGTCCTATTGAGCATGCCTGCCATACTGAGATGATATTGGCCATGCTTAAGTTCTGTCTGACGCATAACCTCTTTAAAATAAATATTTCCTTCAATGCAAGGGACAGCCATGGGGGCTTCTTTTGCCGCAACATATGCCAACTTATTCATGGGATGGTGGGAAAAAGAGGTGGCCTGGTCACACAGATTTGAACATCATCTGGACAACATAATATTTGGAGTATGGTTAATTGATGATTTATTCCTTATTTAGGATGGGGAAGAGGGCACACTATTGGAATACATTCAATCATTAAATGTCAATGAGTCCATTTAATGGCTACGTACATTAAAACTAAGAATTCATTTTTAGATGTTTTAGTTGAAGTAAATGAGAACAAATTGAAGACTCTGATTTTTCGCAAACCCACTGCGTGCAATTCCATCTTACACAGTAATAAGCGTCAACCAAAATCTCTGAAATGGAGTATCCCTTATAGTCAGTTACTGAAAGCACAAATAATCTTCTCTAATGATGAAAAATTTGAGGATGAAGCTGGCTTGATGGTCAAAAGATTTTGAGAAAGAGGGTACCCATTTAAAATTCTCTGTGATGAACTGGTCAGAGTTCAAGCCAAAAAGAGGGTTGATCTCCTTTATAGAAATTACAATTTGCAGGGACAGCAAACAGGAATGAACAATCACATTAAACTCTTTCTGGAATTTAACCAAGAGTTTCAATCTATTAGAACGACTTTTGCAAAGAATTGGCCTGTATTCCAACATGATGAACATATCGGGACCAAGGTTGGCTCCCATCCACAGATAACATATCAGAGAGCAAAGACTCTGGGAGACATTCTTACTTGCAGTATGTTCACCAATGTGGTGATGGCTCTATGTGGTGATCTAAAAAGAGTTTGGGTTTTTGGTGCTGAGGGCATCGTAAGGCCTGCAAGTTTGATACCTTTGAGGGCAAGGTGTGCAGTACTTAAGAAAGGATCACGTGTGATACTAAATTTACAGTGTATGCTCTTCATAAATGAAAAGTCTGAATTTTACAGCACATATGACCCATCATGCATCAAGAAAGATCATACCCAATGGCTAAACAATTCAGGAAAACTGAAGTTTTATGGCATATAACATGTAAAACGCCATCCATGCCAGGGTGACCATGAGTTGAAGCTGTGCAGGGCAGAGCCCAGGTTGATCATACATTTAGGAACAGAACAACCATGGGGGCACAACCTTGATGCTGAACTAGATGTACATTTTTAATGCTTAGTTTCCTGCTGGGACTCCCTCGAAATCTATATGGGCTTGGGCTGTGAGTTTTTAGGTGCTCAAGGGTGCCTCATTTAGAGGTAGATGAGTGGTGAACTAATAATTGTTGAGCTCTCTCCCTTGCCAAGCTGTGCACATGCAATGTTTACATGGATTGCCTCTGGATTGTCTATTCAGTTTTATGATCTAGTGTGGTTTTATATTTTTCACATGGGCGGGACCCTACTGGTTGTCCTTTTCAGTATATCAGCATAATCTCTCCCCCAGGTGATATATTGTAAGTTGGATGCCATTTATATGATATGAATATGTACAGACTATGACATCTTGGAACTATCGGATAAGATTTTTTTATATCATGATCATTGCTACTATGGATCATTAATATTTTATTCGATTGTTTGGTAGCTATATCATGATATCACAGTGATGTACAAGTTACTTACCTTCGGTAACAAAATATCTGGTAGAGACCTATTCTAGTTGCAGTTTCCTTACCTTAGAATTTCCCCCAGGCGTCAGACTGGATCCGGAGATTTTTCTTCGAGCAATACCCTTGTGCATCGGTAGGTGGTGTCGGTTGACTCCGCGGGCATCGTTGGTGTCGTAGTCGCCGTGATGACGTTGGGAGTAGTACAAAGACGCCGCCTCAGTGCAGTGTCGTCAGTTTCTTTTAACAAATTTCTACACATAAGCACAGAGCCGGTAAGAACACTGAGACTAGTGCGCCAGAGCAAAGGACCTGAAGGGGGGATTCCCTGTCCCTAGAAATCAGTTCGCAAGCAGGGAGAATGGATGGGTCAGTAAGGAATCTGCAGCTAGAATATGTCTCTACCAGATATTTTGTTAGCGAAGGTAAGCAACTTGTATATCTGATAGGGACTTCTAGTTGCAGATTCCTTGCCTTAGAATAGATACCCAAGCAATGCCATCCTCAGTGGTGGGCTGAGAACCAAGATCATAATAGGAAGTCCAGCAGGATCGAACGGCCAAAGTAGCCGTCCCGACGGATCTGACTGTCCAGGCAGTAGTGTTTAGCAAAAGTGGGCAGGGACGCCCATGTAGCTGTCTGGTAGATATCCAGGACAGGAACTCCGCGTGCTAATGTTGTGGAAGCAGCAGTTGCTCTGGTGGAATGAGCACAGAAGCCCTCAGGGGGTTGCTTCTTGGGCAAAGTGTAGCACATCTTGATGTAAAGAAGTACCCATCGAGAGATGGTACATTTTTTTGCACTGCCTTCCCATTCTTCGCGTCCACATATATGACAAAGAGTTGATTGTCTACCCGGAAATTTTTAGTACGATTAAGATAGAACGCCAATGCTCTTTTTGGGTCCAGACGGTGGAGTCTCTCCTCCTCATGGGAAGAATGTGGGGGTGCATAGAAAGTAGGCAGGTTGATGGACTGGCCTACATGAAAAGGCATAAACACATTTGGAAGGAAGGAAGCCTAAGTGCACAACACCACTTTGTCAGGGTGCACAGACAAGTATGGAGATTTGGACGAAAGAGCCTGAAGCTCACTCACCCTGCGAGCAGAGTTGATGGCAACAAGAAAGACAGTTTTGAAGGTGAGGAGCAGTAAGGAACAATTGTGCATCGGCTCAAAGGGAGTACACATTTAATAAGTAAGGGCAAGATTGAGGTCCCACTGAGGCATGATAAATGGAGCGGGAGGAAATAAATGGATGAGACCTTTTAGGAATCTACTCACAATAAGAGATTTAAAGAGTTAGGGCTGATCAGGTAACCTAAGAAAGGCCGAAATTGCAGATAAATACCCTTTAAGGGTGCCCAAAGCACAGCCCTGCTGGGCCAAAGAAAGAATGAACAAAAGAACCTCAGATAGAGGGGCAGAGAGGGGAATCAACAGGTTTGTTGGTGCACCATGCCACAAATTTATGCCAACAACAGGCGTATACCGTTTTGGTGGAGGGACGCCTGGCTGCCAAGATAACATCATAGACTTCGGGTGAAAGATCAAAAGTCGTCAACTGTCACCGCTCAATCTCCACGCATGAAGGTGGAGATTGGACAGGTTCGGGTAGAGAACTGTCCTCTGCTACAGCGACAGAAGATCTGCCCAAAGAGGCAGTCTGAGTGGAGGATCGATGGCTATATTCAATAGCTCTGGATACCATACTCTCTATGCCCAGTCCGGAGCTACCAAGATGACTTGGGCCCGGTCGTTCCTGATCTTCTTGAGAACTCTGGGTAGAAATGGTATAGACGTAAAGGCGCAAAGGGGACCGGAGTTCCACTCGAGACAAAAAGCGTCTCAAAGCGACTGCCGCCATGGAAACTCCAACATGGAAAACAGCTGACATTGCGCGTTCTCTGCGGATGCGAACAGATCTAATCAAGGATCTCCCCACTGCTGAAAGAGACCTTGCACCACCTCTGGATGGAGATGACATTCGTGATCGGATGTGCATCAACTGCTGAGTTCGTCCACTCTGGTGTTGAGCGAACCCACCAGATGTTGAACCACCAGGGTAATGCCCTGATGTTCCAGCCATGTCCAGAGACGTAGTGCCTCTTGACAAAGGGTCCAGGACCCTACTCCTCCCTGTTTGTTGCAGTACCACATGGTGGTAGTATTGTCCGTGAACACCTGCACTGCTTTCCCTTTAGAGACAGAGAAGAAATGCTTTGAGCACAAGCTTGATCGCCCAGAGCTCCAGAAGATTGATATGGAGCCCAGATTCCGCCAGAGACCAGAGGCCTCTGATCTCTGCCTCTCCCACGTGGCCGCCCCAACCCAGAAGTGACGCATCTGCCACTATAGACAGATCTGGCTGGGGAAGGGAGAGGGATCTGCCATGGACCCAATGCAGATTTGAAAGCAACCACTGCAGGTCTTTCGCAGTCCCCTCCGAGATCTGGACCATGTCGGAGAGCTTCCCGTGATGCTGCGCCCACTGGAACTTCAAGTCCCACTGCAGAGCCCACATAGGCCATCTGGCATGTGTGACTAGCAGGATGCAGGAGGCCATGAGGCCCAGCAGCCTCAGAGTCAGTCTCAACGAAACCCAAGACAGAGGCTGAAAGATCAGAATCATTGCTTGAATATCTTGGACTCGCTTTTCGGGGGAATGAGCCAGAAACTGCACTGTCCAGAACAGCTCCAATGAAAGGGAACGTCTGAGAGGGAGTCAGATGTGACTTCAGCACGTTTATAGTGAACCCCAGCATGTGCAGGTGTTCATCGTAGTCTGAATGTAGGAGATAACTTTCTGGGGCGAGTTTGCCTTCAACAGCCAGTCGTCGAGGTAGGGGAAGACTGAGACCCCTAACCTGCGCAGATGAGCTGCAACCACCACCATCACTTTCGTGAACACCCGAGGGGCGCTGGTAAAGCGAGCACGGTAAACTGATAGTGCTTGTGACCTACCACGAATCATAGATAACGTCTGTGGGCAGGCAGGATGGGGATGTGGAAATAAGGGTCCTGCAAGTCCAATGCTACTATCCAGTCTCCTGGGTCTAAGGCACATAGAACTTGAGCCAGAGTGAGCATTTTGAATTCCTCCTTCTTGAGGAAGTAGTTGAGGTCCCAAAGGTCTAGGATAGGACGTAAGCCCTTGTCCTTTTTCGACAAAAGAAAGTAGCGGGAATAACAACCACAACCTACTTCTGGCACAGGGACCTTCTTTATAGCTCCCTTGGCCAAGACAGCTGCGACTTTCTGGCAGAGAAGTGCCAAATGATCCTCCGGGAGTTGGCTGAGTGATGGAGGCAAGGCTGGTGGGGCAGATTTGAAAAGGAGGGAGTAGCCCTTTCGAACGATCTACAAAACCCACCTGTCCGTAGTGATGGATTCCCAGCAGGGCAGGTTATGGCGAATCCTGCCGCCAACTGGCTGGGAGTGAGGGGATGGACTAGGACAGTTTGGAGTCTACAGCGGGGGCAGAGGTGGACTGGGCAGAGCTCTGGTTCCCTGTCGCACATCCATGTGGGATTCCGCGTCCCTGGCCATGCAGCAGCTCAACAGCATGGGTGGCACAGTGGCTGGGAAGGGGACACGACAGGGAGCCCCTTCTGTGGCCACGAAAGGGACGAAAAGTGAACTGCGGGGGCGAGGGGCAGAGGAAACACCAAGAGACCGAGCCTTAGCCCGGGAATCCTTGAATCTCTCCAAGGCCGAATCCGCTTTGTCTCCAAAGGGACGGGAGCCATCAAAGGGCATGTCCATGAGAGACTGTGGACATCCCCAGAAAAAACAGAAGTACGCAACCAGGAGTGGCGTCTCAAGGCCAAGGTCATAGCAACCGATCTGCCCAGAGAGTCGGTAGTGTCCAGCCCACATCGGATTGTGAACTTCACCGCATCTCCCCCATCGTTGACAGCTTGGGAGATGATAGCACGGACCTCCTCCTGTATCTGCGGCAGAACTTGCGCAACCGTATCCCACAGAGAGTGGGTACAGCAGCCCAAAAGGCATGCAGTGTTCACGGACCGCAGCGCGAGACTGGAGGAAGAAAACAACTTCTTTCCAAATTGTTCCTGCCTTTTTGATTCCCTATCCGGGGGTACGGAAGGGAATGCGCCTGAAGAAGAGGAATCCTGGATGACAAGACTCTCAGGCGTAGGGTGTTGGGACAGGAATTTGGGGGTCATTCGGAGCAGGCTGATGGCGGCGTGCGATAGCCCTATTCTCAGGAGCCCCTGTGTTGGGTTTGGACCAAGTACCCAAAAGGATATCGGTGAGGGCTTCATTAAAAAGGTAAAAGGGGCTCAGATATGGAAGCCTTGGCTGAAGCACCTCCGTCAGGTGGTTGGACCTGACCTCTACAGTAGGTAGCTCGAGGCCAAGGACCTCAGCCGCCTTATTTAGCACCATTCCATAAGTCGCTCCCTCCGCCGTAGCCACGGTAGGAGGAGACAGCATGCCAGAGTCTGGAGAAGTGACCAGGCCACTGGCGACACTCAATTCCTGCACCCAGTCCAAAGATCGGTCATCCTGGTATTCATAAGGATTTAGGGACCCCTCCAATCTTTCCCTGAATTTGTCCCCATAGGAAAAAGGGTCCAATTCCGATCTGGGGTGAAAAGGCCCCATTGAAGACAAAGGTGGAGTCGGCCGACGCCACTCCAACTCTGAGTGAATGGGGATAAGGATCAGGTCGACATCGATAGTGGGTACTACCGACGTGAGGAGCGTCGACAATCGACCCGGCAGTGGGGAAGGTCTGACCGGCGCCGGTGCGGATCCGCAAGCGGATACGGAGGGGACCTCAGTGGCCGGAGTGAAAGCTGCTGGCGCGGAACCCGAAGGCCCCTCAACTGAACCCCTTGGGCCCGAAGGCACCGTATCTGGGTTGGTCTTCCCAAAGATGAGGCACATGGCCTCATAGAATTCCTTAAGTTGGGGTGGGGTCGCTCCGGCTCCCGGAAACGCGGAGTGGACCCAGAAGCAGACTCCGAGGATGGAGGCCTTGAACGTCGACGCTCCTCCCGTGTCACGTCAGCCCGGTCGGCGAGGCAAAGTCGAAGTGCGATGAGACCGCTGCGACCTCTTCTTCTTACCTGCACCCGAAGATTTTGAGGAAGACAAGTGGTGATGGCTCCGTGAACGGTCTCGAGACCTTCATCTCGAGTGAGACCAGGACCTACGCGGAGTGGAGCGCCGGGCCACCATGAGCTTGAGGGACCACTCCCTCAAGGCCTTCGGGTGCATGGCCCGGCAGTCAGAGCACGACTTCGGGCCGCGGTCGCGCTTGAGACACCACAGACAAACCTGATGCGGATCTGTCACTGACATCATGCAACGACAGTCCTCGCGCGGCTTGAACCCGGTCTTCAGGGACATCTTCAACTCACTAGAAAACTCGACGAAATAGTCGAAATCAGTCAAAAAGAGACCAGAGTAGCTCTCTCCGGATCAGCGCGTGGTGTGGAAAGAAAAGAACTGACGTCACTGCACTGAGGTGGCGTCTATGTACTACTCCCGACGTCATTATGGCGACTACGATGTCAACGATGCCCGCGTAGTCGACCGACGCCACCTACCAACGCGCAAGGATATTGCTCGAAGAAAAATCTATGGATCCAGTCTGACGCCTGGGGTAAATTCTAAGCTAAGGAATCTGCAACTAGAAGTCTCTATCAGATAATAGATATCCTAATGATACATCTATAATGCATAGCACATAGCACTTTACTATTGAACTTCTATTTAAATGTTGGGATCCATATTGGAAACTGGGTGCATGTAATCCAAGCAGGGTAAAGTGCAATATATTTTGTTAGTATTGATATGATATTTATAGATTTGTGGTCCCCTATATAGTCCTAGATATTTATGGTTCTTTAGATATTTATGATGCCTTAGCTACGTATAGTCTCTTAGATATTTATGGTCTCTTTTTGAGTCATAATCATTTGATTGCATGACTAAGAAAGACATGAAAGTTGTTGATTGTCCTTGATTTTTGACACAGCACTTAGCACTTTTTGATGCAGGGATGACTATACTATATGTGATATGAATGTCTTTATGATCTTTTGCACAATCTTTAGCATATTACATACAGCACTTTATTTAATAGAAAAATGTACATTTCCATAATGGATGAGTAGAAATACATTATGTTCCTCTTAGAGCTATGTGCAATACATTTACCTTTGCTTCAATGTGAATAGTTTAACAACATTATGGGGGTCATTCTGACCCCGGCGGGCGGCGGGAGCCGCCCGCCTGGAGGGAACCGCCAGAATACCGCTGCGCGGTCAAAAGACTGCCGCGGGTATTCTGGGTTTCCCACTGGGCTGGCGGGCGACCGCCAAAAGGCCGCCCGCCAGCCCAGTGGGAAACACCCCTCCATGAGGATGCCGGCTCCGAATGGAGCCGGCGGAGTGGAGGATGTGCGACGGGTGCAGTAGCACCCGTCGCAAATTTCAGTGTCTGCTGAGCAGACACTGAAATTCAAAGTGGGGCCCTCTTACGGGGGCCCCTGCAGTGCCCATGCCATTTGCATGGGCACTGCAGGGGCCCCCAGGGGCCCCACGACACCCCTCACCGCCATCCTGTTCCTGGCGGGCGGAACCGCCAGGAACAGGATGGCGGTGAGGGGGTCGGAATCCCCATGGCGGCGGAGCAAGCTGCGCCGCCATGGCGGATTCCCATGGGCAGCGGAAAGTCGGCGGTACACCGCCGACTTTCCGTTTCTGGCCACGGCTGTACCGCCGCGGTCAGAATGCCCGGCGGAGCACCGCCAGCCTGTTGGCGGTGCTACCGCCGACCCCGGCCCCGGCGGTCCTTGACCGCCGGGGTCAGAATGACCCCCTATATCTCTGTCCTACGTCAACCTTAACAAATGTTTCAATCATTTGGTGCATATGCTGAGACCGTATGGGGCCAAGTCACACACCTCGGCGGCTTTTTTGAGAAATGGTATGAACTTATGTGTCTGTACAGTATTTAATTATGAAATTATGAGATCTTAAGATGTTATATCCTTGTGTATTTAGAAACCATCTGGAATATAGTTGTGCAGCAGCATTATTTATCTAGAACAAACATGAGATCCATATATGCTGTAGTATCAAATTTGTGATATTAAAGTTATCAAATCTGTGTTTAGGTCCATTATGAACAAATTTGTTTTTTTATATCATGACAGTACTAATTATGTGGTTTCAATTGCTGCTCTAGCACTTCAGAATCAGTATGATATACAGGACAGTTGCCGTATGCTTGATTTATAGTGATAATCTCAATATGGCACCTGTATAGATACATCAACATCATGGGGGAGAATGGTAACAGTTCAGATGTTTTGGAGGCTCGGAGGAGTAATGGAAGAAGGACTGTTCAAAATACAGGGAGTTGTGGATTAAGGCACCCAGTTGAAGGCATTTAGCCGAAACATGTTGGCCTCGTCTTGTGGTTCTGCTCTTATTTATTAAAATGTTCTTCTATTTTTCCTGCTGTGATTTTCTATCCTGACGAAGAGCACGGATGTTGTGGAGTGTGGTGTGGCTGTAGGTAGGGGCTTTGTATTTGAAGTTTTGGATATATATCTCCTTCCAAACGCTCATAAAATAGCACAAAAATGAGCACTGACACACTCGGATTCACTATGCCTATAGTTTATTCCAGCTACATGGCAAATACGATAATGCTTTTTGCCCATCAGAGGCAGGCATTCTCCTAAGTACCATTACAAAACATACAAACAATTTTATGGTGCACAAGTCTCACCCAAATGTATAAATATATACACAATATATAGTACCTAATTGAACTTGCAATTCGAGGTAGAAAACTATGCACTTAAACACAACAAATAAATAAAAAATGATCATTAAATAAAAAAAGACTATTTAAATTATCTAACCTAAATACGCCATGTTAATCAACTTTTAAATTTTGAATTTAGAACTCATTTAAATTAGACCTGCCCTCCACCATATATAGAAAATAAAAACACAATGCTCATGCAATTCATTCTAGTTTTACGATTACTTGATTGGACCCATGAAAATATATATGTGGAGGTCCTACATGCTGTACACACACAACAATAAATACATAAGTTGCCACCTGTCATATCATTATGTTTCATCTACTGCCTCCCCCGGTCTGCCAACCCAAGTGGGTAAACACTTGCTTCACTCTTCTTACAACATTGGAAAGGTTGAAATATATATATATATATATATATATATATATATATATATCTCAAACCAAGGCCCTTTCAGGGTTAGAGTGACGCATAAATTATGCAAAACACAAAGGAGAACTCTGGGAAGTTCCCAATTTTAGGTGGAGAGCTGCTCTAGTAAGGAGCACCCTGCAACACCAGCGACACTCTAGATTTGCTCACCTCAAATGTCTGCTTATCTAGCAAAGTCTTTAAGCATAGGATCAGCACAGTACCATCCTCGCCGAGCTAGATAATGACAAAGTCATACTTTGTCACTATCTAGCTCGGCGAGGATAGCACTGTGCTAATCCTATGCTTAAAGACTTTGCTAGATAAGCAGACATTTGAGGTGAGCAAATCTAGAGTGTCGCAGGGTGCTCCTTACTAGAGCAGCTCTCCACCTAAAATTGGGAACTTCCCAGAGTTCTCCTTTGTGTTTTGCATATATATATATATATATATATATATACATATATATATATATATATATATATATGTGTGTGTATATATATATATATATATATATATATATATATATATATATATATATATATAATGTGTTTTTTGCTTTTCTAATAACTTTAGCGCCATTTGATGAATCTTCACAACATTTTCCAAGAAAATACAGGCCTCATTTTAGTGTCTTTCTGGAACGTTTTGGGTTAGTCCGTCAAGGGGGGGGCAGAGAAAAGGGGGTGGTCCCCAAATGCTTTTCCCCCATGCATGTTTCCATAGGGATTTTGAACAGCAATAGCGCCACATCCCAGGGCTTTGATCAAATGAAACGCAGGGGGCTGCTCAGCCCCCTTAGCCATGGGAACAACCACCTCCCTAGGGGTTTAAATAAATCTAACGCATGGGAGCTGCCCGCCTGCCACCCCACCCCACAGCCCCGGGGACCACCACCTCCCCGGGGCTAATGATAAGGTAAATGCGGGGGCACCTGGTCCCCCTGCAGCCCCATGGACCGCCACCTCCTCAGGGCTTTATTCATATAGAGTGTGGGGGGGGTGCACAGTCACCCCTCAGCCCCGGGGACCGCCACCTCCCTGGACCCTAATTAAATTCAATGCTGGAGGCCCACCCTCCACAGTCCCAAAGACCACTGTCTCCATGGGACTTTAATCAAATTCAATATTAGGGGCTGTATGACCCCCCCCCCCCCCCGAGACCACCACCTCCTCAGGTCTTAATCAATGCAATGCAGGGGCGCATGTGGACCCCTACAGCCACGGGGACCACTGGTGACAGCTCCCACCAAACAAAAGCAAACATCACTCCGCTCCCAGCAAGACGGAGCGTTAACCCTGCTCCCGCTTGCTGAGAGTGGAGTTTTTGTCTCTTTCCCTTCCCACTGTCATGTGGGCACAGAAAGAGATGAAAAGATTGCTCCAGCAAGCAGGAAGCTGAATTTTTAGCAGCTCCCTACATGCAGGGCAATGCCAGCTCTCACAGGAGGTTCTGAGCTGGCTGGGATGGCTAGGGCCCTGAGGCTCACGGCGCAGTCCCCTAACCATCAAAACTTTGTCCGCATGGCCAAAGCAAACCAAGTGTGTTTTCTCTGATGGAGGTGATTGCATCCTTGCTTTTTTCAAGTGCAATATCTCATGTAGTGTCTGTGAAGAGTGGTCTCTTTCTTGTCGTCTGCTACTGAGACCAGAGATAGTGTTTTAAACATTTAAAAACTACAAGTATAGAAACTTTCATAGAAGATCTGCCCATTTGGCCCGCTCCAAATCGTCAAAACTTTGTGCACATGGCCAAGGCAAAGCAAGCAGTTAACACTTACATGTAATCCTTGAAGTGTTTGCATCCTTCAGTTTTTCTAGCACAATATGTCATGTAGTGTCTGTGTCGAGTGGGTTCTTTCTTGTCATCTGCTGCTAAGACCAGAGATCGTGTTCTAAACTTGCCTAGAAGACTCACCCGTTTTGCCCCACTCCATAAATATTAGTAATATGCAACATCTTCCCCCCATCTTCCTTGGAAGATGGAGAGCTTACTAAAAGGACCCCCTGAGCGAGTTTCCTGACAATTTTGGAGATGGGTTCCCAAAGGCTTTATAAGGCTTGCAGAAGTAGCCCAGCTCCCTCCCCTTTTTTATCGAATGTAATTTGGGGATGGGGTCCCCGGAGCTTATTAAGTCTTGGGGGTGCGGTGTGGGCCACCTCCCTTTTTTTTATGGACTTTGGCCCAGGGAATGGGTCCCCAGAAAAAATAAGGCTCAGCTAGGGGGGCTGCCCGGCCCCCTCCCTTTTAATTAACATTTGGTCCCCAGGGCCTAATAAGGCTCAGTTAAGGGGGGTGCGCGGCCTCTCTCCCTTTTCTTATTGCCTTTGGCCCCAGGGAATGCTGTCCTCAGGGTCCTAATATGGCTTTGGGAGGGGGGCCGCACATCCCCCCCATTAAAAATAAAAAAATGCCCAGGAAATGGAGTCCCTAGAGCTTGAAGGCCATCCCTTCGCCGTGCATGCCAAAGGCCGTGTGCACCGTGGGGTTGGCAGCCTGCGTGTGTTTGGCTGCTTGCGAGGGGAGCCACAGGACCCTGATGCCAACACCCTGCTATTCACAGCCAAAGGCCAGGCGCAGAATAGGGTTGACTGTTCAGAGGTTTGACGCAGGGCCTTGCTGCAAGTCAGGCATTGTGGACAACCCCATGTCGTACACTACCAAAGGCAGTGCGCGGCGTGGTGTTGGCTGCCTCTGAAAGTGGTTGGCTGTAGGCTTTGCATCCAACCCCCGGCCACACACCACTAAAAGCCATACACGATGGGGGTTGTTTTTACATATGGTAATAAATTATTACATAAAAAAGCCCTAGAAATTTACTGGAAAAAACAAAGATTAAGGTGACGTTACAGTTAGAAATTGTTATTATATTTTACTTTATACTAAATAAATATGTAGACTCTCACCGCAAAAAAACACAAAGGTTAAAGTGTCATTATAGTTAGGTGAATATATCAGTGCCAACATAATGTTCTGAACTAAAAAAAACACCGTTATAGTTAGCAGAGCAAAACATATTTCACCCCCACTATGCGCTGCTTATGACCTCACACCAAGGTTGCTGCACTGAACTGCACAAGAGAAAAAAGGCAGTGCTGAGCCATATGTATTAAAGATGGCCTGCTGCTGCCGTTCACTACCTGTGGGATGGCACACATAGAGGCTGCCAAGCACACCCATTGCACCATGATGCAGAGGAGTATGTGTGCTCTCTAGCATGGGAATTGTATTGGAAGCACACCTTTCCAGTACAAAATACTATGTCTAGACAAATTCTAAAACATTTCACATATTGTATGGATGCTTTACAGTGCACACACATGCAATGTGTGGAATGTTTGGAGAAACAACAACATTTCTCCATGTTAGCGCCTGCTTCATGAAGATGAAGATTTTTTGGCACAAAGCCTGGTCTGGATATCTTAGTGGATCAGACTTTAGCCCTCATTATGACACGGCAGTAAAAACCGCATACCGCCGGCTGCCAAAAGACCGTTGCCGTGGCTACCATCCATTCGCCGAATTATGACCACAGCTGGATTTCCGCCATAAGAAGGGCGGAAATCCGTCTGTGGCCATACTGGCGGATGGTGGTAAGGTGGCGCTGCAACGACCAGAAGCGCCACGTCAGTAGACCGCCACCAGCCGTATTATGAAAAATAATACGGCCTGGCGGCGTTCTGCTGCCGGGCGCTGCAGGCGGTAGCAGCGCCCCGTCCCATCCCCTGCCGGAAGACTCCCTGGATACAGGAAATCTGGTTTCCGACAGGGGAGGGTTTTGTGGGGTGTTGTGTGTGTGTGTGGGGGTGTGTGCATGTATGTGTGAGTGTGTGCGTGAATCCAAGTGTGTGTTTAGTTTTGAGTGTGTGCTTGTATGAAGGTGTGTGAGTGCGTTTATGAATGCGTGTGAGTGTGTTTATGAATGTGTGTGAGTGCGTTTATGAATGGAAATGTGAATGCGTGTCTGCATGTAAGTTTGGATGTGTGTGCGGATGTGTGTGCAGATGTGTGCGTGAATGAATGAATGCATGCGTGTATGTCTGTGTGGATGAGTGTGTGTCTGTGTGTGTGTGTGTGTGTATGGGGGGAGGTTGGAAGGGACGAGGAGCGTGGATGAAGGGGGGGTGGTGGGTGTCTGGGGAGTGTTGGGGGGAGGGGGGTCTCCTATCAGTGACA
Source organism: Pleurodeles waltl (assembly GCF_031143425.1). Classification (NCBI taxonomy): domain Eukaryota; kingdom Metazoa; phylum Chordata; class Amphibia; order Caudata; family Salamandridae; genus Pleurodeles; species Pleurodeles waltl. The sequence goes on along the minus strand of NC_090448.1, from coordinate 50,061,100 downwards.
GGGAAGGAATTCCCTGTCACTGATAGGACCTACCGCCATGGTTTTCGTGGCATTACGAACGCCACAGAAACCATGGTGGTAGGCAGGGTTGTGATACTTGCAGCGGCACAATAGTGGCCGCCGGGCTGGAGATTATCTCCAGCCCAGCGGTTGCTACCGCCATGGCAGTCGAAGTGGTACCATGGCGGATTGGGTGCAGCCATTCTTTAATTCGCTCTCTTTGCCTACTTCTTTATCTATCATTTTCAGTCACCTCTCGCTACCTCATGTCTACGTCATCCCTCTTTCTACACCTCACTGCCCTTTCCCCATCTCACCTCCTTGTATCTCTCCTCCATCTACTTTAATTCTCACATGACCTTACCTACCTTAATCGCACCTTTCTCCATGTTTCTATTTCCTTACCTCTTTACTTTCTACTCAGCCCTTTCTCTACCTCATTTTCTCTCTCATTTCTCTCTCTTCTTCACCTCTTTTCTCTCGTTCCACCTCTATTTCCTTTCCTTCACAACTCTAAATATAATACTCCTGTCTGACGACCTCTATTTCACTCTTCCCCTTTTTTCTGTCAGTGACTCCTCCCTCATTGTCTCTATTTCTCTCACATAAAAACCTCTATCTCTGGACCTCCTTCTCCCCTTCAACACATCCTCTCCACCTCAGCTATCTCTATCAATCTCTTTCTTTATATATCTCAACAACTCGTCCTCTCATAGCTCTACCTTTGTATAAACCTCACATCTCTGCCTCTACTTCACATGTAGCTCAACTTCCTCTTTTAACTCTACACCATGTTTTTCTTTCTACCTGTAATTCCTTTCTCTTCTCCTCTGCTCTCTTTACTAGACCTGTTATACATACATCATCTTATTTTGCTCTCTCTACTTCACATCTCTTTGTTTTTCCTGTAGTCTTCCTGGCTACCTTTATCCCTTGTTGCTTTTACCTCTAAAAATCATCTCTTTTTCTACATTACCTCTTTCTCCGCCTACCCTTTTGGAGGGAGCACTGTACTCCTCTGTCTCTACATTTGCTTCTCCCTATCTCTCTCTGCCACACCCTAAAACCTTTCTTGTCTCTCTACCATACAGCTTCCTCTTTGTACCACTCTTTATCTGTCCTTCTGTCTCTACTGTACAATTTCAAGCATGTTGTGCACATGTCTTATTTTAATATTATACATTAGTCCACCAAAACAACTAACAAGTCACTTAACATATTTTTTCTGCAACGGAAGTACCAAGCTGGTTACACAGTGAATCCCACATACAATGTTGTTCTTGCAAGCAAAATAAATCTAATTTAAATGAAATAGCTTTAGCAATGCTTGTTCAAGCTTTCTTTTGGTACCAGTTGGCCGGCGGGCACCAGGTAGCTTGAGAATACATCTGTATTTGCAAGCCCCTGTTTCTGAAGGTTTAACATATAAATCAATTTTGTTTGGCTTGAATGAGCTGAAAAGGAGTAATAAATTCAAAGTTAATCTGAACAGGGGACCCAAAAATATAACTTGCTTGGGGCTACACAAATCGTTATGATGTCAGCGGCAAAGGCAATTGCCATGAGAATGCACAAATTAAAGTGAATAGTATAGCACTTCCTGTTAAAACCTGAACATCTGCAATACACAGTTGGCACAGTGTACCAACTGATCATTTTAGAGGATCGTCTCAGCTAAGTAAACACCGGACGCGGACTCACTATTATACTTGTGCTGTTCCTTTAAACGCATATCACTGCACAAATGAAAAGTAGACTGGCTGGCAGAGTGGGTCGTCACTAGCCAAGAAAGTCGTTTTCAGAAGTCCCCCAGTGATTTTGTTTCTTCACTTGTCTGCCAGGTAGGCGTGATGCCATGTTTTTGCCCCGAAGTCAAATGCACAAATGGATCCTACTTTGCTTTTGTGATTAATACTGTGAGCCAAACTTTAAGGGTGAACATCAGAAAACATTCGCTCCAGAATTACAGCATCTCCTCCACATGTTTGTATTGTTTGTTTTGATCTTGAGGTTAGTGCTTCTTTGTTGAGCAGCTTAAAGTTCTCAGTATTTCCCTTTATGCTTCCACATTGGAATTCATCAGCTGTATTTGCTGAAGGACCGGTGAAACGTCAGCCTAACAATGGAAAGACCACGCAACTGATCTAGTGCCTCAAAAGTAATTAATATAGCACTATGCATATACAAATGTTTTTCTACAATTTTGCATGATCAGATATCATGCTATCTCAAAAGCTTCCACTATATTCCTAAATCCCTACATGAAAAATTGACCTTGACCTAAAACTTCTGATTGTTGTCTCCCCTTTTTTCTTGTGAGTGCCTTCTTACTTTTGATTGTTGCCTCTCCTTTTTTCTTTTGAATTACCTCTTACTTTCCATCCTCTGCATGTCTCCTGTCTCAGAGGAGTCTACTCTAACCCACATGCATGTTCGCCATAAGTTCTATTACTGGAAACTTTCCACCATTTCAAAGATCACAACCTGTCGTTGATAGTGACAACCCTGCAAAGTAACAATACCTAACCTTCTCTAGTGTATCTAATAATTGTGTCAACCTGTGAGGCTGAACAACTCACATACCCCTCCCCATTAATGATCACACATAAATCCTAATAATTTATTCTTCCACCAAAAAACAGGTGAACATGCATTGACTGGTTTCATTGAGACAAAATACTAGTCCAATAACCACTAGATTAACAAATAAATGTGTGTTCTGGAATAACATGCTGCCTGGCGTAAAGTGCTTCAACACTTTGTCTGCGATAGTGTTATAATAATGACATACCTACTCCATTTAATTTAATCTATCAGAGAAAAACTGGAGTAAATGCATGGAATAGATTTCTTGAGAGCACAATGCTAATCTTAAAAGCAACACTCACCATGAAACACTGGATTAACCACTGACCTTTGGTACTGGACCATTGTACAGCCTGGTGAAAGCACTTCAAAACCTCTTAAGGGGTAGTAAGTACCATATAAATGCAAATACAATAGAATTTATGTAGATTGCAAACTTGTTTTGATTGTGTTAAACGTGAGCCCATCACTTCAGGCCATATGCTTAGATTCTATTTCGCAAAGTTGGTTATTCTGATTAAAAGCTCAATTTTAGTCATTTAGCAAACCTCCATATCCAACTTCCCAGTCAATCATTAAATAAACTTTGCACCTTACCAGGGACCATTGCCACGAGGACAAACAACACTCTTTACATTTACTCTCTACCCACCTACCCTGTCCTCAGCCATTTTGAATCACCAGTGAGTCAATGTACCTGACCCACGGACACAGGTCTTGAAGCAACACCTCCCTATTCTGGCTTCTCTCGCTTGGGATCTGCTGAGGTTTCTAATTCAATTGCACACAAACAATCTACCTGTGATCATTCCCCCAAACCACATGTCCTAGACTACGTATCCCGTCACCCAAAACAACTGTTTCTGAGACACTCATGCGGACACTTTGTAAATCTTAGTCAGTTAATGTGTCCGTTGTTGTATAGTTGATGACCCAATAAAAATACCTGTTAAAAAATATACCTGTGATCATTCAATGTATATTGCATAGAATGCACATACTTGTATTATCAGTCAGACTTCAACTTCACCATCAATCAAAGGTACACAAACATCACCTGGTCAGTCTGGATCAACTAACACTCTCATTTCACTCCGATCCATAGGACTTCTATTTGTTGCTATAGAGTGCCTCAAAGGTGATTCTTCCAACCTGATTGCTAATCAAGCTCTTCCTTCAGAAGGAGACTGAGGCAATCAGACTGCACTAGAGAACCCAAACACCCTATCCAAACTCCCAAACTCCTCTGTCAACTCAACTTATAGTCTGTTGGTCCCAGTCATAAAATCTCTCTTCCTGCGAATGAAAGTTCTAGCTCACTCCTTTACACACATCAACAGCTCGGTAATGGTCAACTCTCACATGCACACTTGCTCCTTCCCCTACTCTATCAGAGCAAAATTCAAGACAGTCTCACACAACAATAGAGATTCCCCCGCATTAAAAGACCCAGACAGACAGTATCTGCAGGAGTCATTAATGAACTAAATCTATTATGTAGAATCTCTGGACCTCGGTACCAGACCACAACCTTATCTGATGCTGCAGTCATCATGAGTGAGAGAGATCATCAGCCATGTCCCACCTGATCCAAAAGGAGCCCCTTTAATTTAATTCAGGTTCCTATTTCAACAACACCGATTACCAAAAAGAAGCACTCCTCTCTCCAATGCCTATTGCACAATTGTCACCCAGCAGCCATTTATCATACATAAATTACAGACTTGCTACATCTGGACAGCCTAGACCCACTATCTCTGATGGAAACACAGTCAAGCAATCCTCAGTCAGTGCTAGATCTTCTCTTGTTCTTGGTTTATTCTCTACTGCACAAACATCTTGGAGGGTAACCAGGTGGAGGCATTGCCATGATTCATGGAGTCTCCATCCAATGCAAAACTTTGAAAATTAATCAGTTTCTTTCCTTTCAATGCCGGTCTATCAACGTAACAACTTCAGTAAGGAAGCGTACTATTTCCCACACCATGTAACATGCCTTTGGCTACATCTCACTATTTAGCGAACAGCTGGTGGAATCTTTAAAAGAAAGGATGAATACCATCACGGAAAAAAATCTTTTAGGTGATTTCAACCTGCACATGGGTGACACGAAACATACTGATGTATCTCAATAAATTCCTTTTTGACCAACTGCTCCTCACCCAAACACATGAAATGCCCAACTCTAAACCTTCTAGTTACCACAAAAGGTATCATCAAGAGTGAAAATTCTTTATTAAACTGATCTAACTACTCCCTATATCCTTTCACAGTTTGATGCACAAAGACCTATATTATGGGTCAACCAAAGAAATCAAAGTTTCAGGCAGAAACTTCAAAGACATGAGCCTACCCGTACCGAAAAAAAGATCTCTCTTAAGTTAACGAACTCCGAGATATAGAGCAATATAATCAAATAGATGGTTCTTACAACTCAACCACAACTGACATTGGAAATAATCTTGCTCACTTAAAGAGACATAACAACAACAGATATAGAGCTGATTCTCTAGAGAATTACGTCAAGATAGATCCATTCCAAGACTATGGTGACAAAACCGTTCAACACTAAACCTGACAAATCTATGACCCAAACGTAAAATCTTCAAAAATGCATATTCAAGGCCAAACCTTCCTTCCTAAAGTCTGAGATCAGTAGATATAAATACCAACCCAAGGAAGTGCTCGAAATTATCAATAAACACACCAACACTTAAGATCGAAATCTCTCTTTAGATCTACAGACACCCACTGATATCCTAACCTGTACACTTGCTGAGAATTGGTTGTCCTTTCAGGAGGTGCCAGAATTGACACTCTTTAAATCAGATCGAAGACCAGCCTCACTTTTATTAAATGCTATTCAAGCCAAGATGATGAAAGATATTAATTAGGGAGGGGCAAAGAATTCCGCTCCGTCAGCGGAGTTTGTGGAGTTTTCCCCACTCCGCGCTGAGTGCGGAGTTTTGAAAAACTCTGCAAAGTGATGCGGAGCGGAGTTTTTTCTCTCGCTCGCACTCGCCAATGTTAAGTCGGTGAGCGAAGTTGGTGAGCACAAGCGAGATTTCTGAATGCAGGTGGTCGCGTTAGGCTGAGACCGCTTGCGATGAGAAAGCTGCTGCTCAAGTAGAAAATCTACTTGAGTGGCAAAAAGAAGTTAGCACCCTCTAGCGCTCCACGTGACGCCATTCACACTGATTTTACAGCGCACAAGAAACTCCTGTGCTGAAAATCAGTGCGAACAGCGCGCCTTACCCAAACTCCGCCGCTCACAGAACTTCACATAGCGCGGCAGAGTTTTTTCAGCACTGTGCGGAGTTCCACGCAGCAGAACTCCGTGAACTCTGCCCAAGCCTAATATTAATGCCTCCCTCATTCCATACCCAATGAAGATGGTCTATCCCTCCTTGACTTGGTAAGTTGTATCAGATGTGCTGAAAGTTGGGCAAGCCACTCTTATCATAGAAAAAGCTCATACCTTATCCAACCAAAAACTGCGAGCGAATAAAACTCCCTATTGAGACCCTCCAAATTTGATCAATGAGTTCCTCAAGGATCTATACTCCTTGCAACACTCTCTAATGTTTACATAGACCCAGTCAGTACCCTCCTAAGTCAGCCTAATTTCTCTTTTCACTTCTACGGTCTACACTCAGCTTTACTTGAAAGTCACATCACTAGATGACATTGTCGACTTTGCTAACATCCTAAGTGTCCTTGGATAATACCACATACGTTCCTCAAACCTGACTGTCACTGCATTATCTAAAACAGAATCTTCTGCTGACTGAGGCCCTCATTACAAGTCTGGCGGTCGCAGGACTGCCAGACTCGTGGGGGTGGTCGCACCATCGCCAATGTGGCGGTCTGACAGCCAAATTATGACCATGGCGAAAGCGCCATGGTCCAACCGCCGGCACCACCACTTTTTCACCAGCCGATGGCCTAGTGGTACCGGCGGTCTTGATCCTTAAGCAGCGCTGCCCTGGGGATTACGACTCCCGTGACCGATAGCTTCTGCATGGCAGTTTCACTGCCATGCGAAGGCTGGTGGAGACGGGGTGCCCATGTGTAAAGATCTCTATTCGATTTTCATGCGGTTTTATGAAACACTGTCCTTTATTCAAGCAGCACAGTACAGCACAGTACAGCTGTCCTACATCAACCTTTCCCAACCGCTTCCACCTCGCATTCCAAATTCTATCCCACTGCGTAGCTACCACAATTCAAATATAAACATGTAACATCTTTCCCTTTAAACAAATGAACAAGGAAAAATAATAAAAATAACAAATTGTAAAATGAAATACTAAAATAAAATACGGTACTCCACATAAATATGTGGTGAAGAAGAAAAAAATGCAAAATACACATGACAATATCCTTTACCCTCTACATTTAACCACCCTCTTAACATTCCAAACCTTATCATCTTGGGTAACAAGACTGTTTTCATTAACCCTCATAACTTTGAGAGGACTACCAAATGTGGAGTCACCTTTTGTAATCAGACCAGGTTTCAATATTCTCACCCAATCTCCTACCACAAATGTAGGTTTTTTTACTTTCCACCTCTCATCATATCTCACTTTCATTTTCCCCTGTTTGTCTCTCACATTCTCAGCTACACTACTGAGATCAGCAATATCCACAACATCAACTTGTCGCATTTTCTTCCTAATCCACCAAGGGCACAACTTAGAGCTAGGATCCTTTCCTTTCAACAATCAAAAAGGAGCCACTTCAGTAACAGAATGCGGAGTGATACGATACAGCCACAGCCTTTCCTTCAGAACACTCTTCCAATCAGTTCATGAATTACGTGCCACTCTTAAACTCTCTTTAAGGACACGATTAAACCGCTCCACCTGACCATTCTCTTGGGGTTCATATAAGGATGAGGTTATATGTTTGATGCCAGACTTCAACAAATGTTCCTCCATTTCACGTGACTTAAGTTGTAAACCATTATCAGTTACCAGCATTTCTGGGTAACCCTCCCTGGCACATACCTCACTTAAAATTTCAATTACAACAAATGATATAGCTTGTGCAACAAACTTACCTTCAAGGCCACTTCAAATGGTAATCAATCATAACTAATGCATAAGGCCACTTCGAATGGTAATCACTCATAACTAATGCATTTCTGGCTACCTGGGGCAATTCTTTGAAGGGACCAGAAATATCAAAGGCCACTTTTCCCATGAAGAACTTGGCCATGACACAGGTTTAAGGGGAGCAGAGTATGTTTTAAACATTCTATCACTATTCATGCACACTACACACTCCCTTACCGACCTGTCTATCATAGCATCCATGCCAGGCAACCAAAAATTAGCCCTGACAAGTCTTTTAATTGAAATGCCTTGATGCCCCTCGTGCTGGATCTAGAATTACCCTTTGCATAGCAACAGGAGGAATACACTTTCCTGTTTTAAAAATTAAATTCCCCACTAGTTCCAATTCACTAGAAACTTTTATAAAAGGTTGTACTTCAGCATCAATATACATTTCCCTGGGCCATCCTTCAACAATGTATCTTTTGACCCTCTGCCATACAACATCAATACTTGTTTCCTTGTCCCATGCTTCTTCTGACAACCCCTTGAATTCTGCAGTCACATAATCTCCAACATTTGTAATCATTTCTAATTAATTGTGCTCTTCTTTGCAATTATCAAGGCAGATGGGACAAACAATCAGCCGTAACATGTTATCTCCCAGGCACATACTCAACATTGAAATTGTATTCCTGTAATTGTTAATAAGTCCAGCTATGCGTGCTGTAGCATTCCATCCAGCTCCTGGTGACAAAATTCCTTCTAAAGGTTTATGGTCCGTTCTCAGAATGAACCTGCTACCCGACACATAATTACAGAAATGTTCTACAGCCCATACACAGGCTAACAACTCCTTCTCAATGACAGCATACTTCCTCTCAGTTTCAAATGCCACACACCATTCACTCTTGCCACTCTTTTGGCGAAGCACTGCACCAAGACCATATAAGCTAGCATCCACAGAATGGTTTAAGAGTGGGAGCATGTGCAATATCCTGCTTGGTCAGCTGGAAAGCTGTTTGCTGTCTATCAGTCCATACAAAGCCTACTTTACTTCTAGTTAATTCCCTGTGTGGTTCCATTTTGGTTGCAAAATTCTGAATAAACTTGCTATGGTATTCACATAATCCTGCAAAGGATAGTACTTTCTCTCTACAGTATTGTCCAGAGCAGGAGCTTCCACTATAGCATCAATTAGAGTTATTTTTGGAACTACACCATTACCCGGCAATGTGTGTCCCAGGTATTCAACAGAATCACACAAAAAATTACACTTTTCTCCTTTCAGAGTCAACCCATGGTATTCCAGTCTCTTGCACACTTCCTCCACATAAATAGGTGATACATCGCTCTTTGGAAGACTGAAGCTGCAGAGGCTAGACCAAAGGGCATTCTGATAAATTGGGAAAGCCCTTGCGGAGTAAGAAAAGCAGTAAACTGTCTAGAATCCTCAGTTAATGCTACTTGATGATACGCCGAACAAAGATCCAAGGTAGAATTTTTTTAGCTCCTTCTAGCATAGATACTACTTCATTGATGTTGAGAAGAGAATGACAGTCCACCACCAGAATGGTGTTAAGTGACCTCAAATCGACACACAATCAGACTTGTGATCAGCTTTTCTGGCAAGGACAATGAGAGATACCCATTCTGCGGATTCTATCTCCTCAATAATCCCTTCTTTAACCATGTCATATTTTTTAAACTCTTCACGAACACTTAATGGTATACTTTTCAATCTCTGCTTCATAGGAATAGCAGTTGCTTTCAATTTTTCTTATAGCTATGACCCTTCAATTTTCCCATTTTTTTTTAGTAAAGACATTAGGAAACTTTTAACTACAACTTCCTTATCTGATCCATCCTCAACTATCAATGCCAGATCCTGACTCCTGGGATTAAGAACGACACCTAATTTCCACTGAACTTTGTACCCCAACACACCGACTCCTTTATTAGCTACATACATTTTTATCTCAGCTGTCCTCCCCTTGAACTCAATATCAACTACTTCATATCCCACAAAATCTATCCTTGAACCATCAAAGCATTTAGCAACTATGTCTGACTCCTTCAAGGAGTCTAAATTTGTTTTATCCCCGAACATGTGTAGACAATATTCCTGTGTAATGATTGTCCAAGGAGAACAATAATCTACAAGCAACTCTAGTTCTACATTTAATATATGCACAATACACTTGGGTGGTTTTATCTTTACTTTCTTACATTCTTCTGTTCCATCAATAGAAAGTACAATCCCACCATTCCATTCACATTCTTCTTCATGATCATGCTTATCCATTACATACGAGGCTTTCCCTTTAACATTACCGAAATTACTTGTTTTCCTGAAAACCCTGCACACTCGTGCAAAATGCCCTGCACGCCCACACTTACTACATTCCTTATGTAATGCAGGACACTGAGGAGATGACGCTATGTGACTGGGACTCCCACGCCTAAAATAATGAAGCTCTCTATCAGATTTCTTACATGTTTGATTACTTTTGTTACGTGAAGTAGCTATACTACAGACTTCATCATGTTTTGTCACTCCTTTGCAACAATTTAATCCCCATTTTAGAATGTTCCAATGCTTTAGCTGTGCTAATAGCTACATCTAAATTAGGATCACACAATACCCACAACTGTGCTTGAACCTTTTTTGTTTTTAACATGCACAATAATTTGATCCCTAATCATTTCATCTGTAATTTGAGCAAAATTACAGTTAACATATAATGCTAGTAAACTAGTAAAAAAATTGACCAAAAGTTTCACTTTCTTCTTGTGCTCTATTATAAAACTTGAATCTATTTAGTGCAACACTAGACATGGGTTTAAATCAATGTTCCATCCTTAGTCAAGCTTCTTCATACATATTCCTGTCACCTTGTCCTTCCATAGCTGGTAAAGTTCTAAATACCACTTGACCCTCTGAACCTAAACAATGTAGAAAAATATTTTTTTTCCTTTCTGCAGCCATCCTTTCACCATCAATGGCTTTAAGATATGTTGTGAAATCTTCTTTACACCTGACCCATGGAATGGGTGGCTCACCTTTATCGTGAAGAAATGTTTTGTCGGTGAATCAAACTGCATGTTATAATTCTTCTTTCCACCTGACCCATTGAATGTGTGGCTCGCCCTTATCTTGAAGGAATTTTGACGATGAATCAAACTGTATGTTATAATTCTCCTTTCCTTTGTTATTTTTTTTTTTTTTTTACATATGTATGTAATTCAAAGTGTCCCAACCAAGATTAATAATAATTTATCTCTTTTCCATCTAGCATAGAAACGAGGAGAACGAGTCAGGCAGCGTAAATATGTAGCAATGATTCGCTAGGTTACCAGGTACAAGTTCCAATGCGCTCGCTCCATATCAGAGAGTCGCGTTACGTTACGTTAATGATGCCTTGATTACCAAGGTAACGCGTTGCATGAGCTCCAGGCACAAGTCATCTGGTGCGCTCGCTCCAGCACGGTCGGTCAACTCAAGTTTAATTAACACTTGCCTTTCCTCATAAAATTTTAATAAGTTCCGCTGTTCGAAGATAAATCCCAACAAAGCAGCAGAGTAAAAATCCTTAAATCTTATTGACTTTCAATTGACGCTCCTTTGTATAATGCGATATGGCACATGTGTTGCAGCGGATGTAGCAGATACCTTTTCTTTCCCTCGTTGCCACGTGTAAAGATCTCCACTCGATTTTAATGTGGTTTTACGAAACATTGTCCTTTATTCAAGCAGCACAGTACAGCCCGTCCTACATCAACCTTTCCCACCCGCTTCTCCTGCGCATTCCAAATTCTATCCCACTGCTTAGCTACCACAATTCTAATATAAACATGTAACACCGTGCACGAGGCATGGGGAGTGCAGGGGCTCCCATGGGCAGCCCCGTTGCACTTTTCACTGCCTGAATTACGGGCAGTGAAAAGCATGATCGGTGCTGTCCCACCTGACGCACCGCAACATTGCTGCCAACTCGATTACGAGCCAGCATCAATGCTGCAGGTATTTTCCCGCTGGACCAGCGGGCGGAAACTCTGTTTATGTCCCGCTGGCCCAGCGGGAAACTCATAATAGGGCCAGTGGGTGGAAGACTGAATTGTGGCAGTCTTCTGACCTAACGAGTTTCTTCTCATCTAAATGCTCCACTCTAGTTTATACCTGGCTAGATACTGAATAGCAAAACGTCTATTCTGGAAAATGCAAACTCTTTAGGCTTCATCCACAACAAAAACCTGAATATTGATTCTCACATTAATGCAGTAGGGAAAGGAGTGTGTTATTGAATCAGGTTCCGTCAAGGAATGAGGTCTGCTATCCCAGCAGATGACCTCCAAACAGTGGTGCAAGATCTAGTCCTCTACACTAGACTATAGCATCTCCCCTCTTGTCCACATAACAACTTATCTTGCTTCCTTAGTAGCAGCCCTCAACACCACTGAGTGCCTGGTACTGGTATTGGCACTATAAGATTGAACAATGGCTTCTAATCGAGATGCACATCCTATTCAAACTGGTCTGCATTGTAAAGAAAAGGTGTGCCCCCGGAATACCTACAGAGGAATCCTGATGGCACCAAATATCAAAAAGATTTAAAAAAAACTGGTAAGAACAGATTTTCTATACCGAACTCCACATGTATGTACCTTGTTGAATTCCATTCCACCTTCAATCAGGATGAATCCTTCATATAGCACCTCTGAGACAGAGTTAAAAATCCTGCTCTTCCAACAGAACCTCTGATTGTGATTGGATGCATGATGACCTTCTTAGTCTGTGAAGGTTTGGAGACCCGATCAGAGGCTGCTGATAAGGTGTGGGGTATCAATAGAATAATACTCGGAGGATGTGATCTTCCTCTGCCATTTGGCCCCCATTGTGTCACAACCCAAAGATTTCTGCACTAAGTCACCCAACAGATAGTCCTTGGAAATTAGAAACTTTTGTTGATCACATAAATGTCTTCACTATCTGGTATGGATTTTACCAGCAAGCTTTGTATTTCTGCTTGTAACTAACTTCTTGTAAAGCTGTCTGCTACCCTGGTGGGTCTGATTCATGCTATACAAAACAAAAAATAAAGAAACTAATGAAAATGCTCGACAAAGTTCAGTCTCATTGATGACTCACTGAGCTGACCGGGTTACAAGCAGATGAAGGTTCTACCAAGTTAGGCCTCTGCAAGCCATACCATGTTCTACCACTGACAGCCTTCAAATGAAGGCACCAGCTCAGTAAGAGTGAAAACCTGGGCAGTTTAAAGTATCCTAGGAGAAAGTTTCTCTATGTAGTGAGCCATGGCACCCAGCACCAGAATCAAGTCAACGGTTAAGGTGTTAAAGAAAGGTATGGTTGGATTTGGCTCATGAGATTCTTTTCATAGGTAACTTTAACCCCACCAAGATCCATTGGATCCAGGTATTTTTACCTGCCCCACATGGGTGTTTTGATTAAGGTGTTTAGTTGTTCCAGACAGCCTTGCCAAGGCAGTGAACAGCCTGGAGAGGTGACCAAGAGTCTCCTGGTACCACTACTGGTGGTGGTGATACCTTCTGAAAGGGAGGGGTTCCACATTTTGGGGTGTACCTCTTTGGTCCTTTTCGAGGGTCGTTTGCCCTCTTGCTGGGAATGTACTGCATAAAAACCACAGTATGGAATTAAATTGTATATGCTGTCTGAAAGTAGTACAGGATATGTTTACAATTTCCGAGTCTACACTGGTGGGGATTCCAGTATAGACCCCCCTGGTTGTCCACCCACTTTTGGAGTTAGCAAGAAAATTGTGTGGGAACTTGGTAGATGACTGTTTAACAAAGGTCTCCATTTGTATGTAGATAACTTCTACACTGCAGTTCAGTTGTTCAAGGAGTTGTTCAGAGTGGACACTGTTGCTTGTGGCACAATCTGCGCTAACAGGAAAGGCTATTCAAGGGAGCTTGTCTGTAAAAAAAAACTTGAGGGGACAGTGCAGTGCCTTGCGGAATGATGAGTTGCTAGCTCTGAAATTTGTAGACAGGAGGGATGTGTACATGCTACTACCATCCATGATGAGAGTACTTCACCTGTGGCTGTTTGGGGTCAAGTTGCTGAAGTGAGCAAACCTGTGTGCATTTTAGATTACAATAAGCACATGGGTGGTGTTGTTAGAGTAGATCAGAGGTTGGAACCCTACACTGCTGTTCGTAAGTCTTGTGTGGTATAAAATGTTGGCAGTCTATTTTTTCGATCTGTCAAATTTTAATGCTTTTATTGTGTGTAAGGATTGTTCCCCTGAGTCAAGGATGAAATTTCAGGAGTCAGTGATAGAGAGACTTGTTATGGTGGCTCATGCAAGAGTTCCTAGAGTAGCAGTTGTGGAGGATGTGGCTAGATTGAAAGATTGCCACTTTACTGATCATATTCCTCCCACTCCCAAAAATGACTTTCCTGCTAAGAAATGTAGAGTTTGTGCCCAAAGAGGTATCCGGAGGGAAAGCAGGATGTACTGCCTGGACTGTCCTTCAAAGCCTGGGCTGTGTGTGGCAGGCTGTTTCAGGAGTTACCACACACAGAAGAATTACTGGGAACTACTGTGAGCGTAAACTGCCATTTTATATTTTCTTATGTTCAGTTTCACTGTTGGCATTACTGTCATGTATTCAGTTAGAGTTTTTGTAGTTTTGTACTTGTAATTAGTGGTTTCTTTGTTGTTCAAAAACAACAAAAAAGTGATGGTGGTGTGCGTGGGGTAGCGCTTGGCTGGCAGTGTGCGTGGGGTGACGCTGGGCTGGCGGTGTGCGTGGAGTGGCACTTGGCTGGTGGTGTGCGTGGAGTGGCGCTTGGCTGTGAATGTTCTTATGCATGTCATGTATGAAAGGTGTGGATGGACTGTTAAGCGGTTGGTGCCTTGACGCAGCTTTAAGGCTCATAAGCTGTGAGTCAATGGTTCAGTTTTTTGGCCTTTCAGTTATTAACAGTGCATTTCACTTTTGTGAAATCTCTTGTTAATAAAATTTGATCTACTGAACCATCACTCACCCTCGTGCCAAATCCAACCAGTATGTGCGGTAAAAATGACAAAACCTGCTCCACTGTAATCAGGCGTCGCAGCACACCCGTGACACTCTAGGTGTCTCAGGTGGGACCCCGATGATGAAGCATGGGGTCTTTTTAACATAACGTAAGTGCATTTCTTTTCACAATTTTAGTGTTTGGAACATCACAGAAGTACGTGGACACTTCAAAATGATCTATTGCAAAATTACTTGTGTTTGGGGGGGGGGCACCTATGTTTTTGGTCCCGGGTGCGCCCTTCATCTAGGGGAACCTACCAAACCCAGACTTTATTTTAAACTAGACACCCCAAGGAGTCCAGGGAGGTGTGGCTTGCCTGGATCGCCCAACATTTTCTTACCCAGACTCCTCTGCAAACCTCACAATGTGCTTTAAAAAGCATATTTTCCTCACTTATCTTTGTAGGATCACCGCTCTGGCACAAATTTCCTACCACCCAGGGTTCCCCTCAGTCTCCCAAGTAAAATGATACCTCACTTGTGTGGGTCCCCAAAGCAGAGTCAGCCTAAAGATGTATAAAAGAAAAATATGTGCTTATCAACTCGCTATGCTATCCCCTCAATCTCTACAGGTTTTTTGGCCTTTGTCTGTTGCAGGCACCTGGGCCACCCACACAATTGAGGTATCATTTTTATCGAGAGACTTGGGGAACGCTGGGTGGAAGGAAATTTGCGGCTCCTCTGAGATTCCAGAACTTTGTATCACCGAAATTTGAGGGAAAAGTGTTTTTTTAGCCAAATGTTGAGGTTTGCAAAGGATTCTGGGTAACAGAACCTGGTCAGAGCCCCACAAGTCACCCCCATCTTGGATTCCCCTAGGTGTCTAGTTTTTAAAAAAGCGCAGATATGGTCGGTTTCCCTAGGTGCCGGCTGAGCCAGAGGCCAAAATCTACAGCTAGGCACTTTGCAAAAAACACGTCACATTTCAATGTAAAAATGTGATGTGTCCATGTTGGGTTTCCTGTCGCGAGCATTAAGCCTACCCACGCAAGTGAGGTACCATTTTTATTGGAAGACTTGGGGGAACACAAAATAGCAAAACAAGTGTTATTGCCCCTTGACTTTCTCTACATTTTTTCCTTCCAAATGTAAGAAAGTGTGTGTAAAAAACACATCTATTTGAGAAATTCCCTGTAATTCACATGCTAGTATGGGCACCCCAGAATTCAGAGATGTGCAAATAACCACTGCTTCTCAACACCTTATCTTGTGCCCATTTTGGAAATACAAAGGTTTTCTTGATACCTATTTTTCACTCTTTGTATTTCAGCAAATGAATTGATGTATACCCAGTATAGAATGAAAACCCATTGCAAGGTGCAGCTCATTTATTGGCTCTGGGTACCTAGGGTTCTTGATGAACCTACAAGCCCTATATATCCCCGCAACCAGAAGAGTCCGGCAGACGTAACTGTATATTGCTTAAAAAAAATTGCATTGCAGGAAAAAGTTACAGAGTAAAAAGTTGAGTAAAATGGCTGTTTTTTCACCTCAATTTTCTATTTTTTTTATTTCAGCTGTTATTTTCTGTAGGAAACCCTTGTAGAATCTACACAAATTACCCCTTGCTGAATTCAGTCTCAGAATTTTGTCTACTTCTCAGAAATGTTCAGCTTTCTGGGATCCAGCATTGGTTTCAGACCCATTTCTGTCACTAACTGGAAGGAGGCTGAAAGCACAAAAAATAGTAAAAATGGGGTTTGTCCCAGTAAAATTCCAAAATTGTGTTGAAAAATTGGGTTTTCTGATTCAAGTCTGCCTGTTCCTAAAAGCAGGGGAGCTGGTGATTTTATCACTGCAAGCCCTTTGCTGATGCCATTTTCAGCGGAAAAAACACAAGCCTTCTTCTGCAGCCCTTTTTCCCATTTTTGGGAAAAAATCGAAATTTTCACTGTATTTTAGCTAATTTCTTAGTCTCCTTCAGGGGAACCCACAAAGTCTGGGTACCACTAGAATCCCTAGGATGTTGGAAAAAAAGGACTCAAATTTGGCGTGGGTAGCTTATGTGGACAAAACGTTATGAGGGCCTAAGCGTGAACTGCCCCAAATAGCCAAAAAAAGGCCTGGCACCTGAGGGGAAAAGGCCTGGCAGCGAAGGGGTTAATATTAGGTGCTGTGGCAGCTATTCTAACAATAAAGTTTTGCAAAAAGCATAACAGATCATAACAGGCATTGACAATGCCAGAAGGCTGGTGGCCAATGCCAAATCTATTGGCTTTGCCAATGCACGTCTCTACATTGAATGGCCCGGTTAATGTCTGTACAGCCCCACTACTCACACCTATTGGTGTGCAGAAGCAGTATCTGGATGCTGTTTTTTGCAGATGACTTACAGTTTTTACATGGTTGTAATGGCAAGCCCCAGACAAGGTAACATGGATGTTAAAGACGGTCAAGAGTTGGATGATGGCTAGCAGACTGCAACTGGACCTGGGCAAAACGGAGGTTAGTCTTTCAGAGCTAAGCAGAAGTTAGGTCTCTAGCAGAATGGAACATTTTTGCTTTTAAAAAGTCTAAGGAAATCATTTGGAGAAGGGATGGTTGATAGAAATCATATTTCCAGCCCCTCTCAAAAACATTTTCATTGGCTGCAAAGCTTGAGGACTAACCTGTGATTTATCCAACAAGGAAATCAATAGCATTGTTCTGAGTATTCAAGTTAACACGCACATTGGGCCAGATGTATCAAGAATGCCTTTTGTGAGTCAGAAATAGCGATTTTTAAGAAATCGCTATTTCTGATTCGCAAAATGCAATGTATCACATTTGCGATTCGGTAATAGCGATTTCTTAAAAATCTAAAATGCTATTACCGAATCGCAAATTGCGATACCGGCCTCATTCGCATCTATGGGCCTGTAGGCCCATATTTGCAAATTTTTTGCATTTCCAAAATTGCGATTTCTTAACTGGAAATTGCAATTTTGGAAATGCAAAACCCCAGGGTGCTGGGGGCCTAAGGCCCCCTCTGCTGCACCCCAAAAAGTTTTTTAGGACATGTAAGGTGCACACATGCCAAAAGGGCATGTGTGCTTTACATTTACATTTTAAAAATGCATTTTAAATGCATTTTTAAAATTTGCACATGGTTACCACCAAATTCAACTTGGTGGTAAATAGCGATTCCTTAATGCCCAATTCGCATTAAGGAATTGCTTCTTACATGTGCTTTAGGAATCGCAAATAAGGATTCCTTATTTGCGATTTCTTATTTAGAGAGTCGCAATTTGCGACTCTCTAAACAGGGTCGCAATTTTAAGGAATCGCTATTTTAGCGATTCCTTAAAATTGCTTTCAGAATGCCTTTGACACATTCTGGAATGGCTTTTTGCATTCGCAAATGGGCATTCACACCGTTTGCGAATGCAAAAAGCTTTGATACATCTGGCCCATTGACTATTAAAATTGCGATTTTGCAGGGCTCTGAGAGGTGGCAGGTCCAGAGAGCAGAAAATAAAGGTCCCATTAAGTCAGACAAATTAATTTATTTCAGGAATGCAGCCATGCTGTAAAGGTGCTCAGTAAGTTACACGCTTGCTTCTGATCTCTGCTGAATTCTGGAATCAAAGTCCTTTCATTGTGCCTAGCTTGAAAACTTGAGTCATTACATTGGTAATAGTAACACTATCATTCTGACCTCAGTTACCAAACCTGTAGTAAATTGATACACTGAACTTAGCGAATGCATCCAAGGAAACTATGCAGAGCAAAAAAAAAAAAAAACTTTTTTTTTTTTTTACACAAATTCTGAGTTTGGTGCTGCTCACACTATAGCCTCTAATAGCAGAAATGAGGTTTTTCTAAGCATAAATATTAGCCCAATGGTCTAAAATGCGAACACAAGCCCTCACATGTAACTTTCACAGTAACTTTCTAATACCAATTGAACAAATAGAAAATTATTGAGTTGTGCTTTGATCACTTGGTGGAGCATAAACACCTATTATATTGTGATTTACCAAAATGAAACTATGAAATACTATCTTTATTTGCAGGGACGAACAAATAGTTTTTCAATTTTTGTGAATTACTGTTAGATTCCTCTTGGCCATTGTAAGGAAATGGCTCCCTGTTGCAGTTACCCCCCACATTTTTCCTCATACTGATGCTGACCTGACTGAGAAGTGTGCTGGGACCCTGCTAACCAGGCCCCAGCACCAGTGTTCTGTCACCTAAAATGTACCATTATTTCCACAATTGGCACACCCCTGGCACACAGATAAGTCCCTTGTAAAAGGTACCAGTAGTACCAAGGGCCCTGTGACCAGGGAAGGTCCCTAAGGGCTGCAGCATATGTTGTGCCACCCTAAGGGACCCCTCACCTAACACATGGACACTGCCATTGTAGATTGTGTGTGTTGGTGGGGAGAAAAAGGCAAAGTCGACATGGTATCCCCCTCAGGATGCCATGCCCACAAAATACTGCCTGTGGCATAGGTAAGTCACCCCTCTAGCAGGCCTTACAGCCTTAAGGCAGGGTGCACTATACCACAGGTGAGGGCATAGCTGCATGAGCAATATGCCCCTACAGTGTCTAAGTCTATTCTTAGACATTGTAAGTACAGTGTGGCCATATTAAGTATATGGTCTGGGAGTTTGTCAACAACGAACTCCACAGCTCCATAATGGCTACACTGAATACTGGGAAGTTTGGTATCAAACTTCTCAGAATAATAAACCCACACTGATGCCAATGTTGGATTTATTAAAAAATGCACACAGAGGGCATTGTAGAGATGCCCCCTGTATTTTACCCAATTGTTCAGTGCAAGGCTGACTGGTCTGTGCCAGCCTGCTGCTGAGAGACGAGTTTCTGACCCCATGTGGTGAGGGCCTTTGTGCTCTCTGAGGACAGAAACAAAAGCCTGCTCTGGGTGGAGATGCTTAACACCTCCCCCCTGTAGGAACTGTAACACCTAGCAGTGAGCCTCAAAGGCTCAAGCTTCGTGTTACAATGCCCCAGGGCACTCCAGCTAGGGGAGATGCCCGCCCCCTGGACACAGCCCCTGCTTTTGGCGGCAAGTCCAGGGGAGATAATGAGAAAAACAAGGAGGAGTCACCCACCAGTCAGGACAGCCCCTAAGGTGTCCTGAGCTGAGGTGACCCCTGCCTTTAGAAATCCTCCATCTTGATTTTGGAGGATTTCCCCAATAGGATTAGGGATGTGCCCCCCTCCCCTCAGCGAGGAAGCCCAAGGAGGGTGTAGCCACCCTCAAGGACAGTAGCCATTGGCTACTGCCCCACGACCTAAACACACCCCTAAATTCAGTATTTAGGGGCTACCCAGAACCTAGGAAATTAGATTCCTGCAACCTTAAAACAAAGAAGGACTGCTGACCTGAAGCCCTGCAGAGAAGACAGAGACACCAACTGCTTTGGCCCCAGCCCTACCGGCCTGTCTCCCCACTTTGAGAAAAACTGCAACAGCGACGTGTCCCCCAGGGTCCAGCGACCTCTGAAGCCTCAGAGGACTACCCTGCATCTAAAAGGACCAAGAACTCCCGAGGACAGCGGCCCTGTTCCACAAAGACTGAAACTTGCAACAAAGAAACAACTTTTAAAAGACCACACGTTTCCCGCCGGAAGCGTGAGACTTTCCACTCTGCACCCGACGCCCCCGGCTCGACCTGCGGAAAACCAACACTACAGGGAGGACTCCCCGGCGACTGCAAGCCCATGAGTAGCCAGAGTTGACCCCCCTGAGTCCCCACAGCGACGCCTGCAGAGGGAATCCAGAGACTCCCCCTGACCGCGACTGCCTGCTTCAAAGAACCTGATGCCTGGTAAACCCACTGCACCCGCAGCCCCCAGGACCTGAAGGATCCGACCTCCAGTGCAGGAGCGACCCCCAGGCGGCCCTCTTCCTAGCCCAGGTGGTGGCTACCCCGAGGATCCCCCCCTTGCCTGCCTGCATCGCTGAAGAGACCCCCGGGTCTCCCATTAAACCTATAGCGAACCCGACACCTATTTGCACTCTGCACCCGGCCGCCCCTGTGCCGCTGAGGGTGTGCTTTCTGTGCTGACTTGTGTCCCCCCGGTGCCCTACAAAACCCCCCTGGTCTGCCCTCCGACCTGCTGGCAGACTAGAAATGGGGCACCCCTATCTCCATTGGAGCGTTTTGGGCACCAATTTGACCTCTGCACCTGACCGGCCCTGAGCTGCTGGTGTGGTAACTTTGGGGTTGCCCTGAACCCCCAACAGTGGGCTACCTTGGACCCAACTTTGAACCCTGTCGGTGCTTTACTTACCTGCAAAACTAACCAATACTTACCTCCCCCAGGAACTGTTGAATTTTGCACTGTGTCCAATTTTAAAATAGCTTATTGCTATTTTTACCAAAACTGTACATGCTATTGTGATGATTCTAAGTTCCTAAGATACCTGAGTGAAATACCTTTCATTTAAAGTATTGTTTGTAAATCTTGAACCTGTGGTTCTTAAAATAAACTAAGAAAATATATTTTTCTATATAAAAACCTATTGGCCTGGAATTGTCTTTGAGTGTGTGTGTGTTCCTCATTTATTGCCTGTTTGTGTACAACAAATGCTTTACACTACCCTCTGATAAGCCTACTGCTCGACCACACTATCACAAATAGAGCATTAGAATTATCTCTTTTTGCCACTATCTTACCTCTAAGGGGAACCCTTGGACTTTGTGCATGCTATTTCTTACTTTGAAACAGTACATACAGAGCCAACTTCCTCCAGCCATGAACCAGAATTCCGAATAAAATGCAAAGTATGAGTTCAAGCACCATAACTAATTTATACGTCTTGTTTGACTTCGTACATTTTTTGTAAACAGATTTTATTGATTATTGGTTGACAAAAACACAGAATCCTGTGCAACTTGATACAGGAAGATGTCTCAAATTATCACGAGTGGCAGAGATATTTCACATTATGTAGAAAATACCACGTTCCCAATATCATTTTCCCAAGGCCTCCATCCTGACCCCTCGAGCCGGTAAACCAGCCTTGCCAAGTGCAAAGGGTGTTGATATATGGATCCCAGGCACTATGGAGACTTCCCCTTGATCTATGGAGGAATATGTATGGTAACCGAACAGATCAGGGCATCCCGGTGGCAACATGAGGCTTTACGCTTGGCCACTTCTTGGTTTGAGTGGAGCATCAGCTCATCTAGGAGAGGCTGTAGGTGATGCCTCCTGTGATTGAGTTTCTGGGTTCTTCAGCTTATCAACGATTACACCCCATGCCTGGGCTGCTTCCATTTGCCCATCCCCCTCTGTGTATCCCTCTGGAGGAATGCGCCCTCACAGTCTGCCCAGTGTTCTAGCTCTCTGCCCCCACACTAGAAGGTTCAGGCCCTTGGGGTCTTTCCAGTGTTGTGTTGCGTTAGGCTAGTATCAGTCCTAGGGCCTGTAATTTATTGGCCATCTTGGTTTTAGATGTGTGGAGGGAACCAGTGTAGAAGGCTGTGGGACAGTGTTACGGGGACGTACTTGTCTGTTAGCGTTGATAATAAGCGGGTGACTTCTGTCCAATATTATGTCAGGTGAGTGCATGCCCATATTATGTGAATTACATTAGCGCTCACCTCTCTACATCTTGGGCAGGAGGCGCCTCAAAATATCTGTTTATTCTCTGTGGAGTGAGATAGACTCTATGCAATATGTAACAGCTGATTAATTTAAATCTCGCATTCATGGATTCTTTGCGGGGAAGCTCCAAAAAGGACTCCCACACCTAATCTGAAATTGAAGTCCCCAGGTCCACCTCCCAGTGGATCTGAAGTGCCTCCAGGGGTCGTAGGGTATTGGCTACCAGTGAGCGGTATAGGCAGGTGACAGCTTTGTACGTGCCTGCAGATAGCACCACACAACGACAGCAAAGTTGCCCCTTTGGGCTCCGAGTTCCCCTCCCTGCAATGTCTGTGGATGGTGGCCAATACTGACACATGCAACAAGAAATGGCCCTGTGGCAGATCAAATTCCTCCCGGAAGTCTGCAAATGAGAGCAAAGTTGAATCGCAAATAGGTCCCCCACTTTGGTAGCCCCTGCCGCCATCCAGTCCTGTATCCCCACCCAGTTCCTCCCATGTGGGATTAACAATAGTGTTTTTATAGGTAAGTCTGGAGAGTATGGGTCCCTGGTGCCTGTCTTCCGCAGCCATCTGTCCCAACACTTCTGGATGGTCATGTCTTTCCTTGAGTCCACCGCTGGCCTATTGCTCATTTTAACAAGCATTTTAATCAAGGCCATGTATGAGGGGGGACAAAGAGACCCACAGTACTCTCCGGTGACTGCTTGCTAGCCAAAGTCCGGGACAGCCAGTCTCCCCTGAGAAGTCGGGCATTGCGAAGTGGACAGGGCTACCTGTCTGGGTCCCACGCCCCAAATGAAAGCTGTAATGATGGCATTTAGGTCTGCAAAAAAGGATCAGGAAAGCCAAAGTGGGAACGTTCCAAATAGGTATAAAAGGTGGGGCAATCCCACCATCTTAAGGATAGCCAGGCAGCCTGCAACAGACAACAGGAGTATTTTCCAGAATTCAAAATGGGATTTCAGGTTGCAGACCGCAACGTTGAAATTCCTATCCAGAATGTCTGCTGGAGTATGGTAGATTTTCACTCCCAGGTAGGAGAGACATTGGAGCTCCCAAATGAGATCACCTAGATGGTCAGGGATTTTGGCGTTCCCTCCAGTGGGGAAGAGTCTCGTTTTTGCCAGTTGTCCTTCTGTCTAGATAAGGCGCCAAAAGTTTCCTGGAGTGTTCTGGCACCCATGAGATCCTCCCTTGTATTTTTAAGAAAGAGAAGGAGATCATCCACGTACCACACTATCCATCGCATTGTTCCATCTACCTGGATTCCACTATAATGGGATCCAGAGCTGGCCAGCATCGCAAGTGGTTCCACAGCGATAGCGAAAAGCAGAGGTGAGAGTTGGCAATCTTGACGTGTGCCCCTCCCAATATGATAGCTATCAGAGATGGAATGCCCTGTGCGTACTCGGGCACTGGGATTAGTATACAGCATGCACGTCCAGTTCACAAAGCCAGCCTCCATCCCCATGTGCGACATGACGTAGTAAAGGTAGTTCCACTCTAGGCTGTCTAATGCCTCCTCATTGTCGACAGCCAGTATGGTTGCTCTCTCTCTTTCTTAGGTGGTGGCCTCCTGGAGTGCCAACAATTGTCTCACATTGATGGCAGTATTATGTCCTGCGATGAAACCTGCCTGGTCCGGATGTATTAACTTTTTCATAAATAGACACAGTCAGGCGGGTAATATTTTGTAATTAATATTTAATATTGAGAGTGGCTTATATGCTTTAACGTCATGCGCAGGCTTTCCCAGTTTTATTAAGAGGACGACTAGTTTTGCACCGTTATAGAGCTTCTCTAATTTTGGGGCCAATTCTGAACAGTATGTAGCTTAGAAGTCAACCTGCAGGTCATCAGAGCCCAGAGTTTTACTACGTGCCAGGCCCTTAATAGCCCAAAGTACCTCTGGTACGGTAATGTCAGCTCCCAACCCCTTCGCATCCTCTATTGTGATTCAAGGAAGAGCAGCTGATGTGAGGAACATGGTTTGGGCTGTATCATCAGGTGCTACCCTGCTTCTATAAAGATCACAATAGTAGGACGTGAAGCTGGTATTGATATCAGCCTGGGAGTGGACGACATCTCCCGCTGGGGAGGTTAGCTCCACTATGGGTGTTCCTCTTCTAGTCGGATTAGCTAGCCAAGCTAGCAAGTGACTAGTGTGGTCCCGTTCGGCATGGGATCGTTCCATGTAAGCTCTATAGTCAAATGAGCAGAGACGTTCAGTATGCTCTGCAAATTGCTCTTTGGTGGCTAGCAGGTTCTGTTGCAAATCTGGGTTTTCTGGGTGCTTTAACTCTGCAACCCTGAGAAATGACTCAGTAGCAACAAGTTCTCAAAGGAGGGTGGCACGAACCCCCATTGATTCTATCTCAGCCGTGGCCTCTGATAACTACTTTAAATGCGTCCCACTCCACTTGAGGAAAGGAAGACGATTCTTCATTTTCAGTAATGTATGTCCCAATTTTCTCTCGAATGGCCTCCCGAAACAGGGGGTCTCCTATCTATTCGGGCTTTAGTCTCCAGGTAGGGATCTTGGAGGGTGACCTGTGAAAATTCAGATGGAGTAAGACTGGGTTGTGGTCTGAGAAGGTGCGGGGAGGATATTCTACCTCTTGTATATGGGATCGAATATCAGTGGAGTACAGGAAGGTGTCAAGGCAAACATGAAGCTCATGGAGTGGGGAAAAAAGGAGTAGTCTCTGGTGTGGGGGTGTTTGCAGCTCCAGAAATCTCGGAGGCCTCAGTTTTCGTGCCAATCCCAGAGTTTTCAGGCCAAGCAGTCTATCAGGGAGTCACATAATGGAGGGTGAGAGCGATCCAGGTCAGGGTTTGCAGTACAATTAACCTTGCTTGACTTTGTACTTACAACCACAGGTTGGCAGTTTCATACCACTGTTAAACAACTCAATGGTGCTCATTTCGAGGCAGAAGTGAACATGCTAGAAGCTGACTCACAGGACACAGTGTTTGATATACTACAGTGGCGACCCAGACTTTTACCCTGTCAGCCAGTGAGAGGAGAGATGGTTCCTGAACTGGACTTCAGCACTATTGAAACATACTGATATAATTCAATTGCTGAGTCTAAACCAGCTGAGATTCGCAGACACAGAATGAACTCTGGCAGGGAATATGCAGAGGGAATTTGTATGTCAGTGCGATTCGCCCTCTTTTGAATCATGGGCTGTTTCTTATTCCTCCGCCAGTTTTACTACAGCCTCCGGCGCTGGTCACGTTCAAGGGATTGTTGAATTTCAGACTTTAGATCATGTTTGATCACCACATTGACAAGCATTGAGCCCACAGTCCTTTTTGCTGTCCCTAAGTTTGAAATGTAGGTTTTTTAGAAAAGAAAAGTATGACATTTTAAGAGGCAATAAGGATAATCTACTGCCGACTTATGGCACCGCTGCAGGCTGTTTTATTTTTCTCAAGTAATATGAACCATGCTGTCTCGGGAACTATGTATTGGAAAAACCATGGCAGCCGGCGTGGAAAAAAATGCAACAGCATCCCATTTTCATAGTTACTACCCATCAAAACACGACCGATAAAAGAAGGACGCTGCGCAAACTAACACAGATTACAAACAATACTTTATTTGCAGTTTTACTTAGGGAATCTTTACATTTATTCAAATGCACCTGAGACCACAATGCTTTTTCTTCCTCCTCCCAGGAGATGTGTGTACTTGCGTATTCCTTAAGATCAGTGAACAGTCTGACTTGGTGTATCTGACAATCCATGCAAGGTTCAAGTATGGTCTTAAAGTAATTTACTGTTTCACGCTGGAAGTTGGGAGTAAAATTATTTCTTAGAGAGTAAGAAATTAATTCTCATCCCCGATTAGTTTATTTTAAGCAAGTAAACAATTAAAAACATTTGTTTCGTTTTTTAAACGATGGGTATATATTTTATTAATTTTATGTACCAATGTCTTTTTAAAGTTGGGTATTTACCCAAATGAAGCAATGAGTTTTTCGGTGCCGGCCCACAGACGGCAATAGGGGGGCTTTGAGTCAGCCTCTTGCTTATGACTGGGTGGCTTTCTTGTCCATCTCACTTCCCTGCTTCCTAGATGATGGATTGGGAACTGCATAACTACTTCAACATAATTTTCATTCACTGACTTTTATAACTCTACTGCTAACGTGAGGGGACTATTTCTTTAGGTTTGGTTAGCTCCCCCCTGGTAGCTCATGGCACCCCCCGCACTTTATTTTGTATTTCTTACCACAGTCAGTAATCTCCCTCCTTCTCCACTGTCAACTTTCCACCCTCGCACAACCTAGGCTCTCAACTCCCAACCACCACGCCTGCTTTTTTTTTTTTTTTTAAACTTTTTATTTTTACGAGGGTCCAATACTTCTCATCCGTTGCAATGCATAACTGATCCTTCGCATACTTTACGTTTTTTAATGTACTGCTCCAAGATGGCCATCATTCTTGGAAAAGTAACTTAAAAATACATTAAAAATATGGCATCAGGCAAAAGGTTATTACTATGAAATGGGAACATAACTTCCAATAAGGCTGGGTTTTGCCCATCCAGGATGCAACATGTGGCATTTTGCATTGCCTCTTGAAATAAAGAGATCCACTCTAAGGTTTGACCGACTATAGAAATATGGAATCTCACAGTTCACTGCACACCACCCATTTGTGAGAACCTAAAGTCGTCCACACAACCAAATGCCCTTCAAAAGAGAAGAAGATGCTACTGCTAAGGGCCACAGAGTGGTCTCATTTCCAGGATGTTTATGCAGAGAGATTGGTTATCTGTGGATGATAAATGACAAATCTTCATAGACGCCGAGGTCAAGGAAGAGCTGCACGGTGCCCAAAGCAGCACCGGCAAATACTTTCCTAAATATTTTCTTACTAGTTCCACATACTACCAAGCAAGGCCAGTACTCAGAAAAGGGATGCAATGGTGGTGCTTGGATACATTGAGGTTACAATGTGTAAATATATTGGCTACCAATCCATTGGTGCTACAAGCAGTTCAAGAACGATTCCAATACTTCAGAGAGTACAACAGTGCACAGAAGCACTAGTTCTCAAACGCAACAAATACTAACAAAACAAGCATTTGCAATGCAACGAGTCTTGCATTTGCTCGAGTTAGAGCTATTAGCGTTGTAAATTCCTAACCGGACTTTTCTTGCCACATAAATTGAAAGAAGAAAAAAAAAGAGCGCGATCGTGCTACGTAAAACCCAACGCGATTGCGCTGAAATTGAAAACCAAAAAACCGAGCAGGATTGCACTATGTAAAACCCAGCGCGATCGCGCTGCGTGGAAAATAAATAGATAAAGAAGTGCAGAAACTAGGCTGAAAACATAGAGCCTCGTATGTTTTCAGTAGTTGGCCGGTGTGCTCGAGGGGGGGCTAAACACCGGAAAAGGCATGATGTATGCATGCCTTCCACTAATGAAATCAAGTGGATTTTAAAAGGCAAGCCCACGAACCAATGAAAGTGACAGGCGTGACACGGGAGTGGTTAAAAGCCCAAAGAGAGATTATAACAGTGACAGAGCGCTTGTGCGCTCAAACCTAAAAATACTATCCCTTGTCAAGGGAGAGAAAAGTTAATACATAGAAAATTGTGTTAGTGGAAGAAAAGCTACGCAAATGCTAACGAGAAAATTAAGAGTCCAATGCAAAACTGTTACTGTGCAGTAGGCAAAGACATTTCTGTCTCTGAAAATGCAGTGCCTAGGACAGTGGTTCCCAACCTTTTGGTTTCTGTGGACCCCCACTTTAACATTAATGGAACCCAGGGACCCCCACGGAATCATCATGGGAATCCGGGGACCCCCGCCTGAGTCATTACTGGAAGCTGGGGACCTAATTTGTCAATATTTGTTCATATTTTTTAATTTTCTAGGCTCTAGCGGACCCCCTGAGAAGGATTCGCAGACCCCCAGGGTTCCCGGGACCACAGGTTGGGAATCACTGGCCTAGGAGATATACTATGCCCCTTTGGAACAAACTGGGCTCTCAAAATGTAAGTCTATCGCAACCCGCGTTATTGCAAATCGGCAGAGGAGTCCTGTCCTGATGTAGCGTCTGAGTTTGCTGTACTACTCAGCAGGAGATGGAGGGGGTTGTTGAAGATACAACCTTGTCGGAAGCAGGTGTTAGCAAACATCAGCTGAGCCCCTCATACCCTGTCCCACCGATGGAATGAGGTGCTAAAGTGTTGGATCTCTCCAGGTACAGCAGCAAGGTGGTGACTCAGTCTTGCAAAAAGGCCACCCTTGCCTCTATCCTAAGCACGTTCTCGTTTAGAAGTCCTGCGCCTCCTGTCACTACCTACTTCAGCGAGCCAGGCCTGGTTGAGATGCTCGTTGATTCTCTAAATGACAAATCAACTTCCTCCCACATGAACAAGTAGGACAAGTGTCTAGAGATGCACCGGAAGACATGCTTCCAAGTTTGGGGGTCTCTCAGTGTTGTTTTTGAAGATCTACCACAGCTGTTGCTTGTTTCATAGCAGAGAAGGAAGCAGAGGACCTGCATCTTGGGGCCACCAACTACGTTTTTAGAAAACAGTAGGTGACGGGTGATCTAGCAGAGCACATCCTGAGAGTTTGAACAAGGGGTGGAGCCACTTCCTTGCTGCAGACACTTCATTGGTTGATTGTATTGTCAACTTTCAATCCCTTTGGGATCATAGGTGGTGCAATATAAGTTGCACCATATCAGAGGTTGCCAGTCATAACTCGATACCCTGGAATGATCACTCTTTGTATTTGTAAGGAAATGCCTCCTTGGCATGGTTGCCCCCTGACTTTTTGCCTTTGCTGATGCTATGTTTACAATTGAAAGTGTGCTGAGGCCTGCTAACCAGGCCCCAGCACCAGTGTTCTTTCCCTAACCTGTACTTTTGTATCCACAATTGGTAGACCCTGGCATCCAGATAAGTCCCTTGTAACTGGTACTTCTAGTACCAAGGGCCCTGATGCCAAGGAAGGTCTCTAAGGGCTGCAGCATGTCTTATGCCACCCTGGAGACCTCTCACTCAGCACAGACACACTGCTTGCCAGCTTGTGTGTGCTAGTGAGGACAAAACGAGTAAGTCGACATGGCACTCCCCTCAGGGTGCCATGCCAGCCTCTCACTGCCTATGCAGTATAGGTAAGACACCCCTCTAGCAGGCCTTACAGCCCTAAGGCAGGGTGCACTATACCATAGGTGAGGGTACCAGTGCATGAGCATGGTACCCCTACAGTGTCTAAACAAAACCTTAGACATTGTAAGTGCAGGGTAGCCATAAG
The DNA here is from genome assembly GCF_031143425.1 of Pleurodeles waltl. Classification (NCBI taxonomy): domain Eukaryota; kingdom Metazoa; phylum Chordata; class Amphibia; order Caudata; family Salamandridae; genus Pleurodeles; species Pleurodeles waltl. The sequence continues at coordinate 50,031,522 of NC_090448.1, read as the reverse complement.
AGTATATGGTCTGGGAGTTTGTCAAACACGAACTCCACAGCACCATAATGGCTACACTGAAAACTGGGAAGTTTGGTATCAAACTTCTCAGCACAATAAATGCACACTGATGCCAGTGTACATTTTATTGTAAAATACACCCCAGAGGGCACCTTAGAGGTGCCCCCTGAAACTTAACCGACTATCTGTGTAGGCTGACTAGTTTTAGCAGCCTGCCACAAACCGAGACATGTTGCTGGCCCCATGGGGAGAGTGCCTTTGTCACTCTGAGGCCAGTAACAAAGCCTGCACTGGGTGGAGATGCTAACACCTCCCCCAGGCAGGAATTGTCACACCTGGCGGTGAGCCTCAAAGGCTCACCTCCTTTGTGCCAACCCAGCAGGACACTCCAGCTAGTGGAGTTGCCCGCCCCCTCCGGCCAGGCCCCACTTTTGGCGGCAAGGCCGGAGAAAATAATGAGAAAAACAAGGAGGAGTCACTGGCCAGTCAGGACAGCCCCTAAGGTGTCCTGAGCTGAGGTGACTCTAACTTTTAGAAATCCTCCATCTTGCAGATGGAGGATTCCCCCAATAGGGTTAGGATTGTGACCCCCTCCCCTTGGGAGGAGGCACAAAGAGGGTGTACCCACCCTCAGGGCTAGTAGCCATTGGCTACTAACCCCCCAGACCTAAACACGCCCTTAAATTTAGTATTTAAGGGCTACCCTGAACCCTAGAAAATTAGATTCCTGCAACTACAAGAAGAAGGACTGCCCAGCTGAAAAACCCCTGCAGCGGAAGACCAGAAGACGACAACTGCCTTGGCTCCAGAAACTCACCGGCCTGTCTCCTGCCTTCCAAAGATCCTGCTCCAGCGACGCCTTCCAAAGGGACCAGCGACCTCGACATCCTCTGAGGACTGCCCCTGCTTCGAAAAGACAAGAAACTCCCGAGGACAGCGGACCTGCTCCAAGAAAAGCTGCAACTTTGTTTCCAGCAGCTTTAAAGAACCCTGCAAGCTCCCCGCAAGAAGCGTGAGACTTGCAACACTGCACCCGGCGACCCCGACTCGGCTGGTAGAGATCCGACACCTCAGGAGGGACCCCAGGACTACTCTGATACTGTGAGTACCAAAACCTGTCCCCCCTGAGCCCCCACAGCGCCGCCTGCAGAGGGAATCCCGAGGCTTCCCCTGACCGCGACTCTTTGAACCTAAAGTCCCGACGCCTGGGAGAGACCCTGCACCCGCAGCCCCCAGGACCTGAAGGACCGGACTTTCACTGGAGAAGTGACCCCCAGGAGTCCCTCTCCCTTGCCCAAGTGGAGGTTTCCCCGAGGAATCCCCCCCTTGCCTGCCTGCAGCGCTGAAGAGATCCCGAGATCTCTCATAGACTAACATTGAAAACCCGACGCTTGTTTCTACACTGCACCCGGCCGCCCCCGCGCTGCTGAGGGTGAAATTTCTGTGTGGACTTGTGTCCCCCCCGGTGCCCTACAAAACCCCCCTGGTCTGCCCTCCGAAGACGCGGGTACTTACCTGCAAGCAGACCGGAACCGGGGCACCCCCTTCTCTCCATTCTAGCCTATGTGTTTTGGGCACCACTTTGAACTCTGCACCTGACCGGCCCTGAGCTGCTGGTGTGGTGACTTTGGGGTTGCTCTGAACCCCCAACGGTGGGCTACCTTGGACCAAGAACTGAACCCTGTAAGTGTCCTACTTACCTGGTAAAACTAACAAAAACTTACCTCCCCCAGGAACTGTGAAAATTGCACTGTGTCCACTTTTAAAACAGCTATTTGTCAATAACTTGAAAAGTATACATGCAATTTTTATGATTTGAAGTTCCTAAAGTACTTACCTGCAATACCTTTCGAACAAGATATTACATGTTAAATTTGAACCTGTGGTTCTTAAAATAAACTAAGAAAAGATATTTTTCTATACAAAAACCTATTGGCTGGATTTGTCTCTGAGTGTGTGTACCTCATTTATTGTCTATGTGTATGTACAACAAATGCTTAACACTACTCCTTGGATAAGCCTACTGCTCGACCACACTACCACAAAATAGAGCATTAGTATTATCTATTTTTACCACTATTTTACCTCTAAGGGGAACCCTTGGACTCTGTGCATGCTATTCCTTACTTTGAAATAGCACATACAGAGCCAACTTCCTACATTGGTGGATCAGCGGTGGGGTACAAGACTTTGCATTTGCTGGACTACTCAGCCAATACCTGATCACACGACAAATTCCAAAATTGTCATTAGAAATTGATTTTTGCAATTTGAAAAGTTTTCTAAATTCTTAAAAGACCTGCTAGGGCCTTGTGTTAGATCCTGTTTAGCATTTCTTTTAGAGTTTAAAAGTTTGTAAAAGTTTGAATTAGATTCTAGAACCAGTTGTAGATTCTTAAAAAGTATTCCAACTTTTAGAAGCAAAATGTCTAGCACAGATGTGACTGTGGTGGAACTCGACACCACACCTTACCTCCATCTTAAGATGAGGGAGCTAAGGTCACTCTGTAAAATAAAGAAAATAACAATGGGCCCCAAACCTACCAAAATACAGCTCCAGGAGCTTTTGGCAGAGTTTGAAAAGGCCAACCCCTCTGAGGGTGGCAACTCAGAGGAAGAGGATAGTGACTTGGAGGAAAATTCCCCCCTACCAATCCTATCTAGGGAGAACAGGGTCCCTCAAACCCTGACTCCAAAAATAATAGTCAGAGATGCTGGTTCCCTCACAGGAGAGACCAACACCTCTGAAATCACTGAGGATAGCCCCAGTGAAGAGGACATCCAGTTAGCCAGGATGGCCAAAAGATTGGCTTTGGAAAGACAGATCCTAGCCATAGAGAGGGAAAGACAAGAGATGGGCCTAGGACCCATCAATGGTGGCAGCAACATAAATAGGGTCAGAGATTCTCCTGACATGTTGAAAATCCCCAAAGGGATTGTAACTAAATATGAAGATGGTGATGACATCACCAAATGGTTCACAGCTTTTGAGAGGGCTTGTGTAACCAGAAAAGTGAACAGATCTCACTGGGGTGCTCTCCTTTGGGAAATGTTCACAGGAAAGTGTAGGGATAGACTCCTCACACTCTCTGGACAAGATGCAGAATCTTATGACCTCATGAAGGGTACCCTGATTGAGGGCTTTGGATTCTCCACTGAGGAGTACAGGATTAGGTTCAGGGGGGCTCAAAAATCCTCGAGCCAGACCTGGGTTGACTTTGTTGACTACTCAGTGAAAACACTAGATGGTTGGATTCAAGGCAGTGGTGTAAGTAATTATGATGGGCTGTACAATTTATTTGTGAAAGAACACCTGTTAAGTAATTGTTTCAATGATAAACTGCATCAGCATCTGGTAGACCTAGGACCAATTTCTCCCCAAGAATTGGGAAAGAAGGCGGACCATTGGGTCAAGACAAGGGTGTCCAAGACTTCAACAGGGGGTGACCAAAAGAAAGGGGTCACAAAGACTCCCCAGGGGAAGGGTGATGAGACAACCAAAACTAAAAATAGTAAAGAGTCTTCTACAGGCCCCCAAAAACCTGCACAGGAGGGTGGGCCCAGAGCCTCTTCACAAAACAATGGGTACAAGGGTAAAAACTTTGATCCCAAAAAGGCCTGGTGTCATAGCTGTAAACAGCATGGACACCAAACTGGAGACAAGGCCTGTCCCAAGAAAGGTTCCACTCCAAACTCCCATCCAGGTAACACTGGTATGGCTAGTCTCCAAGTGGGATCAACAGTGTGCCCAGAGCAAATCAGGGTCCACACTGAAGCTACTCTAGTTTCTGAGGGTGGGGTGGATTTAGCCACACTAGCTGTCTGGCCGCCTAACATGCAAAAATACAGACAGCAACTCTTAATTAATGGGACTAGAATAGAGGGCCTGAGGGATACAGGTGCCAGTGTCACCATGGTGACAGAGAAACTGGTTTCCCCTGGCCAATACCTGACTGGAAAAACTTACACAGTCACCAACGCTGACAATCAGAGAAAAGTACATCCCATGGCAATGGTTACTTTAGAATGGGGAGGGGTCAATGGCCTGAAACAGGTGGTGGTCTCCTCAAATATCCCAGTGGACTGTCTGCTTGGAAATGACCTGGAGTCCTCAGCATGGGCTGAGGTAGAACTAAAAACCCATGCAGCAATGCTGGGTATCCCTGAACTGGTGTGTGTGAAAACAAGAGCACAGTGCAAGGCACAGGGTGAACAAGTAGAGCTGGAGTCTGGAAGAATGGCCCAGCCTACCAAGAGAACAGGAAAGTCAGTTGGGAAACCAACTGCAACACAGCAAAAGAAAGGGAACCTCTCTTCTCAGGAAGAAGTTCTGCCCTCTGAGGGAACTGAGCCTTTGGAGCTTGAACCTTATCAGGTTGAGCTCTTAGGCCCAGGGGGACCCTCAAGGGAGGAGCTGTGTAAGGGACAAGAAACCTGTCCCTCTCTTGAAGGCCTTAGGCAGCAAGCTGCTGAAGAGTCCAAAGGCAAGAAAAATGGAACACATAGGGTCTATTGGGAAGATGGACTCCTGTACACTGAGGCCAGAGACCCCAAACCTGGTGCCACTAGGAGAGTGGTAGTGCCTCAGCTGTTCAGGAAGTTCATCCTAACATTGGCCCATGACATTCCCCTTGCTGGACATTTGGGACAAACCAAGACGTGGGAGAGGTTAGTCAACCACTTCTACTGGCCCAATATGTCCAACATGGTTAAGGAGTTTTGCCTCTCCTGCCCCACCTGTCAAGCCAGTGGTAAGACAGGTGGGCATCCAAAGGCCCCCCTCATTCCACTTCCAGTGGTGGGGGTGCCCTTTGAAAGAGTGGGTGTGGACATAGTTGGTCCACTAGAACCTCCCACAGCCTCAGGAAATATGTATATCCTAGTAGTAGTGGATCATGCTACCAGGTATCCTGAAGCTATTCCCCTTAGGTCGACTACTGCCCCTGCAGTAGCCAAGGCCCTCATTGGTATCTTTACCAGAGTGGGTTTCCCTAAGGAGGTGGTGTCTGACAGAGGTACCAACTTCATGTCAGCATACCTAAAGCACATGTGGAATGAGTGTGGGGTGACTTATAAATTCACTACACCATACCATCCACAAACTAATGGCTTAGTTGAGAGATTCAACAAGACATTAAAGGGCATGATCATGGGGCTCCCAGAAAAACTCAAAAGGAGATGGGATGTCCTCTTGCCATGTCTGCTTTTCGCTTACAGAGAGGTGCCACAGAAGGGAGTAGGATTCTCACCCTTTGAACTTCTGTTTGGTCATCCTGTAAGGGGACCACTTGCCCTTGTTAAAGAAGGCTGGGAGAGACCTCTCCATGAGCCTAAACAGGACATAGTGGACTATGTACTTGGCCTTCGCTCCAGAATGGCAGAGTACATGGAAAAGGCAACCAAAAACCTTGAGGCCAGCCAACAGCTCCAGAAGTTTTGGTATGACCAAAAGGCTGCACTGGTTGAGTTCCAACCAGGGCAGAAAGTCTGGGTTCTGGAGCCTGTGGCTCCCAGGGCACTCCAGGACAAATGGAGTGGCCCTTACCCAGTTCTAGAGAGGAAGAGTCAGGTCACCTACTTGGTGGACCTGGGCACAAGCAGGAGCCCCAAGAGGGTGATCCATGTAAACCGCCTTAAGCTCTTCCACGACAGGGCTGATGTCAATCTGTTGATGGTAACAGATGAGGATCAGGAGGCAGAGAGTGAACCTCTCCCTGATCTTCTGTCATCAGACCCAAAAGATGGTACAGTAGATGGAGTGATCTACTCAGACACCCTCTCTGGCCAACAGCAAGCTGATTGTAGGAGAGTCCTACAACAGTTTCCTGAACTCTTCTCCTTAACCCCTGGTCAGACACACCTGTGTACCCATGATGTGGACACAGGAGACAGCATGCCTGTCAAGAACAAAATCTTTAGACAGTCTGACCATGTTAAGGAAAGCATCAAGGTGGAAGTCCACAAGATGCTAGAATTGGGAGTAATTGAGCGCTCTGACAGCCCCTGGGCTAGCCCAGTGGTCTTAGTCCCCAAACCTCACACCAAAGATGGAAAGAAAGAGATGAGGTTTTGTGTGGACTACAGAGGGCTCAATTCTGTCACCAGGACAGATGCCCATCCAATTCCAAGAGCTGATGAGCTCATTGATAAATTAGGTGCTGCCAAATTTCTAAGTACCTTTGACTTGACAGCAGGGTACTGGCAAATAAAAATGGCACCTGGAGCAAAAGAAAAGACAGCATTCTCCACACCTGATGGGCATTATCAGTTTACTGTTATGCCCTTTGGTTTAAAGAATGCCCCTGCCACCTTCCAAAGGTTGGTGAATCAAGTCCTTGCTGGCTTGGAGTCCTTTAGCACAGCTTATCTTGATGATATTGCTGTCTTTAGCTCCACCTGGCAGGATCACCTGGTCCACCTGGGGAAGGTTTTGAAGGCTCTGCAATCTGCAGGCCTCTCTATCAAGGCATCCAAATGCCAGATAGGGCAGGGAACTGTGGTTTACTTGGGACACCTTGTAGGTGGAGGCCAAGTTCAGCCACTCCAACCCAAGATCCAGACTATTCTGGACTGGGTAGCTCCAAAAACCCAGACTCAAGTCAGGGCATTCCTTGGCTTGACTGGGTATTACAGGAGGTTTGTGAAGGGATATGGATCCATTGTGACAGCTCTCACTGAACTCACCTCCAAGAAAATGCCCAAGAAAGTGAACTGGACTGTGGAATGCCAACAGGCCTTTGACACCCTGAAACAAGCAATGTGCTCAGCACCAGTTCTAAAAGCTCCAGATTATTCTAAGCAGTTCATTGTGCAGACTGATGCCTCTGAACATGGGATAGGGGCAGTTTTGTCCCAAACAAATGATGATGGCCTTGACCAGCCTGTTGCTTTCATTAGCAGGAGGTTACTCCCCAGGGAGCAGCGTTGGAGTGCCATTGAGAGGGAGGCCTTTGCTGTGGTTTGGTCCCTGAAGAAGCTGAGACCATACCTCTTTGGGACTCACTTCCTAGTTCAAACTGACCACAGACCTCTCAAATGGCTGATGCAAATGAAAGGTGAAAATCCTAAACTGTTGAGGTGGTCCATCTCCCTACAGGGAATGGACTTTATAGTGGAACACAGACCTGGGACTGCCCATGCCAATGCAGATGGCCTTTCCAGGTTCTTCCACTTAGAAAATGAAGACTCTCTTGGGAAAGGTTAGTCTCATCCTCTTTCGTTTGGGGGGGGGTTGTGTAAGGAAATGCCTCCTTGGCATGGTTGCCCCCTGACTTTTTGCCTTTGCTGATGCTATGTTTACAATTGAAAGTGTGCTGAGGCCTGCTAACCAGGCCCCAGCACCAGTGTTCTTTCCCTAACCTGTACTTTTGTATCCACAATTGGTAGACCCTGGCATCCAGATAAGTCCCTTGTAACTGGTACTTCTAGTACCAAGGGCCCTGATGCCAAGGAAGGTCTCTAAGGGCTGCAGCATGTCTTATGCCACCCTGGAGACCTCTCACTCAGCACAGACACACTGCTTGCCAGCTTGTGTGTGCTAGTGAGGACAAAACGAGTAAGTCGACATGGCACTCCCCTCAGGGTGCCATGCCAGCCTCTCACTGCCTATGCAGTATAGGTAAGACACCCCTCTAGCAGGCCTTACAGCCCTAAGGCAGGGTGCACTATACCATAGGTGAGGGTACCAGTGCATGAGCATGGTACCCCTACAGTGTCTAAACAAAACCTTAGACATTGTAAGTGCAGGGTAGCCATAAGAGTATATGGTCTGGGAGTTTGTCAAACACGAACTCCACAGCACCATAATGGCTACACTGAAAACTGGGAAGTTTGGTATCAAACTTCTCAGCACAATAAATGCACACTGATGCCAGTGTACATTTTATTGTAAAATACACCCCAGAGGGCACCTTAGAGGTGCCCCCTGAAACTTAACCGACTATCTGTGTAGGCTGACTAGTTTTAGCAGCCTGCCACAAACCGAGACATGTTGCTGGCCCCATGGGGAGAGTGCCTTTGTCACTCTGAGGCCAGTAACAAAGCCTGCACTGGGTGGAGATGCTAACACCTCCCCCAGGCAGGAATTGTCACACCTGGCGGTGAGCCTCAAAGGCTCACCTCCTTTGTGCCAACCCAGCAGGACACTCCAGCTAGTGGAGTTGCCCGCCCCCTCCGGCCAGGCCCCACTTTTGGCGGCAAGGCCGGAGAAAATAATGAGAAAAACAAGGAGGAGTCACTGGCCAGTCAGGACAGCCCCTAAGGTGTCCTGAGCTGAGGTGACTCTAACTTTTAGAAATCCTCCATCTTGCAGATGGAGGATTCCCCCAATAGGGTTAGGATTGTGACCCCCTCCCCTTGGGAGGAGGCACAAAGAGGGTGTACCCACCCTCAGGGCTAGTAGCCATTGGCTACTAACCCCCCAGACCTAAACACGCCCTTAAATTTAGTATTTAAGGGCTACCCTGAACCCTAGAAAATTAGATTCCTGCAACTACAAGAAGAAGGACTGCCCAGCTGAAAAACCCCTGCAGCGGAAGACCAGAAGACGACAACTGCCTTGGCTCCAGAAACTCACCGGCCTGTCTCCTGCCTTCCAAAGATCCTGCTCCAGCGACGCCTTCCAAAGGGACCAGCGACCTCGACATCCTCTGAGGACTGCCCCTGCTTCGAAAAGACAAGAAACTCCCGAGGACAGCGGACCTGCTCCAAGAAAAGCTGCAACTTTGTTTCCAGCAGCTTTAAAGAACCCTGCAAGCTCCCCGCAAGAAGCGTGAGACTTGCAACACTGCACCCGGCGACCCCGACTCGGCTGGTAGAGATCCGACACCTCAGGAGGGACCCCAGGACTACTCTGATACTGTGAGTACCAAAACCTGTCCCCCCCTGAGCCCCCACAGCGCCGCCTGCAGAGGGAATCCCGAGGCTTCCCCTGACCGCGACTCTTTGAACCTAAAGTCCCGACGCCTGGGAGAGACCCTGCACCCGCAGCCCCCAGGACCTGAAGGACCGGACTTTCACTGGAGAAGTGACCCCCAGGAGTCCCTCTCCCTTGCCCAAGTGGAGGTTTCCCCGAGGAATCCCCCCCTTGCCTGCCTGCAGCGCTGAAGAGATCCCGAGATCTCTCATAGACTAACATTGAAAACCCGACGCTTGTTTCTACACTGCACCCGGCCGCCCCCGCGCTGCTGAGGGTGAAATTTCTGTGTGGACTTGTGTCCCCCCCGGTGCCCTACAAAACCCCCCTGGTCTGCCCTCCGAAGACGCGGGTACTTACCTGCAAGCAGACCGGAACCGGGGCACCCCCTTCTCTCCATTCTAGCCTATGTGTTTTGGGCACCACTTTGAACTCTGCACCTGACCGGCCCTGAGCTGCTGGTGTGGTGACTTTGGGGTTGCTCTGAACCCCCAACGGTGGGCTACCTTGGACCAAGAACTGAACCCTGTAAGTGTCCTACTTACCTGGTAAAACTAACAAAAACTTACCTCCCCCAGGAACTGTGAAAATTGCACTGTGTCCACTTTTAAAACAGCTATTTGTCAATAACTTGAAAAGTATACATGCAATTTTTATGATTTGAAGTTCCTAAAGTACTTACCTGCAATACCTTTCGAACAAGATATTACATGTTAAATTTGAACCTGTGGTTCTTAAAATAAACTAAGAAAAGATATTTTTCTATACAAAAACCTATTGGCTGGATTTGTCTCTGAGTGTGTGTACCTCATTTATTGTCTATGTGTATGTACAACAAATGCTTAACACTACTCCTTGGATAAGCCTACTGCTCGACCACACTACCACAAAATAGAGCATTAGTATTATCTATTTTTACCACTATTTTACCTCTAAGGGGAACCCTTGGACTCTGTGCATGCTATTCCTTACTTTGAAATAGCACATACAGAGCCAACTTCCTACAGTATTGATACCACCACTGCAGATTGTGATCCCTGCAAGATGAGGGCACCGCAAAAGTAGAGAATCTTCTGTAAATAGTTAACAGCAAATCTATTTGCACCAATGGTGCAGCTCTTAGGTTCCTGTTTATATCTTGTCGCTTAGTGTGCCACAAGCAGCCCAGCTTACCTAAAACAGCTTCAGTCTCAAAAGTTTTTTGGCTATGGGAATGGAATTGTGTCACTTGGGCCCTTGCCTGTTGGAAGGAATGATTTGAGGCATGCATCGTGCAGTGATGTTGCCTGTAGGAGGGAATGTTCCAGTGTACAAACCTTTACTGTAGGGTACACAGTCACATCTTCACCTTGGGAACATTTATCATCATTTATTGAGTGTTTTACCATGCAGCCTCTTTCCCATACTATTCCCATCATGCTCTCTGGGCAACACCTTGTTTACCATTTCCTGTGAGGTTACTTATTCTGTTGCCTCGAAATCTCAATTATTTTTCCATTTCCTCAAGCCCCGGCCTATTGTGTAACTGTGGCACTGAACTAGCACAGACTTTGTGCTGAGTAGGGCATGCAAGGGGACAGATGGGCTGTGTTTGGAGCAATGTGACCGTGATTGGGAGTCTTGCATGATTTATTGGCAGGATGGGGCATGAATGGGATGGCAACTGTATTTATTAAAGATTTTTTTTTTTTAAATGTTTAAATGGGGTGAAAGTATTATTGGGAGAAGATCGGAGGAAAATGAACACTATGAGCTGGAAGGCGTAGAAAAGGGAAAGAGTCTGGCTGGAGCAAGATGGTGGCCATGTAGCTGACGGCCGTTAGGCACCTTCCACCCCAGACGCGGGCAGCAAGCGGAGTAGCAGACCGAAGTCGGAGAAGACGCAACGCTGGATTGAGCGTGCTGACCCCCCCCAGTTCTTGCTTTCCCCGCAGCGATTCAATGTGCGGATTTTGGAGAGCCCCCCCTTGGAGCAGAGAGGTACGGCGCTGTATCTGCTGATCGTGAGCAAGTACAGAGTGCACAGAGGAATCTGCAAGAAGGTATGGCGCTCCAGGAGAACATTTAACGGATTAAATAGGCCCGTCAGAGGGGGTGGGGGGCTCAATGCTTAAGGCTGACTGCGCTCCACTTTAGGTTTGGATCAGCTGGACATGTACGGTCAGGACTCTTTGCAGACAGCGTATGGCTTGTTGAATAGTGCTCTCAGACAGTTTGCGTGGAGCACGGAATTTATGTCAGTGATGCTTAGCAAACTTTGTGACGCGCTTCCCGGCGCTTTAAAAACAAACATGGCACCAAAAGCTAGCCAAAATCCTGGTGAAAAAGGGGAGGGGCACGGACAGCATGAATGGGGAAAGGCAATGAGGATTTAGTCCTCATAGGCAGACGTCCTACTTCAGCTGCGGTGAAATCGAGCGGAAAAACTATAGCTGGAGCTGTGAAGGACGCCAAGAACAGTGCCGGCATTCCCCACCCGCCATTAGACACCAGGGGGAAGGATAAATTACAGCCTAAGATAACGTGTTTTTTTACAAGGGGGATGCAAAAAAACAGTTCTGAGCACACTGAATCCCCTTCAGCAGACAACCAATCAGCACTAAAAGAAAACTACATGTTAATTAGCAGGGAGAGGGCACACTCTGAAGGTGCTACGAAAATATCTCATGAGAGTGACTCTCTCCTGACTATGCTGCAAGGTGCTGATGATGGCCCGATGGACGCTTTGGGCAATAGAGAAGACCAAAAGGTGTCAAATAGGGAGGAAGTAATGTGCCCGTTAGCAAAAGTATGCAACTACAACCCATAGAATTTAACGGCAGCGTACAGGATATTCAAGATGAAGTTGATATTCCCCCTGTGGTGTGCACGGGGGGCTCAAGACACACGGTCCAAAATCTTAAGGTAGGAGCCAAGAAGACCGGAACGAGAAAGAAAGTCCCGGATTGGTCTAAGGATGGTGGCGATAAATGTTATTCTTTAACTGAGGATTCTGATGCTACTAGCAGCGGTTGTAACCAGAGTGAAACAGGAGGTAGCATATCCTCTGAGTCAGGGAGCGCATCATCAACCGCTGAGTCCACTGTGTGACAACAACGGCGACAACGCACGTGCTTAAAAACGCAGATTGGTTCCAGCGGTGGAACTGAGCTTTTAGCTCAGAGCAGCAAGACACTTAAATGGGACTACTTAGGAACCAAACTGACGGGGACAGTGAAGGTGCCCATACCTGATGTCCAGTTAAATGCTGATAGGGGTGCCGATGGGAGGGTAGACTGTCCGGTTCTCAGTACATGCACCACTAGTACAGATTCAGAAATGTTACAGTCAATATACGACTCGATTAAGGAGCTGCAAACAGAGACAAGGGTGGAGAGCCATCGGGCTCGGATCGCCACAAAACGCCTGCCAGGAACTGTTCGCAAGGTTGTGAAGTCTTATATAGAAAATGAAGAAAAGTTAAATACAATGGAGGAAAGAACAATGGCGGTGGAGGCGGACGTTGAGGCCCTAAGGGAGCAGTGCGTATCACATGGTGGACAATTGACTGATATTAGGTGGAAACTTGAAGATCAGGAGAATTGGCAGAGGAGAAATAACTTACGCTTTTTAGGCATTGGAGAAGGGGTAGAGGGCAACAATACCAGGGCATACATGATTAAGACTTTGCGAGATTCTTTCCCAGAGCTCACCAATTGGGACTGGGGAACTGAGGTCCAAAGGACCCATAGATTTCCAGGGGTTCGGCAGGAGGGTGGTCGCAAAGCGGAATCTAAATATCCTAGAGCCATATTGGTCTTTTTTGGTAATTATTTTTTAAGACAGGCTATATTTGAAAAAGCCCGCCCAGATGCCCACGCTGTGTGGATGGGGTCACCTTTTTTACCCGACCAGATTATTGTCACGTTACTGTGGAGCGAAGATGGAGGCTTCGGCAGCTGATCAAACCCTTTCAGGATAAAGGAGGGGAGGCGTATTTGCCGGCCCCCGCTCGTTTAAAGACAGTGGTTAATGGAAAAGTTAAACTGTTTACCTCAGAGGTTCAGGCAAAAGAGTACCTGCTGGGGCTTAAAGCTGTATAAGAGTAAGAAGTGCGGTCTTAGCCTCTTGGTGGTAACGTGTTAGTTAAGAATGTAGGTTTTTTTTTTATGAAGTAAAAGCTGGGCAGTTCGGGGGTGGGCTTGCGGTCTGTACATGGGTGGCACCAACATTCAGGCCAACATTGGTCTGATTGCTCCTGAGGGTGGGGGGAGTTGGGGTGGGGAAGGGAGTTTTCAGCGAGGTTTAAGGGGGGGAGCGGGTAGGAGAATGGCTAGGAGGAGGGTAGGGGGGCATATGGGGAGGAGGAGTTTGAGGGGGTGAGGGAGGTAGGGGTAGGGTTGGTGGGGGCAGGGGGCGAGATGCTGCGGGGGGGGGGGAGAATAAGGAAACTTTGGTACCCAAGAGAATCCATTCAAAGGTATAATTATCGAGTACAAGCTGTCTCAGTGCTTGGAGAACCTGGTATGAAGATGGAACTAAAGGGTCAGAGGTGAAGATATAAGAACAGCTGTAAGAACAGCGAGTTGATAACTAATAAGGGCGATTTGGTTGTGCGAAATCAATCTGAGGTATCTATATGGCGGTACTCCGGATAGCATCTATAAATATATGTGGTTTAAACAATCCCCTTAAGAGGAGAAAAACGACAGGCGATCTGAAAATGCTAAAAGCGGACATTTATTGTCTGCAAGAAACTCATATAGAACATTCTGATAAAACTCTGCTGGAGACTCTAGGTTTGCGGTTGTTAGGGTGTTCTGAGCAAAAGTCTAAAACAAAGGGGGTTGCTATCCTGGCAAGTAAAACTAAATGTGTAGTCACACGGAGGAAGGCGGATTAGTTTGGGAGAGGGGTGCTCATAGAATGTTTATTGGGTAGAAAAAGATTCATGCTATGTTCATTGTATGGCTCAGTGGACGACGATCCGTCATTATTTGATTTTATCTCTGCAGTATGGCACGCTACGTACATTGTATGTGGAGATTTAAATTTTAATGGGTCATGGGATGGACAGCAGAATTTAAGTGATGTTAGGAATAAAAGCTACCCGGGACGTAAACCCAGAGTTTTTCAGGCCCTCAAGAATATGCAATGGGAAGTTAGATTGGTGGATGTATGGCCAACACTGAAACGGTCAAACCTGGGATACACATATTTCTCAGCTCCCCATAGGAAGTTTGCACGGTTAGATTACTTTCTTGTTTCATCTATATTCCTAGAGGGGTTGGAGATTAAGTGATACCCCCGATTCATGGCAGATCACAACCCTCTACTTTTGGAGGTTAAGATAAAGGACTGGCAGAAACTTAGGAAGTGTTGGACGTTTGCGAGAGCTCTGCTGGACGACTCTCTGTATATACAGCATATGAGTACACAGTTGAAGGTATTTAAGTGATGTTAGGAATAACAGCTACCCGGGATGTAAACCCAGAGTTTTTCAGGCCCTCAAGAATATGCAATGGGAAGTTGGATTGGTGGATGTATGGCCAACACTGAAACGGTCAAACCCGGGATACACATATTTCTCAGCTCCCCATAGGAAGTTTGCACGGTTAGATTACTTTCTTGTTTCATCTATATTCCTAGAGGGGTTGGAGATTAAGTTATACCCCCGATTCATGGCAGATCACAACCCTCTACTTTTGGAGGTTAAGATAAAGGACTGGCAGAAACTTAGGAAGTGTTGGACGTTTGCGAGAGCTCTGCTGGACGACTCTCTGTATATACAGCATATGAGTACACAGTTGAAGGAATTTTTAGAATTTAATATGGGGACTGCTTCAATTGAGATAGTGTGGGATACATTAAAGGCTGTGATAAGGGGGGAAACACTCGGCTTCAGTGTTAGATGACAGAAACAGGTAGCAGTCCAGATTCAGGAACTAATGGGAAAACTGCACGCAGCAGAAGAGCAACTTATTAGAGCGGTCGAGTATGGCATGGGTATTGAGCATGCTCTACATCAGACAGCGATAGCCAAAATGTTAATAGATAAGTGTTCAGTGGAAAGGGTAGCCGAAAAATATTTGGCAAGACGGATGAAGTGTTACGAATACAGTGAGAAAGTGGGTCATATTTTAGCAGTGCGGGCCCGTCAAAGGGCCTCTATTGGCTCACTCTCGAAAGTTCAGAATAAATAAGGGTTGATAGTTACAGGCGCCGAAGCAATCAGGGAAGCTTTTCAGTAGTACTATACAGAACTATATAAAGCCACCATTATTGGTATGGAGGAATCCGATGGTAGTTGGGTGAGCGATATTATGGGTGGTAGGATTACCTTAAAGGAGCAAGCAGAACTAGGACAGGAGGTTACAATGGAGGAGTTGCAGGATGCGCTCAGAGGGCTCCCGAATGGGAAGGCTGCAGGTCCAGATGGTACTCCTCTTGAAGTATATAAATACTTTAAGAGCATGCTCATACCAGTGTTGTTGAAGGTGCTAATTCAAGTGCAGCAAGGGGGTAATCCTCCACCGTCCTGGGGCACCGCTAACATAGTAGTGTTTTTAAAGAAAGGCAAAGACCCGCTTTGCTTAAGCTCGTACCGCCCAATTACCCTTATAAATAGTGATGCGAAAATGTATTCTAAAATATTCGCGACTCGCTTGTCTGCCTGTATCAGCAAATCGGTAACTCATAATCAGCATGGGTTTGTTCCTGGGAGGGACACAACCGATCACATTAGAAGGGTTATAGCATTATTTGATGCCACACGTGGCAGAGAAGCCCATGGCTATGGTTCTATTGGATGCTGAGAAAGCATTCAATAGAGTTAGCTGGGAATATCTGTGGGAACCTCTGCGGATATACGGTCTAGGGGAAAGATTCATTACAGTTGTCAAGGCCCTGTATAAACACCCAAGTGCTAGAATACAGATATGTGGTGACTCAAATGATCTCAGGATTGAGCGGGGTACACGGCAAGGATGTCCGTGTTCGCCTTTATTATTCGCATTATATTTAGATCCTTTCCTGCGATACTTGGAAAATAATACAAATATTCAACCTGCGGTCCGCAATGGGTGGGGTACAACATTTTTGGCTTATGCAGACGATATTGCAGTTATCACTGCCAACCCGTATCTGGCCCTCAAGGAAATCGAGAGGGCTGCAGAAAGCTTTGGGACAGTGTCTGGTTATTCACTCAATAAAGATAAGACCCAAATAGTATTAAACGAGTATTGCAGGTCGATGGATACACGAAGGGTAGACCACGCAGTCTATTTAGGGATTGATATTCGACCGCAAGTCGAGCAAATAGTCCGGTATAATCTCATGCCAATTGTTAATAGTGCTAGACATAACTTCGGCAGATGGAATAACTTACATATGACAATTATGGGGCGGTGCACCATGATAAAGATGATGTTTCTCCCTAAGGTCCAATATTTATTTCCGGCCATTCCACTAGAGTTTGAGAAATCTTGGTTTAACATGCTGGATCAACTAATAATGCGGTTTATCTGGTCGTATGGCAAGATTAGGACGGCCAGAAAATATATGGCACCGTCTAGGGAGAAGGGTGGTTGGTCTCTTCCTGGTTTTAAGCTATACCAAATGACAGCTGCACTAGAGTATATGCATCCCTTGTTTAAAAATAGCAGTCTGGCGAGGGGTGAAGAGTATGTCCCGAATATCTATGAATTATTAATTGGTCCCGCTGCTAATGGTGCATTGCTGGCATTTTTGGAGCCCAGCTACTTTAAGAAGGTTCAGTTTAAAGTTCTAAACGCCACTTTTAGATGCTGGGACCCTTGGCGGAAGGGAATTGGGCTTGGCAGGTATAAATATTATACTCTGATTATGAATAATATTCTGTTCCCTGAGATATTTATAGATAACTATATGGTGAGCTGGAATCGACAGGGGATACAAAGATTAGGTGAGTTCTTTGAAGGATCTACAATTACTACATTTGAGAAGCTACGTGAGAAATTTGGTTTGGCTCAAAGGGGATTTTTTAAATATTTACAAGTAAGGGATTTTATTCATAGGAAAACTGGGGTGGGGCAGCAGGCTTTGCAAAGTGTTCTTTGCTAGAGATAATGATATCTAGCGACAAGCTAACGATAAGGTCAGTTTACGCCGGATTGAATGATGAATTACCAGAGGACTTGGCGAAGTATAGTAAAAAATTGTGTGTTGAACTTAATGTGAAAGAGTTGGATTTTTATGAATCCCTTGGGTTAGGGTGTAGTACCCTGATTTCAGCATCCCTTCAGGCACAGCATTATAAAACGATTTTCGATCTGTATTTCACTCCGGGGAAGATATTAAAGTGGGGTCGGGTAGAGGGGATACATTGCCCAAGATGTCAGTTATATGGAGCCGATTTAATACATATGTTTCCTACATGCATAAAGTTGTCGACTCTGAGGAAGAAGGTTGAGCAGTTTATTAAAGTTGTTGCCTGTCAAGATGTTGAATTAACCCCCTAGAGTTGTAATACTCGGGGTATCGGATTCAATTTAGCCACGTGTTTCTAAGATTATTCTTGCAATCATGTCTGTGTATCGACTCTGTATCTCCTCTGTATGGTTGGATCAACACCCCCCGCCCCCAACATTCCAAATCTGGTTAGATCGTCTCCTTGCAATATATCAGTTGGAACATGCATTGTGTGAGCGAAAAGGGAAGGAAGGGAGACGAAAGGGACAAGCCACGTGGGGAGTATTGGGTAGATGGTTAGCCAATAGGTAATATAATGGCAGAGGTTATGTAGAATTGGATGAATGTTCTTTTGCACATTGTAATATGAATGTTTGAAATGATGAATTTGTACACTCTTTGGTAAATTTAAAAAAGAAAAGGGAAAGAGTGTGCAAAGGTGAATTTTATTATGCAGTGAAGCATCGGCAAAAAGAAAAAAGAAGGTTGTTGCTGATGTTGAACAGCATCAAAAACAGAAAAAACCCTTAATGGATTTGGCCGTCCCTATGTACACGTGTGTGCATGTAACACAATGAAGCAACAGCAGCCGTTTTTCTAATTTTTTAATTTACTATTTGAAGATGTAGAGAGCCTGTCCTCAACTGGTAAATTACAAAAGAAATACTGCACAAAAGCGCATTCTGAAGAAAGGAGAAGCTCAGTGACACATTGCAGTTTCTGTGCCCTTCTAAAAAAAAATAGAAATTAACAAAAAGTATAAGGGATGGGTCAACAAATGAGGCGTGTGGGAGCAACAGAGCAGAACCGGAGGAGGAATTGGAAAATAAACTAGGAAACTGCCGAGTGGGTCGGAGAGAACTAACGAGGGAAGAAATCATGAAAGTGTGAGCTTACCTCCTTATGGGAGCGAGAGTATCCAATCAAAAGGATGATAGAGAGGCTACGCTTCAGGTGCAGAGGAGGGACGAACATAGGAAGGAAAGCCATTGGATAAGAAGCGAGCAAATGAGATTGACAAGTAAGCCAACCAACAATAATTAAGGGGTTGACCCAATGCCCACTGTAAGTATTGGTATTGTACATAACAGATCTTTTGATGACAGACGCTATGTGTAAGCAAGACATAAAAAGACTGGACAAATAAAATAAAAAAATAAACACAACAAGGACACGTAGTCAATGATGATGCATCAGCTTTTTTGGTAGTTTTCTTATCTGAACTGGTCAGTGATGCAACAGTAGACCATGATGAAGGGACTGTGTCAGGGTTCAATGAACGAATAAACACTGTGCCATCGCCATTTTGATTTATTTGCTCTCACCTACAGCTTCCACTATCTCCCCTGTAGCTCCTTCAATTCAGCCATCACGATCTTTAAGGGAAAAAAAGTGTTTTTTGTTTTGCCTTGTCTGGCAGCTGCCATTTGCTATCAGGCCACTCCGTTTTCACAAAGAGATTTTGCACACTTTTTTTATTTTTTATTTTTAAATATAAATATATTGCTCCAAGTGGCGTGGACATAAATCATCATGCGGGCCCATAAGATACGGATTCGGCAAAAAGCATTACGTTTAACCGATGCTTGAAAGCATTGGCATAAAGAATTGGTAACACTAATAGCCCAGAAAGGTAAGACCTATTGGCTTTGCCAATGCTTGTTTTGATTTTTCTTTCCATGCCGACCCAATGAACAGAGACTCCTGTAAGAACGCAATGTATTGGCTGAAGCGGATCAATGAAGCGCGTCTGGAGAGCTGAGTGGTGTGCGCGCAGTGAGCTAATGAGCAGACTGTCCTCTTTATTTTTCTAATCATTATGCGAATTTAAAGGGACATTTTTCACCCTAAGTAATTATGCGGTCGCTACCAGTGGCCCTTCGCGGGATTCTTCAGGAAGTCCTCGCAATGTCTTTGTAGGGATGTCTCTAGGAAGAGCGTGTTCAATAGAACTTTCAATCAGAGCTTCTAGGCGCCTGTACATTGATTAGGCACTAGTGCACACCTCAGGTGCTCATTTGCACTGTTTAATATAGTAGACGGCTGTGTAGTTATATTCTGCACACGATAGTTCTTTATAACTATAGACATTCTCTATATACGGTTGATTACTTACATGCATTACATCGGGTCCCAAGGAAAAAGTCCTTCAGTTAAAGCAGATCACTGCCCACAGGTTCCCTGGCTGGGGTGTATTGTGGGGTTCATGCGAGTCACAGGGTTCAGAAAGGCTGTCCAGAGGTGAGTGTGCATGCTTACAAAATAGGTGTTATGTTAAATCACGACTCTTTAAAAAAAAAAAAAACAGCTACTGGATAACTCTGCCACCTAGTGGCAGAAGGGGAAACGCCTTCAAAGGCTGTGCAATATTGAATTCTTGTCCTGACACCACATTTACACACAGGACACCTCCCCGGCCACCCCAGTTTTAAGCCCATTGGAACTTCTCTCACATTCTGTGAAGTCCTTGAGGGCCCAGCCCTCGGTTACTGGCACCTCAATAGGGTTTCTCTTGCTGTTTTTTCCTATCTCCTTCTTCCAGAAGAGGAAGCTTTTGGGGCCATTGACCATTTGCAGCAGATGACCCTCATAACCTTGTCCTCTAGAAAAGTATGGTGCGCTGGGGGCGAGGGTGCACCAATCCGAAGTGGACATTAGATTTAATCACCAAGAAGACAAGTCAGGTGATGCAGCCAGCCCCCCCCCCCCAAGTCAGGTGATGCAGCCAGCCCCCCCCCCCCCCCCCAAAGGAACCTTCCAATTCCCATATAAAAATTCCGTAGCTGCTGGAAGTAGGGGTGCGGGTGCTGCATCACTCCCCAACTAACCATGCGGAAGTTCAGAATGTGAATGAACAATAAATATACCTTTAAATGTTGTTTTTATTTTGTAACATTTACTGTGTGTTCAAAGACAGAGCTCAAATATCAGGTTATGTCTTCTGACAATTTGCTGCTTATTCTTTTAACATGCAGATTGGTATTTACTTTTCTTTGACCGCAAAGTGAGAGGGTGTTGTAAAGTGAACTATGGGGCAATCTTGATGGCCTACAGGGAGTGTGAAGTGAAAGGTTTTAGGGGTCTATGTTTTCTAAGGCAGAGCAAAACTTAAATTCCTGTAAATGAACTACAAAAATATATCAAAATATAAAAATTATCACTAGTTAGAAAAGTGCAAATTAATCATTTTGTTTTGTAATTCTGAAGTGTGATGGAAACAAACATTTTAATAGGAACAAAACAAATCAAGACACTTGGGGGGTCATTCTGACCCCGGCGGTCATGGACCGCCGGGGCCATGGTTGGAGGGAGCACCGCCAACAGGCTGGCGGTGCTCCACAGGGTATTCTGACCACGGCGGTTCAGCCGCGGCCAGAAAGGGAAAACCGGCGGTCTCCCGCCGGTTTTCCGCTGCCCTGTAGAATCCTCCATGGCGGCGCAATTCTGAGCCGGAGTCCTCGTGGGAAGGCTCTTTTGCACTGGGCTGGCGGGCGGCCTTTTGGCGGCCGCCCGCCAGCCCAGTGCAAAAGCCAGAATACCCTCCGCGGTCTCACGACTGCGGAGCGGTATTTTGGAGGGGGGAACTCTGGCGGGCGGCCTCCGCCGCCCGCCAGGGTGAGAATCACCCCCTTGGTGTTGCACAAATAATCAATATTTGCTGAAACTTCACACATTATCTATCGTTTGTGCCCTATACATTTTTATCAGTAAAACTGTAATTTCTGCGCAAATATAGTGTTCAAAATGTTATGGGGCGACCCTGCGTTCCGGGGTGAATAAACAATATACACAGTACCCCAGCTCTTGTCGGAGCAGCTGCAGTGTGAAGTATTGATTTTGTCATATTAGTATAATGACTATACAGTGACTAAATTGTTTGTGTATGTTTTGTGTCTTTGTTGTACATATCTCACCAGTCAAAGGAGCTTAGGCTTTCTACTCTCTTCATGGGAACCATTGTATAGTTTATAGTGTGACAACGTAGTGCCCATTTCAATGGAAAATGTGCTTTCTAGAAATGATGGTGAGCTGCCACACCAAGCTTTAGTGATATATTTGTGACTGTGTGCTCCAAAATGAACCTTTGCCTACAAACCACGCCCTTACCGCTCCCCTGCTGAATGGGCGTGGCTCATTTACTACACTTGCTCTTTGTGTGACACTTGGATTTTTCACAATCCCTATGCCTTGAGTGATGCAACATTGGTGTCAGCGCCCACACTCTGAAAATTGTTCCAGCACCGCTGAGAAACTATACTCCCTGGCCCTAGTCATTTAATCCCTGGGATTTTGAAAGCTCCAGAGTGCGCGACTATTTACCTCCAGAAACATGGCGACTTGTTCCAGCTGGATCCTGTTGTCATGGTACAGGGGAGGGGCGTGACGTGCCTAGGCTCAGAGGGTGTCCCTGCCCTACAGATTCCATAGCATCGTTGACTCTTGTCTTTCTCCTCTTCTGGATGCAAAGGCACAAGGCTGCAATTCCACCGAATGGTCAGTGCAGCACCTCCCATTTGGCCCAGTGGTGCAGGCCCCATGCGTTGAAAGGTCGAGTCCTTCTCCCTGCTGGGTCCAGGGTTATAGTCTCTGACGATCTGCACTTACCCCAGGGACGTGAGTCCTGCTGCTCTTGTGGGTGGCCTCTGTTGCTGCCCCATTATGGGAATTCTATCCTCTCCTGACTCCTCCTCCTCCTCTTCTAGGTACAAGAAGTGCCTCCTCCACAGTCAGCCATCCAGTCAACCCAAAGCATTGAAGGCAAAAAAAACAAGCAGAAGAACAGGAAGACACTGACCTGCTCTGCCAAACTTTCCCTGGAAGCCCCACTCCGGTCCTGATGGGAGTTCACCAAGACACCAGAGGTGCACCATACCCCAGAATACCTCCACTGGCTCCTGAGATTCTGGTCCACTTCCCACAAGTGCTGACCTGGCACCGATCTTCCTATGTGTTCTTATGTGACTGACCCTCCCCTATCAGACAACTGTCCAGGACACTGTCTACCCTGGGTTTGGTGCCACTCACACACCAACAATGACATCTTAGCAGGTCTTCGTCATGCATGTTGGCACTGACTACCACAGGGGAAGGTCCCGACCCACACACCTCCAAGACGACAGCTAGTGATTGTCAAATGGCACATCCTATCTCACAGTCAGGAGCCCTGGCCATGCTGTGGAGCATCTTTGTTCATTTCCTTTCACGAGCATGGGCCCCACATACAGATCTCAAAAAGACTTCACGTGGACATTTCTGGAACATTCCTCCCATTATGCAAGTGTTTGTAAACTGTACTTTCACCATAGGGGCATCTTAGAACTGAGTAACAAGGGCTACATTATGCAAAGATTCCTGGGTCGCAGGAGCCAGCTTTGTGCATCCCGGGCACTTTAGATTTACAGAACAGGTTGCAGATGCATGTGTGCCCCCTTCTGTAATACTGATAGCTCTAGCGCGCATGTAGTGGCAGGGCTATGTTGAGAGGCCGTGTCCTCAGTTGCACTGGGTCTCGGAATCACTTTGCTTCTGCTCCTGCGCTGTATTACGGATGCAGGAGCACAGGCAAATATACACTTGGAGGGGCAAGTTGTCCAGATGTTTATTGTTGCCCAACTCAATGGTGCTGACTTTATCGACCTCAGAAGGATGAAAGGATTAGTGGGCTCGCTGGGAGTCAAATCGGTCACCATGAGGTCAAACACAGATTCCTGGAGTGGATCCTTTAGTCCATTGAGCCACCAGCCCTGACATTCCCATAGGGGATAGACCATCCACACACCTCAAAATAACACAGCCAAGGATTGTACCGTGGAACAATCCCTGCCTCTGGCAAGAACAGTTTCCACTGCTGTACTGTTTCTTAATTAATTCCCCATTTACTGAAGAACCCCATATATACTATAAGCTGTGCAACATTACCGCCCACAAAGCAGTGACAGTCCCAAACCTCCAACAGCCCAGCCAAGATTGGGCACTAGAATCTTGTGTACTACAGGAACTAGCCCTGGGCACGCCATGGTGTATATTCGTCCACACTCTTCCACAAATGTGGACCTCACATACAAATCAACAACGAAGCACACGTGGGCAGTGGTCTGGAAGATTCTCCTCCCATGGGGAAGAGCCGGGGTCACGCCATGGAAAGCATCTTCGCTGACTCTCTCACAAGAACTGCACGTCCTTTAATATCTTTAAGAGACAAAAGAAGGGTACTGCTTTAGAACACACCCCTTTGCAGTGAAGGGCATCCATACCTCCAATGGTACATGCAACGATGGTGCATTGAAGCATTGACTGCTGCAGGGAAGGAACCAGCCCACACTTATCTTACAGGTAGGAGCACTACTCAGGTCATGTTGGGTCTTCATGAACTCTCCTTTCTCAAGCTTGAACCTCTCATGTTTCCTTCAAGGGATCATGTAAGTTATACGCTGTGGAATATACCATCCCTGAGGCAAAGGCACAGACCACTCATGGCTTAACGCTCTCTCTCTCAAGCACTGGCTCTTACAACACACCTCCTAGAGACAAGGCAAGGATTGTTCTTTGGAACACACCCTTCCTCAGGGAATGGAGTGGCCTACACAGCACCAAGGGTACAGACAAGGGTGGTCCTGTGACCTTCAATCCCACAGGGAAGGCCCATTCCATCCACCTTCTACAGCACATCCACGAGTTAAGCACTTGGTCATTCCCAGCACCTCGCACTGCCAAGGTGTGTGCCTTTATTTGGTCCCTTTGCATAATCATTGGCGCACATACAAATCTCTATAAGATGTGACAAGGGGCGTGGTTACCACATCTGTAACCGGTCCCTGGTATTAGCGATAACTTCCCAGTAATACTTCCCCTAAGCTACAGACAATGCTACCTCTCAATGGGCTACAGTTGACTTAAAATTCCTTGCCCCTAAGATTTAATCAACAAAAGTGGTTGCCTGACCTGCATTCCCACATGGAAGACTGGATGAGGGGCTTGACTAATTGCATTAGGCTAGGGATTACTAGCCACCATTGAGGGCCCTGAACAAATACACCTCTGTTCTCAATCTGCATAATCTTATTTTCGCATCAGTTTCTTTCTCTCCCTTGATCTTTCACTGGAGAGAGATTGGAGCCCTGCTCTTCCACTGATGGCTCAGTCATCTTATCTACAGATGTAGCACAGCTTCAGAAGCACTAAATGAACAAAGCCACAGCTTAGCACAGTTGTCTCAGCAGAGGCTAATCATTTAAATAGGCACAAAGCCCCTCTCAGTAGGCTTAGCAGTACTCGGACTTAGCAGAACGTATAATCTTTGAGTGCATCTCTGGCTACCCAAGGAAACGGCCCAGCAGCCAAGCATAGTCTGAAGAAGGGCTTTCAGGGTCTCCATTGTAGCCAAAGGGCACCGTAGCCACAGGCAATAACTTGCCAGTCTGGAAACAAGCCCTCCAGGAGTTATACTCAATTCTTTAAGACATATTTTAACCGGAAGTTCTTTCTACCTGCCCATGGGTGGCCACGCTGCATTGCCCAACCCAGCCAAGGCTAGGGGTAAGCCGATCAATTCACTGAGTCACAAATGTATTTTATCTGCAAAACCTAAATGCATGTTCAGAAATCAATAACCGAGCCTCTACGGCATGAGGCGAGCCAGTTTAATGAACCACAGTGCCCCAGAACAGGCGTGGGCTGGGGTCTCTCACCTTTAAACTATTCGATTTGCCTTTTGATTAAAAACATTCCTTTGCACGGATTTCCAGATCTTGTCACATGTCCAAGGCGGTCTCCTCTCGCTTGGACCTGGGATGTATTCCACTGCTGGTGGTCGCTGTTTGGAATGCGTTTGCTGTGGACAGATGACAGTACAGAACTAACCCCATGGATCAATGACTGGTCACGGTTTTCTACAGAAAACCTCATACCAGGAAGCCGGTTAGAAGAGAGCATGGATGTGCTACGGGATCCCCAAGTGTGACCCCAAAGGGTTCTGTAGCCACCGCTTTCCTCAGAAGATTCAATCTCCAGACCAGAGGTCTCTTGCGACCCCAGTGCCCATGGGAATGTGCTCCAGCGCCTTCCTGTAAGGACCAGCAAGCAGTGGGACGGCCACAGTTTGCAAGAGTTGAAACTGAGGGGTGATCAGGAGGTGCAACTCTCGCCGCTATGCACAGTGGGGTCGCAGCTTGGTCGGTAAGGTGGAGGGAGGGGCGGTGAGAGCTTCACATTTCCGACTATCACGCCGGCATACAATGTTTAAACACATAATACGACAATAAGCGTGCATGAGAGCGGCCTAAGGAGCAGTGAAAAGGGAGAGGAATTGTAAAATAACCAATATTTTTAAAACTTTGAAAAACAAAAGGGGAAGAGCCTGTGCGTGTTTGTGCGTATACAAATTCCTAGTGAAATCTGACTGCCATGTCACAATACCCAAGGTAAAGCACCCATACCCTACTGCTTATCAGACATTACATTTATTAGTGGGAGTGTACCACCCGAAACACCCCCCTGGCTATGCAACTGAGTGTGACTCCGTCTGCCTTTTATATGTTTCTGGAAGTTATTTACACCACTTACAATGGGGGTTTAAATATACGTTCAATTCTTTCAGCAGGGTTACCGGTGATGTGACATCATTTCCTGTGATACCGTAAGAGGTCAAAGGTCATGTGAGGTTCTTAGAATACTGTAACAGTGGAGTGAAGTGAATCCCTTGCAGAGGGATGGTGGGCTAGTTGGGAAGATCGAGGTTCACACAGTGCTTTAAAAGGGCAGGTGCTATCAGGTACTCAGTTCTTGCACTTCTTTAATTTGGAAGGGAGGAGACGGGCACCTGTCAGCACTGCTCCAGAGGTTTTAATGGGAGAGTACCAGCACTTCTCGGCAGCAAAAAGGTACTCTCTGGGGCAATGAGTCCCTGCATTTCTATTTTTCAAGCACTTGGTTCAAATCGCCCTGGGCACACGTCTTTATTTCCTCATCTTGTCCATTGAAATCTGAAAAGGTAAGAAAGAGGAAAGCAGCAACCATGCCACACTATGTAACATCAAACCGGATTGGCCCGTGACTGCCTGTGCAACTAAGACAATGTTGGGATAGGATGTGGCTGGGAGATGGATGGTTTAGCACCTTCAAAAGTCATAGTGTGCTGCTCTGAGCTGCATCACACCATGATCCAGGCTGGTTTATTCTTAGACGTGTTAGCAATTTACAGTTTTCGCTATTGTCACACAGTTCCCAAGAAAATGTCAAAGATATGGCAAGGCGACATTTAGCAAACAAATGAAAATATTAATAAGAAAAAGATTCTCAATCTCTGCTGTAGCTTCGCTATCAAACGGTCCAATCTATTCAATTCAATGCGCAGGATTGTCGTGATCGGTCGGCTTGTTTCGATCAAAATCTGAGAGCCCACAATATCTTCATCCTTTTCATTGTACTATCATTGCACGTATGTAGCACTTATTACCCTTGAAGAGGCTTTGAAGTGCTTTGTGGCAGGTAGCACGCTACTCCATAGCCCAAATGTAGTGGTTAAGCCAGTGGTAATTAACTGCTGTACATTTGTAGGCTATTCTTGTGCTCTGAGGAAACTGAATTATTTCATCCATTTTCAAGTGGGGCTGTATTATATTATTTTAATAGGGATTAGATGTAATAGAGTATGTGGAAAAAGGGGGGTAAGAACATAGGGTGGCGGGGGATGGATATTGCGAGACCGGGGATACACCATATGAGACAGTGTGATTTATGGGAGGGGGTTGAGTAGACAGGTTGTGATTTTTCAAGAATGGTTACCCCAAAGGAAAGGCTATTCTTTGCAATGAGGGGTAAGGTCACTTTATTGATGTTCAGTAGAGGGTAAGGCTGCAGGCACGTACAAGGGTAGCCTAAACTCAGATGCACTAAGGAATACAGAGGATGGAGTCTAAGTTAAACAAGCATTTTCAATGCAACGGGTCTCTCATTTGTTTGAGTTAGAGCTATTACCGTTGTAAACTCCTAACCGGACTTTTCTTGTCACACAAATTACAAGAAAAAAAAAGGCATCACGATCGTGCTATGTCAAATGCAGCACAATGGTGCTGCGTAGAAAATAAACAGATAAAGTAGTCCGGAAATCATGCTGAAAGAACGAGTTACTTACCTTCGGTAACGACTTTTCTGGTGGATACATTAGCTACCTGTGGATTCCTCACCTCATGAATACTCCCATGGCGCCAGCATTCGACGGAAATCTTCTTACTAGTCTCTGCACGTCGACGAGGACGTCACTGTCTCGCACGCGACGCCGTCTGACGTCATACAGGCAATAAGAGGTCCTCGACGACGTGCGGACGTCAGTACCAATCATTTTTTACGTGCATGAGAACAACCAGGCAATGCAATGAAAGAACAAAGCAACATCCATTATATTGTAAAAATACACCACATTGTATGAATAACTGTAAATCTTTTTTATGTACATATATATATATATATAAAACTCTTTCTTTTAAAATATATACACACACCAAGTATATACATAAAGATATATACACCTATACCTATATATATATATAAATATATTATATATATACATCTATTGCACCCTCAAAGATCAAGAGGAGCGCACTCAAGGATTACTTGGCAAGACCATAAAGGCAACGGGGAGGCGGGTGGGACCGTGAGGAATCCACAGGTAGCTAATGTATCCACCAGAAAAGTCGTTACCGAAGGTAAGTAACTCGTTCTTCTGATGGATACAACTACCTGTGGATTCCTCACCTCATGAATAGAGTCCCAAAGCAGTACCACGCCCGGCGGTGGGTGCCTAAATGGTCAAACCAAGAAATCCTGCAGCACTGACCGTGCAAAATGGCCGTCCCTTCTAACCTCAGAATCTAAACAGTAATGTTTTGCAAAAGTGTGAAGGGACGACCAAGTTGCGGCCTTGCAGATGTCGACCACAGGAACACCTCTGGCTAAGGCCGAAGTGGCCGACTTAGCTCTGGTGGAATGAGCTCTAATGCCCTCAGGAGGATCCTTCTTTGCCAAAGAGTAACATATTTTAATGCAAAGAACAACCCACCTGGATAGTGTTCTCTTGTGGACTGCCTTTCCTCTCCTCTTGCCCACGTATCCAATAAACAGCTGATCCTCCAGCCTGAAATCCTTTGTTCTATCGATAAAGAAGCTCAACGCTCTCTTTGGATCCAGACGGTGCAGTCTTTCTTCCTCTTTGGAAGGATGAGGCGGAGGATAGAACGTGGACAAAGTAATTGCCTGAGCCAAATGGAAGGGTGAAACAACCTTCGGGAGGAAAGCAGCCTTGGTCCTCAACACCACCTTATCCCCATAAAAAGTTGTATAAGGGGGTTTTACTGATAAGGCCTGCAACTCACTCACTCTCCTTGCTGATGTTATAGCTATCAGGAAGACTGTTTTTAAAAACAAATACCTCAAGGGGCAAGAATGCATAGGTTCAAAAGGGGACCCCATAAGGAAAGTCAGGACTAAGGACAAATCCCATTGCGGCATAACGAATGGCTTTGGAGGATATTGATTTAGAAGACCTTTCAAGAATCTGATAACAATAGGGGATTTAAATAAAGATGGTTGGTCTGGAAGACATATGAAGGCTGACAAGGCCGATAAATAACCTTTAATGGTAGCCACTGCACAACCTTTCTGCGCCAGAGATAGAGCAAAAGACAAAACGTCCGATAGATGAGCTTGTAAAGGATCAATCTGCCTCTCTCCACACCACGCAACAAATTTAGACCACCTATTAGCGTAGATAGATTTAGTGGAGTGTCGCCTGGCCGCTAATATAACATCCACTACCTCAGGCGGGAGAGAGAAGGAACTCAGGTTGCCCCGTTCAATCTCCAGGCATGTAGGTGCAGACTCTGGAGGTTGGGGTGTAGAACCTGCCCCTGCGACTGCGAGAGGAGGTCTGCCCCGAAAGGGAGACGGAGCGGCGGGCACGTTGAGAGTTGGAGAAGGTCGGAGTACCACACCCTCCTTGGCCAATCCGGAGCTATTACGATTACTAGAGCCCGGTCTTGGCGAATCTTCCTCAATACTCGAGGAATCAAGGGTATGGGAGGAAACGCGTAAAGCAACTGGCCGCACCAGGTCATTTGAAACGCGTCCCCCAACGCTTCCTGCATCGGATACTGAAGGCTGCAGAACAACGGACAATGCGCGTTCTCTCGAGTGGCAAACAGATCTACCCGAGGAAACCCCCACTTCTGGAAGATTAAACGGACTTGATCCGGATGGAGACGCCACTCGTGGTCTGCCGAGAAGTGGCGACTGAGACTGTCCGCACGCACGTTCAAGACTCCGGCCAGATGGTTTGCTATCAAGCAAATCCGATGGTCCTTTGCCCAGGACCATAGTCGAAGAGCTTCTCTGCAGAGAAGGTACGACCCCACTCCTCCCTGCTTGTTTATGTACCACATCGTGGTAGTATTGTCCGTTAGGACCTGTACCGACTGACCACGAAGGGAAGGGAGGAAGGCCTTGAGAGCCAGACGTACAGCCCGTAACTCTAACAGATTGATGTGAAAAATCTGTTCCTCTGGAGACCAAAGACCTTTGATCTCCAGATCCCCCAGATGAGCTCCCCACCCTAGAGTGGAAGCATCCGTTATGACTGTGGCCACTGGTGGCGACTGCTGGAACGGTTTTCCTTGTGAAAGATTGTTGCTTGCAATCCACCACTTCAAATCCACAGCAGCATCTCTGGAGATCTTGACAGTACCCTCTAGATCCCCTCTGTGTTGAGACCACTGCCTTCGGAGGCACCACTGAAGAGCCCTCATGTGCCAGCGAGCATGCGTGACCAACAGAATGCAGGAGGCAAAAAGACCGAGCAGACGAAGGACCTTGAGGACTGGAACTACCGCTCCATTTCGAAACATTGGAACCAAATCCTGAATATCTTGAATCCGCTGAGGCGGAGGAAAGGCCCGACCCAATGTCGTATCCAGTACTGCCCCTATGAACAGGAGGCGCTGAGAGGGCTCCAGGTGAGATTTGGGCTCGTTCACCGAAAAGCCCAGGTCGAACAACAACTGGGTTGTTGACTGCAGATGACGCAACACAAGCTCCGGGGACTTGGCTTTGATCAACCAATCGTCCAAGTAAGGGAATACTGCTATCCCCTTCCTTCTGAGCTCTGCCGCAACCACCGACATCACCTTCGTGAAGACTCGAGGTGCTGAAGTAAGACCAAACGGAAGGACCGCAAACTGGTAGTGTTGCGATCCCACCACAAACCGGAGATACTTCCTGTGTGACTTGAGTATCGGGATATGAAAGTAAGCATCCTGCAAGTCGACAGACACCATCCAGTCTTCCATGTTCAACGCCAAAAGCACCTGTGCTAGGGTCAGCATCTTGAACTTTTCCTGCTTGAGGAACCAATTCAAGATCCTCAGGTCCAGAATTGGTCTCAAACGACCATCCTTCTTGGGAATCAGGAAATACCTTGAGTAAACTCCTTGACCCCTTTCCTGCTCCGGGACCAACTCCACCGCGCCCTTTAAAAGGAGGACTTCTACCTCCTGTTCTAGCAACAGGAGGTGTTCTTGTGAACAATACGAAGGGCGGGGCGGGATGAGGGGCGGAAACTCCCGAAAGGGAAGGGTGTAGCCTTTTCCCACAACACTGAGAACCCAAGTGTCCGACGTAACAGTCTCCCATTTGGTGAGAAAATGCTGTAATCTTCCCCCTACAGGAGAGGAGTGAGTGGGAAATGGTGGAAGCCTAAGGCTGCTTCCCCTGCTGCACCCCGCCAGAGGATGAGGAAGAGGCAGAGTGCTGCTGAGAGGCTCCCCTGGTGCGGACCCTACCCCTCCCCCTAAAAGATCTATAGGGATGGGAAGAGGCAGGTTGCTGATATCTTCCCCGAAAGGAAGAGGAGGAAGAGCCACGCCCAAATCCACGAAACCTCCTGAAGAATCTGGAAGAGGCCGTGGAAGAAGGAGCTTGGAGTCCCAACGACTTAGCCGTGGCCCTGCTCTCCTTAAAACGTTCCAAGGCCGAATCAGCCTTAGCCCCAAACAGTTTGTCCCCATCAAACGGGAGATCCAACAATGTGGACTGTACATCTGCCGAAAAGCCCGAGTTACGTAGCCAGGCCTGTCTCCTTTCCACCACAGTTGTGCCCATTGCTCTGGCTACCGAGTCGGTGGTATCCAGTCCCGTCTGGATAATTTGGGTCGCAGCAGCCTGGGCATCAGAGACAAGATCCAAAAGACCCTGGGGAAGCTCTGTAAACGAAGAGGAGATGTCATCCATCAGAGCATGAATATACCTCCCCAGGATACAGGTCGCATTAGTGGCTTTTAACGCCAGACTGCAGGACGAAAAAATCTTCTTCGACTGCGCCTCTAGCTTTTTTGAGTCTCTGTCCCCAGGCACCGTCGGGAAAGAACCAGGCGCTGATTTGGACGAACAGGAGGCCTGCACAACCAAGCTCTCCGGCGTAGGGTGCCTAGATAGGAAACCAGGATCAGTTGGAGCCGTCCGATACCTCCTGGCCACGGCTCTGTGAACTGCTGGGGAAGATGCCGGCTTCTTCCACACCTCTAAAACCGGATCCAGCAGAGCGTCATTAAAAGGTAATAGAGGCTCCGCCGCGGCTGAGGCCGGATGCAACACCTCTGTCAAAAGGTTTTGTTTCGCCTCCACCACCGGCAAAGGCAGGTCCAAAAAACTAGCTGCCTTCCGTACCACTGTATGAAAGGAAGCAGCTTCCTCGGTATATTCCCCCGGGGACGAAAGGTCCCACTCAGGGGAAGTGTCCAGCCCACTGGCCGACTCCAGTCCACGCAGCCCATCACCCGAGTCCTCTAGCTCTCCTTCCTCTAGGGCTCGTTGGTACTCCTGCTCCTCTAGTAACCGGAGAGCACGCCTCCTTGAATGCAGTCGTTGCTCAATCCGCGGAGTCGACAACACCTCCGCCGAAGTCGGAGATCGGCGCCGATCTTCCGAAGCCACCGACGCCGCATCTGGCGCCACAGGTAACTTCGGCGCCGACTGAAGAGCAGATGAAACGGATGGACCCACCGGAGTCACAGGCCGAAATCTCGAAGTCGACGGGATGGAAATCCCTGGGGCCAATCCCTCCGAAGCCATCGGAGCGGCCACCGGCGCCGACACTGGCGCCGAGCCCACGTTCCCAAACGGGAGAAAGGGCATAAAGGGTGCCGGCCGAAGAGGCGCAGGATCACCCAAAGAAAAGGCCAAAGGCCCAGCCGGAGCACCCCCTGGAGCCATCTGTTGGAAGATGGCATACATCGCATTCAAGAATGCGGAACTATCGGCTCCAGGGGTGGGAAAAGCCGGATACTGGGGTGCCTGACTCGGAGGCGACCCCGACGCCGGCCTCGGCGTCTGCGCCGGAGAAAACACCTGAGGCTCCAATACCTCAATCACCGACGCCTGTCCAGGCGAAGTTGGAGACGTCGGAGAGAGCAACGGCGTCGAAGGATGCGGCGTCACCGTGGGGCTGACCTCCCATGTCCTCCGGCGCCGATCCGGAGACCTGGAACGAGCCTCCCTTGAATGACGCCGAGATTCTCTACGGCGCCGGGAGTCTCGATGACGCCGATGTCTTGGAGAAGACTTTTTCTTGTGATGCTTC
Organism: Pleurodeles waltl; assembly: GCF_031143425.1. Lineage (NCBI taxonomy): Eukaryota > Metazoa > Chordata > Amphibia > Caudata > Salamandridae > Pleurodeles > Pleurodeles waltl. The sequence continues at coordinate 49,998,556 of NC_090448.1, read as the reverse complement.
TCCTTTGACTTGTCCATAAACAGCTTCGCCTCGCGTTCTTTAATGGCCTTCGGATTCATGTGCTGACACGAATCACAAGTCGAGACGTCGTGGTCGGAGCTCAAACACCAAAGGCAATCGGAATGAGGATCCGTCACCGACATCTTGCCTCCACACTCACGACAAGGCTTAAATCCAGACTTTCTCTGCGACATTATTTCCACAGAGAAAGAGTACGCAGCAAGATATACACTGTAACCGCAAGAGTAACAGTTGCTCCCTCGAAGATAACCGTTTCGAATGCACGGAAAAAAGGGAACTGACGTCCGCACGTCGTCGAGGACCTCTTATTGCCTGTATGACGTCAGACGGCGTCGCGTGCGAGACAGTGACGTCCTCGTCGACGTGCAGAGACTAGTAAGAAGATTTCCGTCGAATGCTGGCGCCATGGGAGTATTCATGAGGTGAGGAATCCACAGGTAGTTGTATCCATCAGAAACATCTAGCTTCGTATGTTTTTAGTAGTTTACCAGTGCTGTGTAGGTGGGCTAAACACCAGAAAAGGCATGACGTATGCATGCCTTTCACAAATGAAAGCAAGCGGATTTTAAAAGGCAAGCCCACGAGCCAATCAAAGTGACTGACGTGACATGGGCGTGGTTGGAAGCCCAAAGGGAGATTACAGCATGGGATGGAGCGCTTTGCGCTCGCCCATGAAAGGGAAGACAGGAGAGAGATTAATCCCTAGCTATAAATATGGCTATTTTCAAGCAGTTTTTTAAAAAAATGTAGAGGTGGGATGCAATCCGAGAAAGTATGAAGAGCAGGAAGAAAGGCTGAACGCTGATTACCTGTGGGCACGTGGTATAAGTTGTTCTGACTTAGGTTTCTTGACGTGACTCCAAGTGGCACCAACACTTTCTTTTGTCTCTCATAGATATTGAACATCACTGAAGCTGTCACTTTGAACTTCTTTTCCTCTGTATGGTGTTTCTCTGAATAGTGGGTTTTTAGGTATGTGCGTTGCGATCTTGCGGAATGGACAATCATTGGGGTATGCATTAATCATACTGTTATGTGCTTGTTTGAGAAAGGTGAAAAGAGTTGAATTTCTAGGGAATGTCTTTCTCTCTGATATTAGGGTAGTTGGTCAAGGGATTCTGAAGATTTAGCCCCTCCTGGATCTTTGGGGGTCCTGGAGGGGATATGTCTCTGGGAAGAAAGTGAGAAGGTGTGAATTATTTGTTGAACACTGGGAATAACAAGGTCTTAACCATCCTTCTGAACTCTAAGTTGGTCCAACCTTTGCTAGTAAAGGAGCCAAAGTTTTGTTGCATGCACAGAGAAGGTAGTGTCACCAATGTTTTTTTTCCTATAAATAGGAATTACTAAGCATAGAGCATGGAGCCAGTTTGGAAGTTCCTGGGTTGGGAATATTTTGTGATTTTTGCTTGAATTAATTTTGTCCCTTTGCCATTAATAGCTGTGAGTGCTGCATAGTAGTTTGAAGGAGGTGTTTCAGGCTGATGAGAGCTGGTATAGAGCGTTCAAGACTAGAAAAAGTGGGCAGGTATATGTACATTTAGGTGTAGTCTTGCAGCTGAGATTTGGATTCTTTGTAGTGGTCTGATAGTTGAAAGTAGAGTGCTGTGGCAGAATCCATTAGCATAGTCAACTTTTGACAGAATGAGTGAAATTGTTGCTTGTGCCTTTTGAGGAAATCCAAGATGTGGAAAGATGTGTCCAAGTGTTTTCATTGTGTAGAAGGGAGATTGGGACAGCCTGTCCCCACTTGTGAATTTATAGAAAGTGTGGAGCCACCAAAAATTCAGAGTTTGTTTTGTAATTTGTGCCCATTTTTGGTGTGGTTCCCAATTCATCTGGCTAGAAAGATATAGGGTCATAATGTTTCCAGTCACTACAGGTCAGTATTTCAGCATTAAGCTAGAGGTGATTCCACAGCATCCATCACTCTGTGACTATGAGGCAGGTGTTAAGTTTTGATTTTCCTAGTTCCTAAGGATTTTGCAGTTCGAGAATTACCTGTGTCATCCGCACAGCTGTACTGGGTGAGTTCGAACTGCTGACAAGTTTCTGTAGTAGTTTTATGAATATGTCAAAGAGTAGAAGAGGGAAGACAGATGCTTGTAGAAGTCTTGTTTTTGTACAGCAAGGATTGAGGAGAATGTCAGTGTGTGAATAAGGTAAGATTTGTTTTAGGTAAGAGGAAATTAAGTTGAAAGTGATGCCTTCTACATTAACCTCTTTCATTCTAAGAATGTCATGGTGTACTGTGCCAGGATTTGCTGAAAGATCCAGCCAAGCGTACTAAATCAGCAACACCTTTCTCATCGGTAGTCCTAAATTGTGATTAGGGCAGATTTGGTCCTTCTCCCAGGACAGAATCCTGTTTGGAAGTCTAAGAGTAGTTTGTTTTCTCTTACGAATTCTGAGTTCTGGCAATAGGCTCCTCCTTCCTTAAGTTCCTACATTGGAGTCTTGTCTGTAGCTGTTAGCGTCTTGAGAGTTCAAGTTGATTTTAAGTAGTGGAGATATGTATGCCTTCTTCAACACTTCTTGGGTGGTTCCTATTTTTGAGAAGTTGTTGATAATATTTTTGATTGAGATAAATGCCAATGTTGACTGGAGGATCTTCCTGAGAATGTGTGGAGTGTCGGGGTCCAAAGGAAAGCGGTCTAAGCTGCTAACTGAAAAAGACACGGTTCCAAGTCTTTTCTTTCCAACGCTTTATTCCATTAAGCAGGATGCTACCAACCCTGGCAGTACAAGATGGGCAACTGCCTTGGCAGATCTTTTCCTCCCACCACATTCAACATGTTGCTAAGCAATCAATACATCACTAACATTCCACACACAGTATAACCCAACATATCTCCCTTCCTAAAAATAGACAAAATACATTAAAACTATAATGATGATAAGCACAAAAAACACAATAAATAATTAAAAAAATTACAATACACAAAGATACTTAATATGTTGAAATCCACTAATCATTAACCATTAAAACATATTGCCATACATAAACAATGTTGGTATATTTTAACTTATATAATCTTTCAAATACTCCGGCCTCTTCACAACTCTTACACCTCTCTTCTTCCACTCCGCACCCCTCTCTGCAAACTCACCCTCATTTACATTCACTTTCCACCTCCTTAATTCCAACTCATTACATTTCACTACACTATCCACATTCCATCTCCTTCCATTATCTAACACCACACTATACCCTCTCACTTTTGTTATACGTTTGGGCACAGACCATTTGGATGACCCTTTCCTAGTTCTGTCCCAAACTTTCGTTCGCACCCAATCACCAACAGCTAATTTCCGTTCCGCCACTCCAGCTGTACCCTTACCTTCATATTTCTCTTGCATTTCCGTCACACGACTCATTAAGCTTTCCTCATTCACCTTCCCCCTACCTGCCTTGCCCATCCACCCTGGCACAGCTTTGGTACAGGGTTTCCTTCCTTTCAATAACATGAACGGAGTCTCCATAGTAAGGGAATGTGGAGTGGTATGATAGTTCCACAACATGTCTTTGATTTCCTTCTTCTAATTCAATCTACTCTGCAATGCTAACTGAATGCACTCCCCCAACACCTTGTTAAATCTTTCCACCAGTCCATTCTCTCTAGGATGTGCGATGGCGGTTTTAACATGCTTTACTCCACAACTCTCTAGATAATTCTCAAATTCGATCGACGTAAACTGTGGACCATTGTCAGTTACTAACTCTTCAGGATAACCCTCCCGTTTCCATACCTCCTCACAAAACTCAACGACCGCACCTGAACTCACATCACGCACTAAAGTGACCTCTGGCCATTTTGAGTGGTAATCCATCATAACAATAGCAAAGGTTTTGCCATTTTCACCTAAAACAAATGGACCACACACATCCATACCCACTTTCTTCCATGGCTCACACGGAAATGGAATGGGAATTACAGGAGTACTCTTGCCCACATGCGTTTTGTCACTGCACGCACAGCTCAAACAATTTCTAACAAACCTTTCAACATCACGGTCCATACCTGGCCACCAAAAATCCACTCTTGCCTTCCTCTTCATACCGGACATACCACCATGCCCTTCATGCAAAACACCTAACACTTTCTCCCTTAACTTATGCGGTACAACCACTCTGTCACCTCTCTTCAATACCCCATCCTGTTCAGATAACTCCGACCATACACTCTTAAAATTAGCTAACACATCCACCACCTCCCTTCCTAACTCCCTCCAATGCCTATCCAAATTTCTCCTCAATATTTGCATCACTTCATCCTCCATCATTGCTGACTTCCACTCGTCTTTCCCCACAGCTTTCAATTCTACAGCATGTATATCTGCCACAACCCAATCCTCATCTTCGTCGTTCTCCGTTCCCTCAATTGGTAGTCTAGACAAACAATCAGCATTCACATTTGCCACACCCGGAACATATTTAGTGACAAAGTCATATTCTTGTAACCTATATAACCATTTTGCTATACGTGGTGACGCACGGCTGGCACCCTTTGTCGTGAAAATGTCCACCAATGGTTTATGGTCCGTTCGTAGATCAAATCTTCTTCCCCACACATAATTCCTAAAATGCTGGACGCCCCACCAACAAGCGAGAGCCTCCTTCTCAAACGCAGAATAAGTGGCTTCCGCACCTCTCAACGTTCTTGAGGCAAATGCAATCACGTACTCCTTACCCTTCCTCACTTGCATCAACACAGCCCCCAAACCGTACATGCTGGCATCTGTGGATATGATCGTATGGTCGCCTGTCACAAATGGCTTCAACTCCACTGCATTGACAATACTCTTTTTTAACTCAACAAACGCTTGTTGACAACCATCCGACCACTCAAACTTCTGGTTCTTTTTCATCAGTGTGCGTAGGGGCTGAGCGATGTCCGCAAAATTCTTTACAAATTTAGCATAGTACTCAGCTAGACCTAAGAATGACCTCAACTGATCTTTATCCTTCGGATTCGGAGCTTTTTCTATTGCCTCCATCAGACCTACCCTTGGTTTAATTCCATCACCAGAAACTGTGTGGCCCAGATACTCCACACTTTGTCGCTCGAACTTGCATTTCTTCATTTCAACACTCAAACCTGCCCTTTCCAAAATTGAACACACCTTCCCTAACACTTTATCATGTTCTGTTCCACTTTCCGCCCATACCAGCACATCGTCCTGAAAGAATCTTACATTCTCAACCTCGCCCAACAAGTTTTGCATTATCTTTTGAAAGACCGCTGAGGCAGATGCCGGGCCAAATGGCATTCGTAAAAATCTAAATGCTCCCTCGGGTGTGATAAATGAAGTGAGATGCTTCGAATCTGGGTGTAATAAAATCTGATGATACGCATTAGACAGATCCAGTGTAGAAAACACCTTTCCACCTTGAATGCTGGCCAACAACTCATTTATATTTGGTATAGGGTGTCTGTCTATCCATATATTATCATTTAAATCTCTCAGGTCAACACACATCCTAATCTTGCCATTAGGTTTCAGAGCCAGTACAACTGGACTCAACCATTCCGAAGACTCCACCGCTTCTATCACCCCCAATTGTAATAATCTCGCCAATTCAGTTTTCAATGCATCCCTAAGCATCAATGCTACTCCTCTCACTTTATGCACCTTAGGTATCGCACCTTTTCTTAAAACAATTTTGTGCTGAAATTTTTCCAGACAACCCAGCTTGTCTCCAAATAACAAAGGAAATTTCGCCTTCCACATTCTGCATTAGGATTTTCTTGTAACACAGTCAGAACTTGTTCCTCGGTGTTCGGGTTCAATACAATGTTTAATGCTCTTTGTTCATTCCACCCTAACAAACATCTGCCTGTTTCCACAACATACACACAACATGTTATTTCCCTCTGTTTAAAATTTAGACTCCCTTGAAAATACCCTACAACCGATATCTTGGTACCTCCATAACCTACCAATCCAACTTTGGGTTCAGATAATTCCAGCTTTCCTAACCTAAGCCAAGTATCTCTATTAATCAGCGTATATGGAGAACATGAATCCGCCCACATGCTAATTGCTACACCATTCAGATTTACACTACACTTCGGTGGTCTGTAACACCCATTCTCAAGTACCATCACGTTGTTCTCAACTGAGACCTCTTCAGTAACAGCATTTAGCATCAATACTTGCACACCATCACCTTCTTCATCAGAATACGTCTTTTCTAACTTTTTACCGTCAGCCTGCACACAATTCACACTTTTCTTCGTGATTACATTTTTCTTTTGGTTACAAACTTTGGAAAAATGACCCATTCTATTACAATTGAAATACTTAGCATTCAACGCTGGACAACTTCCAGAAAATGCCAGATGTTTCATGCTACCACATCTATAACATTTTTTTTCTCCTTCAAATATGCTTTCATTCTTAGTACTCTTGATCTTGTCCACTTCCTGAGGGGTCACATTATCGACATCGTGTTATCCCAATTCCTTAATATAAGGTGATGTATCTTCAATACGTCTCGCAAAAACAATAGCCTCATCCAAAGAAGGATCTTTTAAACTCAAGAGTTTTTCCTGAATTTTTATATTTCTAGTACGATTTATCAATTGGTCTCTAATTATTTCCTCATCTAGGTCCTTAAACTTGCATGTATTTGCTAATGTTCTCAATCGCCGGACACACGCTCGACCCTATCTTCTCCGCCAGCAAACACGTCTTCTTCAGCCACACCTCCGCCCTACACTGGACCGACCACAGCTGCGTCCACTTCACATTCCGATGCGAGACCCGCCACCTCCGCACTCAACCCATCCATCATCGACAGTGGAACAAGATCCCTGAAGAGCAACTCTTCTCCGCTCTAGCCGCCAACCAACCCACCCTCACCACCGACCCCAACGACGCAGCCCTCAAACTCACAAACTGGATCTCCAACTGCGCAGACAACCTTGCTCCCCTCAAACGCACGCATCGACAGACCAACACCAAAAAACCTCTCTGGTTCTCTGACACCCTCAAAGAAAACTTGTCGCGCCCTTGAGAAAGCCTGGTGCAAGGACCACACCGCTGACAACATGAACGCCCTCAAGAACGCTACCCGCGAACACCACCACCTGATCCGCGCTGCCAAAAGGAACTTCTTCACCGACAGACTGGACAAAAACAGCCACAACAGCAGAGAACTCTTCAGCATCGTCAAGGAGTTCTCCAACCCCAGCGCCAACGCCAACGCCGTCACGCCCTCACAGGATCTGTGCGAATCCCTCGCCACTTTCTTCCATCGCAACATCAGCGACCTCCACGACAGCTTCGGACACCAGACCCAACCAAACACCACCGAGCCCATCACCCTCAACAACTGGACCCACATCAACACGGAAGAAACCAAATCCATCATGAACTCTATCCACTCCGGCGCCCCTTCGGACCCTTGCCCGCACTTCATCTTTAACAAAGCCGACGACATCATCGGCCCGCACCTCCAGACCGTCATCAACTCTTCTTTTTCTTCTGCTACCTTCCCCGAATGCTGGAAACACGCCGAAGTCAACGCCCTACTAAAGAAACCTACGGCTGACCCGAGCGACCTGAAAAACTTCCGCCCCATCTCTCTTCTGCCTTTCCCAGCCAAAGTAATAGAGAAGACCGTCAACAAACAGCTGACCACCTTCCTGGAAGACAACAACCTGCTCGACCCCTCACAAACCGGATTCCGAACCAACCACAGCACTGAAACCGCCCTCATCTCAGTCACAGACGACATCAGAACCCTGATGGACAACGGTGAAACAGTCGCCCTCATTCTTCTTGACCTCTCGGCTGCCTTTGACACCGTCTGTCACCGCACCCTAATCACCCGCCTCCGCTCCACCGGGATCCAAGGCCAGGCCCTGGACTGGATCGCCTTCTTCCTCGCAAACCGTTCACAAAGAGTTTACCTCCCTCCGTTTCGCTCAGAACCCACCGAGATCATCTGCGGCGTACCTCAAGGCTCATCACTCAGCCCGACACTCTTCAATGTCTACATGAGCCCCCTCGCCAACATCGTACGCAAGCACGACATCATCATCACCTCCTACGCCGACGACACCCAACTTATAATCTCCCTCACCAAGGACCCCGCCAGCGCCAAGACCAACCTACAAGAGGGTATGAAGGACGTCGCAGATTGGATGAGGCTCAGCCGCCTAAAGCTGAACTCTGAAAAAACGGAAGTCCTCATCCTCGGCAACACCCCGTCTGCCTGGGACGACTCCTGGTGGCCCTTGGCACCGCACCGACCCCCACAGACCACGCCCGCAACCTCGGCTTCATCTTGGACCCTCTTCTCACCATGACTAAGCAAGTCAACGCCGTGTCCTCCGCCTGCTTCCTCACCCTCCGCATGCTCCGTAAGATCTTCCGCTGGATCCCCACCGACACCAGAAAAAACGTGACCCACGCCCTCGTCACAAGCCGCCTGGACTACAGCAACACCCTCTACGCCGGGACCACAGCCAAACTCCAAAATCGCCTGCAACGCATTCAAAACGCCTCGGCCCGCCTCATCCTAGACGTACCCCGCAGCAGCCACATCTCCGCACACCTGAGACACCTGCATTGACTCCCAGTCAGCAAAAGGATCACCTTCCGACTTCTCACCCACACACACAAAGCCCTCCACGACAAGGGACCGGAATACCTCAACAGACGCCTCAGCTTCTACGTCCCCACCCGCCACCTGCGCTCCTCTGGCCTCGCACTTGCTGCTGTCCCTCGCATCCGCCGCTCCACGGCGGGTGGGAGATCTTTCTCCTTCCTGGCGGCCAAGACCTGGAACTCCCTCCCCACCAGCCTCAGGACCACCCAGGACCACTCCGCTTTCCGGAGACTCCTAAAGACCTGGCTATTCGAGCAGCGTTAACCCCCCCTTTTTTCCCCTAGCGCCTTGAGACCCGCACGGGTGAGTAGCGCGCTTTATAAATGTTAATGATTTGATTTGATTTGATTTGAACGTACTTACAAACTGATCCACAGACTCACATTGCGCTTGGGCTCTCGAAAAGAATCTGTGGCGTTCCACCACTATAATCACTTTTTTGCTAAAATGACTTTCTAATGCCCCCATGGCCCTTAAATACACATCCTCACCATCAACCTCTTCGTCAGACCCCTCCCCATTTTCAAGAACTTCACCACACGGTAGAGTTTTCAACACTTTCCTCCCTTCCACGCCCAAATTATGTTTTAACAAAGCTAATTTCATTTTTGCTGTAAAAATAGCTCCACCCAAGGCTTCTAAATATGTTTCAAAAGCCTCTCGCCAATCTTCCCATGGCATAACAGGCTCCCCAGGAAGAGGTAAAAACGTAAGTGGAGGCGCTATAGCTTGCATGGTTTACACTGAGATTTCACCGTACAAGTGTCCAATTACTATGTTACCACAGACTAAATACAATGTATTATATTACTTAATCTGTAACTCACTCTGCACAATTTAAGTCAAAATCCACATTCTACATTGAATGGAAAAAATATTGTCCAACACCAACACAGTGGCGCTGACCCCCCAGTCAACAATAACGTTGAAGTACGACGATATTCCCACTTTCCAGATTTTTCACTGTTCAGGGCGTCCTCCACTCTCAGCAAGCACCGCTTCACTTTCCAGTTGGTTGCTCACAACACGCAGATCTGACGCGCTTCCTCACATTTAATTTACGACGTCCACGTTGTTTTGCGACCGTCGGCCTTCTTTCTACAGCTGGTTGCCCTTGCCGCACACACAATAGTGACGCGCTCTCTCGCGTCTTCTCCGTCTCGTGTCCTCTCCGTCGTCCTGGAGACTGGGCTGTTCCAGTTCTGCCTCTGAAAACCGGTCTCTGCACGCGGACAGCCAACGACGCTTTTCGTGACAAACTTGAAAGGTAACAAACAGTTACCGCGTGGCAAATATGAGAAGTTAAGCTTTAGGTCCTCGTTGCCGAAATACCTTGAGATCAGACCCTTGTTAGCACCGGGGCTTAGTTTGACCAGAGCAAGCTTAATTTACCCGCGCTCGCAGTAGCACGAAGTCATTACACGCTTTTCACAGCGCAGGCGGCATGTCATCGGTTAACATGAATCCTTTTAAAACACAAGGTCTGCCGCGGGTATGTCTATGACACTGCACTCCAATAAATCCATAAATCATATAAAATGCAGTAGAAGATTTCCACCAACGTCTAAAATAACGTCCAGTCACTGCCCACAAAGTCCAGAAGGCATCTCAAGGCTTCTCCTCCTATGCCAGGGTTGGCTCACTGATATCGCAATCCCACCCTTGTCGCCACTGAAAAAGACATGGTTCCAAGTCTTTTCTTTCCAACGCTTTATTCCATTAAGCAGGATGCTACCAACCCTGGCAGTACAAGATGGGCAACTGCCTTGCCAGATCTTTTCCTCCCACCACATTCCACATGTTGCTAAGCAATCAATACATCACTAACATTCCACACACAGTATAACCCAACACTAACTTTTAGTACATCTTCAAATTCTGAGGTTGTAATATCTTAGCAGGCTGATACAGACGGAGGATGAATATGTGTTGTGATTGTTGTTGGCTGTATAGGACGGGAGGACTTGTTTCTCTTGGTTTTAATATAAGAATCCAATGTGTCTGCTTTATTTAGGTAATGCATTGCTAGTTTATTGCAGACATCTTGTGAATGGGGGATAGTGGTTTGACAGCTCTGTGGATTTCAAAATTCTGGTGAAAGGTTATGGAGTCTCTTGGCTTAGCATTCTGCATTGTAGATCATTGTTACATAGTGGATATTTTTTAGCCAGATTTGACAATTCTGTTATGTCTGTGTATAGACATTTTGTCTTGCAGGTTCTTGGACTTGAACCATCTGTGTTGAATGCTCGAGAGTTGTCCTCTACTTTTTCAGCGCTTCATTTATCAAAGAGGCCATTGAACATGCACTTGGAGAGTTTTTTCCACTAAGTTTATTGTTTTCAGTTGAGTAATTGTTGGTAGCCGTGATTCCAACTCCTGCATGGTTAGTTGTTTCCAGGGTCTATAGGTTATAATAGTTTGGTGGGGCTTTAGTTGATATTTTATTTGGGATCTTGAATGGGAAGGTGGTGATGTGAAGATTGGTCTATGTAAAAGATGAAGGTAAGTTTGACTGAGTAGTGGTTACATATGGATTGGCGAAAATTGCATCCAGTGTACGGCCTGCTACCTGGGTTGGCCCAAAGATGATCTTTGGTGTGTGTATTTCAACCTGATGAGATGGCATATGGTTGAGGAATATTTGGTAGAGCAAACCAGATGTATAAGTCACGAAGTATAGATAAATTGGACAGTTTTATTTATAGATCTGAGACTCTCAAAGAAAGCAACAGTACAAGCTCCATTGTTAGGGTGAGGTATGTAGACCAAGAGGAAGTGGCAGGTGATTTAATAAAAACAGCATCTTGTCAACATAGACAAACTGTAAGCCTCTGTATGTATGGATTTGTTTCTTTTTTCATTACATTTTTTTATGACTTGCGGGTGGTAAAACTCCTCAAGCTGTCTGTAAGCCAGACCTTCAATAGGATTTCACAAGAAGGTATAGGTGTTGTTCTGTTCCCTTCTAACTTAAACTCAAAAACAGCTTGCATTCCGTCTCTGTCCCTGGCACCCTCTGCAAGGAGTCAGAGTTCAAAATCTTTGGTGCAATCCATCTCCTGCTCCGAACATGCCTCTAGGAAGCTCTGTTGATTTTTGCCTTTCAGTGATGAATGCCCAACCCTTCTTCCCACTATCATATACCCGTTAAGCCTGAGTGTGGTCTCTTCTGCTAGTATCCTAAACCTCTGAAAGATTAAGGTCCTAATTTAGATATTGGCAGAAGGGTTACTCTGTCAAAACGGTGACGGATATCTCATCCGCTGAAATCTAAATCCCATTATGTCCTATGGGATTTAGATTTCGGTGGACGGGATATCAGTCACCATTGTGATGGAGTGACCCATCCGCCAATATCTAAATCAGGCCCTAAATCTGGCTTGAATCTCTAGGCCTCTGAACTGTGGTTCAGGACTCTCCTTTAGAAAAACCAATCCGGTGCACCATCTTAGGAGACGAGCTGATGCATTTATCTTCTAGTGTGATACAAAATCTGCACGTAGAGTGGTTTCTATGGCTTAAGGCTGTAGACCAGGAGCACAAGTGTATTCAAGTGTGATGATCCCAGCACGCCTTTATCATGTATGACCACCTATCTTATGGTACGGTCACCTGGGTGACAGCCCTGATTAATGTGCTTGACCCTAAAGGAGCACATAGAGATGCAATGCAGACCGTTTTGACTGACAAGAAGAATTAGTCCCACTGGCTCCTCCTTTTTAATCTTAATTTTCTGGAAGGGAAGTCATAAATTATATAAGGGATAAAGTACTCACTGCTGTACATTAAAGGGATTTTGCAAGTCGCTAAGGTGTTCCATAACCATATAGAGGAAGCAGGCTGAAAGTTTGTACCACAGGGTCATCAGCCACTTGAGGAAGTGCAGGTCTGACTCTAATAGTTTCTGGTCTGACAGTGATGCTGATTTGGGATATGAATAAGGGTGAGTGGTGACCAGTTGGTGAAGCCGGTGTAGATCGTATGCTTTGTATGCTGGTTGGTGTTCAGCAGTTGAATTACAATAGCGTTTAGGTGAGCAGAAAGCGGCAGACAGCAGTAATGGCCGTTCATAGGTGGACATGTTCAGGGTGAAGGAAATGCACAATATGATGCTCTAAACTTGGTTTTAGTGGAATGCTTGGCCAAAGTTGTTAAACATTTGTAAGCAGCATTTCTTTAACAGTGGAAAAAATGGGAGCCTTGAAGCCTCTTACCACGGAAGCGTGAAGACTAAGTAAATCAAAGGGTACCTTACAGAAGACAGTTTACCAAAATGTGAACTATCTATAGATGATTCACTACCAAAACCTTGTTAGGTGTTCAAGCCATTAAGTTAACTCAGTGAATTAAACACCTTCCCCCTCTCTCAAATTGCCATTTCAGTGTGTAGGTATTTTCCCACATTAACCATTGCTCATCTTGATATGCTGGTCTTCCAAGACACCTACTTTTTCCACTTCCAACTATTCAAAACTCATGTCTCAGTCTTTTTTTCTTCCTAACTATCGAAATTTCCTTATCTAGCTTAGCGTCGATGGTTAATGCAGGCAAACCACTTCAGTCCTCGTTACCTTTGTATTATTTCCAAGTATTTTTACTGTGTTGGTCTACCATACCGCCATGTTTGAGTTCATTGCTCTGATACACCCCCAACTCGCTCTTTCTACTCTGGCTCTTTGTCACTCCTTGCCGTTTCTCCACCTCAATGTGCCTCCCTGCACCTTCTTTCTTTCACACTACCTGCTCCTCACCTCTGAAATGGTATTCTCCTATCTATTTCTGTGCCTAGCATCTCAGCCTACAAGAAACAATAGAAGGACCACTTTTAGACCACAGTTAATCAATCATAATCATGCCATACCTATTGATCCTCTTGCAGTACGGTGTACTGTACTAGTTTTTGTTAATCACCCTGCATATCGACTACAATAAATTAAATAAATGACACCTGTTCTGATCCTCAGGTCTGGAGTTTAAAGGGCAGCATGGTCCACCTCAGGTTCCATCCTTCCAAGTCACTAAACTGAGCACCATTACAATGGGCGATGGCAGTTCCACAATTTACAGAACTAAACAACAAGACTGTGGTACTGAGCAGCATATGACACCAAGTTATTATTTAATGTGGGGTGATTATATTCATGCTCTAGAAAGTCAGCTGCTACAAAGAACCTAATCTTCAGTCGCCCAGGTGCAGAACTTGTAGTAAAGTTTTGGCTAAACGTTTCCTCAGCTTCCTAAAGGGTGAGGGTTTTTTTATTTACACCCCTCCAGTTCCAAACATTGCTGGCTGGAGCTTGTCATTATACAGAGCAGATGTGCCTTATTGATCGAACAAGAATTATAAAGTAGTAGCATGCTATGCTAGTTAGGCATTCAGGGTCAACCCATGCAGTGTTGGAGATGGATACTTAAGAATTAACAAAGTAACATAATATTCATATATTGTTGCACTGAGACAGCCTCGGAACTCTCCTCTTCTTAGGAAGCCCCATCAAATGATGAACTTGCATGAAGGGTGTAGTGCTGTTTGGACGCCTCGTCTACCACATCTATAGGATCCAAGTAACCTCTATAGAAGTCAGCTTCTCCGAAAAGGTTAGAGTTAAGAAATGGACATAGTCGGAAGGAACAAGTGCGGTTTCAGCATTCATTACCCAACACCTATAACTCTCTGGCCCCGGTGGAAGATGAGTTTGCATGCATGCTGGGCCAAACTACCCAGAAGGCTTGAACCAGCAATTGGTGCTGACCTAAACTGCCCACAACACCTGTCTGAAACAGAAGAACGAGTTACTTACCTTCGGTAACGACTTTTCTGGTGGATACATTAGCTACCTGTGGATTCCTCACCTGATGAATACTCCCATGGCGCCAGCATTTGACGGAAATCTTCTTACTAGTCTCTGCACGTCGACGAGGACGTCACTCTAGCCCACGCGACGCCGTCTGACGTCATACAGGCAATAAGAAGTCCTCGCCGACGTGCCGATGACAGTACCAACATTTTTTACGTGCATGAGAATAATAATAATAACCCAATGCAATGAAAGAGCAAAGCAACATCTCTTAATATTGTAAATCACACAACATTGCAATAAAATAGCTGTAGATTTAATATAACCTTTTTTTTTTTTTTTTAAACAAATAAATATATTTATACATACGAATCATGTATATACCCAATATATATATAGATTTATATATAAATATACACATATATACAAATATCATACATGCAAAATGTATTGCAACTTTGAAGACCAAAAGGAGCACACTCAAGGATTGCTTGGAGAGACCAAAAAGGCAACGGGGAGGCGGGTGGGACCGTGAGGAATCCACAGGTAGCTAATGTATCCACCAGAAAAGTCGTTACCGAAGGTAAGTAACTCGTTCTTCTGATGGATACAACTACCTGTGGATTCCTCACCTGATGAATAGAGTCCCAAAGCAGTACCACGCCCGGCGGTGGGTGCCTAAATGGTCAAACCAAGAAATCCTGCAGCACTGACCGTGCAAAATGACCGTCCCTTCTGACCTCAGAGTCCAAACAGTAATGTTTCACAAAAGTGTGAAGGGACGACCAAGTTGCGGCCTTGCAGATGTCAACCACAGGAACACCCCTGGCCAAGGCCGAAGAGGCCGACTTAGCTCTGGTGGAGTGAGCTCTAATGCCCTCAGGCGGATCCTTCTTTGCCAAAGAGTAACAGATTTTAATGCAAAGAACAACCCACCTGGAGAGTGTTCTCTTGTGGACTGCCTTTCCTCTCCTCTTGCCCACGTATCCGACAAACAGCTGATCCTCCAGCCTGATATCCTTCATTCTGTCGATATAGAAGCTCAACGCCCTTTTTGGGTCCAGGCGATGTAGTCTTTCTTCCTCCTTTGAAGGATGAGGCGGAGGATAAAACGTGGACAAAGTGATTGTCTGAGCCAAATGGAAGGGTGAAACAACCTTCGGAAGGAAAGCAGCCTTGGTCCTCAACACCACCTTATCCCCATAAAACGTTATATAAGGGGGTTTAACCGATAAGGCCTGCAACTCACTCACTCTCCTTGCAGATGTTATAGCTACCAGGAATACTGTTTTAATAACCAAATACCTTAAGGGGCAAGAATGCATAGGCTCAAAAGGGGACCCCATAAGGAAAGTCAGGACCAAGGACAAATCCCATTGAGGCATAACGAATGGTTTTGGAGGATATTGATTCAGAAGACCTTTCAAGAATCTGAGAACAATAGGGGATTTAAATAACGATGGTTGGTCTGGAAGACAAATGAAGGCTGACAAGGCCGACAAATAACCCTTAATGGTAGCTACTGCACAACCTTTCTGCGCTAGAGACAGTGCAAAAGACAAAACATGTGACAGATGAGCATGTAAGGGATCAATCTGTCTCTCTCCACACCACATAACAAATTTAGACCACCTATTAGCGTAGATAGATTTAGTGGAGTGTCGCCTGGCCGCTAAGATAACATCCACTACATCAGGCGGGAGAGAGAAGGAACTCAGGTTGCCCCGTTCAATCTCCAAGCATGTAGGTGCAGACTCTGGAGGTTGGGGTGTAAAACCTGCCCCTGCGACTGCGAGAGGAGGTCTGCCCTGAGAGGGAGACGGAGCGGAGGGCACAGTGAGAGTTGGAGAAGGTCGGAGTACCATACCCTCCTTGGCCAATCCGGAGCTATTAAGATGACTTGGGCCCGGTCTTGGCGAATTTTCCTCAACACTCGAGGAATCAAGGGTATGGGGGGAAACGCGTAAAGCAACTGGTCGCACCAGGTTATCTGAAACGCGTCCCCCAACGCTCCCTGCATCGGATACTGGAGGCTGCAGAATAACGGGCAATGCGCGTTCTCCCGAGTGTCAAACAGATCTATCCGAGGAAACCCCCACATCTGGAAGATTAAACAGACTTGATCTGGATGGAGACGCCACTCGTGGTCTGCCGAGAATTGGCGACTGAGACTGTCCGCACGTACATTCAAGACCCCGGCCAGATGATTTGCCACCAAGCAAATCTGATGGTCCTTTGCCCAGGACCATAGCCGAAGAGCTTCTCTGCAGAGAAGGTACGACCCTACTCCTCCCTGTTTGTTTATGTACCACATCGTGGTAGTATTGTCCGTCAGGACCTGTACCGACTGACCACGAAGGGATGGGAGGAAGGCCTTGAGAGCCAAACGTACAGCCCGTAACTCCAACAGATTGATATGAAACACCTGTTCCTCTGGAGACCAAAGCCCTTTGATCTCCAGATCCCCCAGATGAGCTCCCCATCCTAGGGTGGAGGCATCCGTTATTACCGTGGCCACTGGTGGCGACTGCGCGAACGGCTTCCCCTGTGAAAGATTGTTGCCCGCAATCCACCACTTCAATTCCACAGCAGCATCTCTGGAGATCTTGACAGTACCTTCTAAATCTCCCTTGTGTTGAGACCACTGCCTTCGGAGGCACCACTGAAGAGCCCTCATGTGCCAGCGAGCATGCGTGACCAACAGAATGCAGGAGGCGAACAGACCGAGCAGACGAAGGACCTTGAGGACTGGAACTACCGCTCCATTTCGAAACATTGGAACCAATTCCTGAATATCTTGAATCCGCTGAGGCGGAGGAAAGGCTCGACTCAATGTTGTATCCAGTACTGCCCCTATGAACAGGAGGCGCTGAGAGGGCTCCAGGTGAGATTTGGGCACGTTCACCGAAAAGCCCAGGTCGAACAACAACTGGGTTGTTGACTGCAGATGATGCGACACAAGCTCCGGGGACTTGGCTTTTATCAACCAGTCGTCCAAGTAAGGGAATACTGCTATCCCCTTCCTTCTGAGCTCCGCCGCAACCACTGACATCACCTTTGTGAAGACTCGAGGTGCTGAAGTAAGACCAAACGGGAGGACCGCAAACTGATAGTGCTGCGACCCTACCACAAACCGGAGATACTTCCTGTGCGACTTGAGTATCGGGATATGAAAGTAAGCATCCTGCAAGTCGACAGACACCATCCAATCTTCCTTGTTCAACGCCAAAAGCACCTGTGCTAGGGTCAGCATCTTGAACTTTTCCTGTTTGAGGAACCAATTCAAGATCCTCAGATCCAGGATTGGTCTCAACTGACCATCCTTTTTGGGAATCAGGAAGTATCTTGAGTAACAACCTCGACCCTTTTCCTGCTCTGGGACCAACTCTACCGCGCCCTTTGAAAGGAGGACCTGAACCTCCTGTTCTAGCAACAGGAGGTGTTCTTCTGAACAATAAGATGGGCGGGGCGGGATGAGGGGCGGGAACTCCCGAAAGGGAAGGGCGTAGCCTTTTCCCACAATGCCGAGAACCCAAGTGTCCGTTGTGATAGACTTCCACTTGTGGAGAAAACGCTGTAATCTTCCCCCTACAGGAGAGGAGTGAGTGGGAAACGGTGGAAGCCTAAGGCTGCTTCCCCTGCTGCACCCCTCCAGAGGACGAGGAAGAGGCAGAGTGCTGTTGAGAGGCTCCTCTGGTACGGACCCCACCCCTCCCCCTCCCTCTAAATGACCTATAGGGGAGGGAAGAGGCGGGTTGCTGGAACCTCCCCCGAAAGGAAGAGGAATAAGAGCCACGCCCAAATCCCCGAAACCTCCTGAAAATTCTAGAAGAGGCAGAGGAAGAAGGAGCTTGCAGTCCTAACGATTTGGCTGTGGCTCTGCTCTCCTTAAATCGTTCCAAGGCTGAATCTGCCTTGGCTCCAAACAGTCTGTCCCCATCAAACGGGAGGTCCAGCAGGGTCGACTGCACATCCGCAGAGAACCCTGAGTTTCGGAGCCAGGCCTGTCTTCTTGCCACCACAGCCGTGCCCATCGCCCTGGCCACCGAGTCGGTCGTGTCCAGCCCAGACTGGATAATCTGGGTCGCGGCAGCCTGGGCGTCCGAGACCACATCCAAAAGACCCTGGGGAAGCTCCGTGAATGAAGACGAAATATCATCCATCAGCGCATGGATGTACCTCCCCAGAATGCACGTGGCGTTGGTGGCCTTCAACGCCAAACTGCATGACGAAAATATTTTCTTGGACTGCGCATCCAGTTTCTTGGAGTCTCTGTCTCCAGGCACCGTCGGGAAGGAACCAGGCGCTGACTTTGAGGAACAGGAGGCTTGCACCACCAAGCTCTCCGGCGTAGGGTGTCTAGAGAGAAAGCCAGGGTCAGATGGTGCAGCTCGATACCTCCTGGCCACAGCCCTATGAACGGCCGAGGAAGACACCGGCTTCTTCCACACCTCCAACACCGGATCCAGCAAAGCCTCATTAAATGGCAAGAGAGGCTCAGCTGCAGCAGAGGCCGGATGCAATACCTCTGTCAGCAAATTCTGCTTTGCCTCTGCCACCGGCAAAGGCAGGTCCAAAAAGCTCGCTGCCTTCCTCACCACAGCATGAAAGGAAGCAGCCTCCTCTGTATATTCCCCTGGAGATGAAAGGTCCCACTCAGGGGAAGTGTCCAGCCCACTGGCTGTATCCAGACCATGAGGTCCGTCTCCAGAGTCCTCAATCTCTCCCTCCTCTAGGACTCGCTGGTACTCTTGCTCTTCTAAAAGACGGAGAGCACGCCTCCTCGAATGAAGTCTCTCCTCGATACGCGGAGTCGACATGGCCTCCGCCGACGTCGAAGAACGGCGCCGATCTCCAGAAGCATCTGACGCCGCGTCCGGCGCCACAGGCAGCTTCGGCGCCGAGGCAGGAGCCGGAGGACGAGGTCTTGGAGCCGATGGACCAACCGGAGTCACAGGGCAAAATCCTGACTTCGACGGAGGGGCAACCTCCGGAGCCGAAACATCCGAAGCCACCGGAGCGGCCACCGACGCCGGCCCCGGCGCCGAGCCCACATTCCCAAAAGGGAGAAAGGGCATAAAGGGTGCCGGCCGAAGAGGCGCAGGATCACCCAACGAAAAGGCCAAGGGCCCCGAAGGACCAGCCGGAGCAGCTCCTGGAGCCATCTGCTGAAAGATGGTATACATCGCATTAAGAAACGCGGTACTATCGGCTCCAGGAGTGGGAAAAGCCGGATACTGGGGTGCCTGGATCGAGGGCGACCCCGACGCCGGCCTCGACGTCTGCGACGCCGGAGAAAACACAAGAGGCTGCACCACCTCAATCACTGACGCCTGACCAGGTGAAGTCGGTGACGCCGGAGAGGGCAACGGCGTCGATGGATGCGGCGTGACCGTGGGGCTGACCTCCCAAGTCCTCCGACGCCGAGCCGAAGGTGACCTCGAACGAGACTCCTTGCTGGAGTGACGTCGTGAGTCTCTACGGCGCCGGGAGTCTCGATGACGCCGGTGAGACCTTGGCGAAGAAGACTTCTTATGATGTTTCTCCTTCTTCTTTGACTTTGCCATGAATAACTTGGCCTCGCGCTCTTTGAGGGCCTTCGGATTCATGTGTTGACATGAATCGCAAGTCGAGACGTCGTGGTCGGAGCTCAAACACCATAGACAGTCGGAGTGAGGATCTGTAACTGACATCTTGCCCCCACACTCTCGACAGGGCTTGAAACCCGACTTCCTCTGAGACATTGTTACCGCAGAGAAGACTACGCAGCAGACAATACACTGTAACCACGAAGGTAACAGTAACTCCCTCGAAGATAACCGTTTCGAATGCACGGAAAAAAGGGAACTGTCATCGGCACGTCGGCGAGGACTTCTTATTGCCTGTATGACGTCAGACGGCGTCGCGTGGGCTAGAGTGACGTCCTCGTCGACGTGCAGAGACTAGTAAGAAGATTTCCGTCAAATGCTGGCGCCATGGGAGTATTCATCAGGTGAGGAATCCACAGGTAGTTGTATCCATCAGAATCTCTGTTTTTGGGTGAAGGCTCCTGCAAAGGAAAGGCTGCAGGATTTCTATTTTTTCTAACACATCACAACATTTAAATACCTGTAAATGAACTGTACACATATTTCAAAATACATAACCCGTTAGGAAACCACAAATGATAACTTTTTTTGTAATTCTAAACTGTAATGGAAACAAAGGTTTTAATACGATCTAGATAATTTAGTCAGTGATATGCAAGTGATACTCGCTAAAACGCCACATATGATCTACTGTTGGTGTTCTATTTGGTTTTATCAGAAAGGCTCTATGTCTATGCAAATTTAATGGCCACTTCAAAGGAAAATGTGCTGTCTGTAAATGACAGTGTGCTACCACACCATGCTTTAGTAACATATTTGTGAGTGTGCGCTCTGAAACGCATTACAGGATGCTTACTGCACCCTTTCCACTCTTTCTGACTGGGCGTGGCACATTAAGGCCCATATTTATACTTTTTTAGAGCAGCATTTGTGCTGCTTTTTGACGCAAAAACGGCACAAACTTTGCGTGGCTTTTGCGTAAAAAAATTACGCAAATGCGGCGCAAAAAAAGTGTAAATATGGGCCTAACTACATTTGTTCTTTGTGTGATGCTTGGATTTTTCACAGTCCCTTTGGTGTAAGTGCTGTAACATTGATGGCAGCATCCCCACTCTGAAAAATGTTGCAGCACCGCTGATGCTTCGGTTCCCTCATCTAAAAAGAGTTGTTCTAAACGATATTATTAGGTGAAAGGGTGTGGCATAACGGCCAGAGCTGTGGACTTTGGAGGTGGGGAACCAGCGCTGGCTCAACATCCTGTGATTCTGGGCAAATCACAATCTCCCTGTCCTACCAAAAGTGAATGCGTCCTTGTGTACTAGTGCTCATGTAAAGCACTCCAATACCTTCGGATTGCGTTCACGCTATATAAAAGTGCAAACATAAATAAATAAATAATTAAATGCTATTGGTAAAAAAAAAAAAAAAACTAATATTTATATCTGCTATGTACACAAAGTTCCTTTTTGATGAACATGTTCTGGTGTCAGTTCTTGATTTTTCATCAATAAAATCCTGGGTGTAGTGGGTACGTCTCAGATACTTTTTTGTTAAGATTGCAAGCATCTACTTTAAACCACCCCGGTGCTTTAAATGGGCAGGTTCTGTCCGGTACTGAGTACCTGCACTTCTTGAATTTGAAACGGAGCGTACCTGCACTTCTCAGCATTGCTGCAATACAGTTAATGGGAGAGTACAGCTCTCAGGAGCAAGCAGGTACTGTAAATAGTGAGTACCTGCTCTTCTGTTTTCCATTTAAAGCACAGAACCACCCCAATGTGAAACAAGAATGAAGACACAGACGAGGGGTGATTTGCATCCAAGATCACACAGAAAAGGAAGTGACAGAGATGGAACTCTGGATCATACCACTCCCAGATACTTAACCCCAGATTGGGCCGACTGCTTCCTTATCAGCAGGCAGCGTCCAATTCCCTCTTTAATCAAAGACACAACTTAAGAGCGCGCGCGTGCTGGTGGTAATCGCTGACAGGCCAAGTTTAAAGGGCTCTTCGGGGGGGAAACTGACTGAAGCCGTGGGACACGGTCGGCGACGGTGTGGAGGGCGAAGATATTTTCAAGATATCCACGCGCCGGGCTTCTGGAGATTAACACAAGGCTGGCAGAGCTCTGCAGACTCATCAGAATAAAACCTGGAGCAGTAGATCACGGCTTGCCGCGGCATTAGTCCTTCTGAATGCAAAGAACGAGGAGACGGCACATGTGTTCCAGGTGATAACAGTTTTATTGCAGCAGCAGCAGGGCGCCATTTTGAGGCGAGCTTTGAATGCATTCATTAACATAGAGGGAGGGGGCATCTCTGAAACAGGCCGTGTGGAAGGAACGCGAGGAGTCTGCCCTGGCTGATGGAGTGTCGCTGGTGGCTACCGGGGATGTGCACGTGGCAATCAGATCCCACGAGGGAGGTGGCCACATTGTTTTATAATGGGCAGAGGGAATGGCTTGGCCAAGGTAATAACTGCAACCCTACCTAAATGTCCTCAACCAACTGCATCGCAGCAGGAAAAGGGGTTTAATCACTAAATCTACGTGCACACCAAATATGCCGATCTGCCAAAACTCATTTCAACAACTCGGGGTCATTGGGCTTTGCAACTACTGTTTACAAATGTGTAGAAATGTTTTCAAAGTACAAAATACAAACAAACATACTTTTCAAAACCTTTAAAAAAACAACAGAAGCAGTATGTATCTGGTCACAATTTAATTCCATGCAGGTGGAAATCACCTCATCTTTTGGCCAGCGACTCTGATGCCAACAAACATGTGTTGCTGTCTCGCTTTTCTGCCACCCACCCTACCAAAAGATGTGAGTGAACTTTCAGGGTGTGGCCATTTGTTTTCTCCTCTTTTAAGGGGGCCACTTTAGGTTCAAATTGATCCATCATGTACGTGGCGGGATCTCTCCTTTGAACATGAGAAGGCTAATAGTCGTAGGAAAGCCTTCCAGCGTAGGATGTGCGCTTTCAACGAGTTGGCTAAATCAATTCAGCTCATCAGGACCCCACATTTCCAGTCCTCTGCTTTGTTATTACTGGTGTTTTGTCACAGGTTCTAGTAGTTTGAGAACCAAGTCTTAAAACTGCAGAATTAATTGAAAAAAAGCCCATGTCTCGACAGATGTCATCAGGTTGTCTTGGAGCCCTAATTTCACTCCTCCTTTTGGGACTGCACCCCAAAAAGGCTTGGATGTTAAGTGTCTCTCGAGTTTAGTAACAAAGACACTTTGCATTTCTACCCGCCTGGAAGCGAATGTTAGCTCTTGTATGTGCAGCCACCATGGTAAGGCTAAAACTAGATGCAATTACTAGAGGGTCTGGGGATGAGGGATAACACAGGAGTGGATCTGAAACCCATATAGAGTCCACCTGAGGGTTTCTGAATTAAGACTGTCAGCATGGTAGTCATTGGAGGAGCAGAATTATGACCTCCAGATTGTGGTCATCAGAAGGATACACGTCTTCAAAGACAACATTTGTTTAGTCCACGGAGTCCATTTTACAAACTATTTAATCCAATATCTTTGGACAAAATGCTTCAGCCAGACCAAACCAAGATTACATCTCCCATTATTTTATCGGGTTGTTCAATGTAAGCCCAAGAATGAATACATGGTGTCCATGGAGTCACCTGGTCCCTCTACTGAAAAGAAAAACAAACACGGTTTTCAGGTTCATTAATGGATTTCAAACCAGTGCCATTGAGTACACTTGTAAATTGTTTAGATGAATATTCTTTTTGGATACCGTGACTGTCCCAGCGGTTTTGTATACAGCAAGCAACACAGAAGAGTGCAGCGTCAGAAAGCTGCAATCTGGGTACATCATACACACCAAAAACATAGGAAAATGGTTGTTAACGGATATTTAGACTGGGATTACTTGGAATGGCAAAGGAGCAGGAAGCTGTGAGAAGAGAAGTGGGAGCCACCACTGACTTCTCAACGTCTAAGCAGTGCTTCCCTTGAAGACCAAGGCACTTTGTTACAGTTCCAGGAGGATCTCTGGGAGTCGAGATCAAAAGGCCAGACAAATATGGACCAAAATGGGAAGAAATTCACCAGAAATCATAGCCATATTGGATATACATAACAAGGCACCCCTGGAATGATTTAGTGATGCTATTTGCATACAATCCTGCAGAAGTTCTTGAGAGAGTGTGCTTGAAGCCCTGATTTGTTCATTTGCTGTGTGATTGGCGTATTCGTGTATTTCCTACAGACAGGCATCAGGCTGCAAACAGACAAAGAAATAGAAGCTTGCAGTTGTTTTAGGCAGGACAAAACGTAGGACACTGAATCATACAAAATGGATAACAAAGTCATGGCGGAATCCATGAAAAAAGAATTAGCTGCCTTGTGAGGTAGGCAGAATAGGAGAGGCCACATCTACCTTAAACAGGGGAGCGAGGGGACGCACACAGTCAGAAACAGGAGCAAGGGGGCAGAAATGGTGGGATGAGAGAGGAAGCATAAAGGGTTTGAAACAGGAAGGCATAAGAACATCCCTAGGGTATAAACATAGCCATGTAGATAGGGGACGGATAGCACAAATGTAAATACAGAAATGCAAAAAAAAAAAAACATATACAAGAACTTGGGTAAAATGTGCCAACAAGCAGAAAGCGTGGGACAATTTACAATCGAAAAAAAGGTTAAGGGGAAATCTCTCGGTTTAGCGGCAGAAAACAAACAGTTTCCTCACCAGAAGAAAAAAAATCTTCAAGGCGCTAAAGATATCCAAGTTAGTTGCCTGTGTAGGGCTGTTGGAAGGCAGCATCTGTGACCTTGTGCCTTTATAGTCTACTTTTCCAGATACATATCATGAGGGTAAAAGAAACTGCAGAATTCAGCAAAGACTTACAAGCTGACGACCACAGCTGAGTAATGCAGGCCACCGATGAACGACAAACAAAAATACGTAAATATCAACAAGACTCGATCAGGCCAAGCAATGAGTCAGGTTCTAATTTGTGCCCCTCAATGTGTGTGTAGGCGCTCGCTAGGCGGATCTAAGGCAGACTCAATAGAAATCATGGATTCAGCGGGTCAATACCGTTGACTTGACTGAAACCCACGGAGGCCAGCGCGTCCTTCAGCTCCATGATCCCAACTTGGGAAAACCAGGGGCGCCTAACAGTTGCAAACACAAAAAAATCAAAAATGCTAATTTTCATAAAAAGGGGCAGGTGCAGTATCAGCACTGTTGACAGACGTGTACAACTGATCTAGAAACATAGCGTCCCAGTTCAGAGTGGCGCCCCCTATAGGACAAGATCGGTAGGCACCAGAGAGAGATTGCCAAAATGGCAGCAGGAACCTTCAACAAAGTCAGATAATACCCATAAAGTTTTATCACTAATTTCCCCTCCCCAGGTCCTACCCTCTGTTGTATATGAACTTTCGTGAAGGTTGCACACCATGTTACCCCGCTGTGCAGAAAAGGACTATTTTCTATATTTTGGGCGAGGTGGACATTTGGCTTCCCTCTCGGTCTTAAAATCGATAGCCGAAAGGCATATCGCAAGAATTGATTTCAAATGGTTTAGAGGCACAGAGAGCTATTTAGTTCGACTTCCATGGCAGCCCAAGGTTTAGGAAAGAGAAAAACACAGATATTGAATGATATATATTTGAGTACTCGAAGCTGTAGTCTGGTTTTGGTCTGCCCTTTGAAAGCCAATAAAAATTTGCATACTTTATTGGCATGTTAGAAACCCAACGTCAAACAACGTGGAAATCACAGCTCACCCTTGGGTTAATATTGGGAATTGTGCAGTGCACTACTAACTTCCAACAATGCGTGGCCGGTGGGAAACATGCACCATGTGACATCAAACTCTGGAGAAAATGACAAGCAAGGCTCAATACATACAGGTCAGGGAACATTTACGAACTGGGATGCAGCACAGAAGGAAGGCTGCAAAACATCACCACACTCCCATCCAATGGAGTGCTTGCGACACAGGAGCAGTGCAATCGCTTCTGCAGCCCACAAAATGGAAACCAAGATGCTAAGATTTTGCGCTGGTCTCCCACCAGCCTATAGGAATGCAGCAAGACTCACGGCCTGATTTAGATATTGACAGACGGGTTACTCCATCACAACGGTTACGGATATTCCATCCGTCGAAATATAAATCCCATTATTTCCTATGGGATTTAGAACTTGATGAACGGGATATCCGTCATGGTTGTGACGGAGTAACTCGTCCGCCAATATCTAATTCAAGCCCCAAGAGTCTTTACAGTATTTGACTACTCAAATTATTCGAGAGAGAAAACTGAAGCAAACAAGGCTTTAAGTAGCAAACATAAAACTGGGAGTGAAAATACACCAAAATATTCTGCCACGTGGAAGTGTTGTGCTTCGTCTAGAGAAGGGGGAGAGTGGCCAGAGATTGTGGCAGGAGTGGCGGGGAGGAATGTCAGTGGAAGAGGTGACAATGAAATGAGCTTTCCACAGCTGCGTGAAACACCCGTGGGTGATGACTTTCGTACTCTAGCAGGTGACCTCAAACCAGTGGTGATGGCCCTGGACTCTGAAGCTGCCTCCTGGTCCAAACACAAGTCAGCTCCATGTCAAATGGAAGGCAAGAAGCAAGGGCACACATCACAACAACCCACAAAGGAGGAGGAGTGTGGGGACCAGTGTGTTCTACATTTGTCACCATGCAGTGTCGTACACATGAAAAGAAAACAGGAAAAGGACGAGGGAAGGTTGTTAAACACAAAACAAGTAAATTCTGATTGGGCCAGATCACCTACAGCCGTGGCCTATGCATCCAATGCCAAGGTTAGGCAAATGGGCACCTGTGCAGTGCTTAATGTATTCCTGCACTTGACCGAGGTATCACTTGGAGCACACATGCACGTATTCAGAAGGGGCCCCTGAAGAGGGACATAGTATGAATTCATTAGGGAGTGTAGAACAGGGTAGGGTCCACCGGCAGTGACATCAGTGAACTGCACAGGCCTCTGTGGCTGCTGCTCTGGAAGTGTGTCCTGGATTATCCGTGGTTCACCAGCAGGGTCTAGAAAAGAAGAGAAGAACAAGGGTGAGGTCACTATCAGAGCCAGGTCTGTGCACGTGTAAAGTGCCAGTGGAAGAGACGCACCACCCTGGTGAGCTCATAGGTGGTGACTACATGCATTCAGTATAGTAAATATTAACAAGGGTGAGGTCACTATCAGAGCCAGGTCTGTGCACGTGTAAAGTGCCAGTGGAAGAGACGCACCACCCTGGTGAGCTCATGGGTGGTGACTACATTCATTCAGTATAGTAAATATTAACAAGGGTGAGGAAACTATCAGAGCCAGGTCTGTGCACGTGTAAAGTGCCAGTGGAAGAGACGCACCACCCTGGTGAGCTCATGGGGGGTGAATACATGTATTCAATACAGTAAAGATTAGCATGGGTGAGGTCTCTGTCACAGACATGATCTGTGCATGTATAAAGTGCCAGTGGAAGAGATGCACCACCCTGGTGAGCTCATGGGGGGTGAATACATGTATTCAATACAGTAAAGATTAGCATGGGTGAGGTCTCTGTCACAGACATGATCTGTGCACGTGTAAAGTGCCAGTGGAAGAGACGCACCACCCTGGTGAGCTCACGAGGGGGTGACTACATGCATTCAATATAGTAAATATTAGCCTGGGTGAGGTCACTGCCACAGACAAGGGCAGTGCGTATGTAAAGTGCCAGTGGAAGAGATTCACCACCCTTGTGAGCTCACAGGACTTGTTTGAAAACATACATTCAATACAGTAAATATTCGCATGGGTGAGGTCACTGTCACAGACATGATCTGTGCACGTGTAAAGTGCCAGTGGAAGAGACGCACCACCCCGGTGAGCTCATGGGTGGTGACTACATGCATTCAGTATAGTAAATATTAATAAGGGTGAGGTCACTAACAGAGCCAGGTCTGTGCACGTGTAAAGTGCCAGTGGAAGAGACGCACCACCCTGGTGAGCTCATGGGTGGTGACTACATGCATTCAGTATAGTAAATATTAACAAGGGTGAGGTCACTATCAGAGCCAGGGCGGTGCACGTGTAAAGTGCCAGTGGAAGAGACGCACCACCCTGGTGAGCTCATGGGTGGTGACTACATGCATTCAGTATAGTAAATATTAACAAGGGTGAGGTCACTATCAGAGGCAAGGGCTGTGCACGAGTAAAGTGCCAGTGGAAGAGATGCACCACCCCGGTGAGCTCATTGGTGGTGACTACATGCATTCAATATAGTAACTATTACTCTGGCTAAAAGATGAAAGCCAAAACAGCATCAGCAGAGCACAGGGCGCCTATTGCAAAAACTGATATTAGACTACAGTGTCTGTGCTGTGAATACATCAGAGTAAAATACTGCAAGTAATACTGGCAGAGTATGTCTAATGACAAAACTGACAGGACCCCACATCTCCAGACCTCTCCTTTGTTATTACTGGTGTTTTGTCGCAGGTTCTAGTAGTTTGAGAACCAAGTCTTAAAACTGCAGAATTCATTGAAAAGCCCATGTCTCGACAGATGTCAATAGGGTGTCTTGGAGCCCTAATTTCACTCCTCCTTTTGGGATTGCACCTCAAAAAGGCTTGGATGTTAAGTGTCTCTACAGTTTAGTAACAAAGACACAACAAGGACACTTTGCATTTCTACCCGCCTTGAAGGGAATGTTAGCTCTTGTATGTGCAGCCACCATCTTAAGACAAAAACTAGATGAGATTGGTAGAGGCAGAGGCTGCCGGGTGGTGCGGATACTACACTGGCATTACAGTACACCTGGATATTGCACTGGCATTACAGTAGATACTACACTGGCATTACAGTACATGCGGATACTACACTGGCATTACAGTACACCTGGATATTGCACTGGCATTACAGTAGACGCAGATACTACACAGGCATTACAGTATACCTGGATATTACACTGGCATTACAGTAGATACTACACTGGCATTACAGTACATGCGGATACTACACTGGCATTACAGTACACCTGGATATTGCACTGGCATTACAGTAGACGCAGATACTACACAGGCATTACAGAACACGTGGATAACTACACTGGGATTACGGTACATGTGAATAACTACACCGGCATTACAGTAGATACACATACTACACTGACATTACAGCGCATGCAGATACTACACTGACATTAAAGTAAGTGAGGATACCACATCGGCATTACAGTACACCCGGATATTACAGTGGCATTACAGTGCATGCAGATTCTATGCTGGCATTATAGTATATGCAGATAACTGCACTGGCATTACAGAACACGTGGAAAACTACACTGGGATTACAGTACATGTGGATAAATACACCGGCATTACAGTAGATACACGTACTACACTGACATTACAGCACATGCAGATACTACACTGACATTACAGTACATGCCGACACCACACTGGCATTACAGTACATGCGGATACTACACTGGCATTACAGTAAATGGGAATGCTACACTGGCATTATAGTATATGTAGATACTACACTGGTATTACAGCACATGCGGATACTACACTGGCATTACAGTACATGCGGATACAAGGGTTTTACAGTACATGTGGATACTACACTGGCTTTACAGTACGCTGGGATACTACACTGGCATTATAGTACATATGGATACTACACTGGCATTACAGTGCATGCATATACTACACTGGCATACAGCACATATGGGTACTGCACTGGCATTACAGTACATGTGGATACTACACTGGCTTTACAGTACATGCGGATACAATGGTATTACAATACATGAGGATACTACACTGGCACTACAGTACATGCCGATACTACACTGGCATTATAGTACATGTGGATACTACACTGGCATTACAGTACACGTGGATACTACACTGGCATTATAGTACATGGGGACACTACATGCTGATACTACACTGGCATTACATGCCGATACTACACTGGCATTACAGTACATGTGGATACTACACTGGCATTACAGTTGATACAGATACCACCCTGGCATTACAGCACATGCGGACACTATACTAGCATTACAATACATGCAGATACTACACTGGCTTTACAGTGCGCTGGGATACTACACTGGCATTACAGTAAATCGGGATACTACACTGGCATTACAGTACATATGGACACTACACTGGCATTACAATACACGGGCGTACTACAGTGGCATTACAGTGCATGCAGATAACTACACTGGAATTACAGTAGATAAGGAGACTACACTGGCATTACAGCACATGTGGCCACTACACTGGCATTACAGTAAATGTAGACACCACACTGGCATTACAGTACATGTGGATACTACATTGGTATTACAGTACATGCAGACAGCACACTGGCATTACAGCACATGTGGATACTACACTGGCATTACAGTACATATGGAAACTACACTGGCATTGCAATACACGGGGATACTACACTCATGGTACAGTACACGGGGAGAGTACACTGGCATTACAATACACACGAATACTACACTCATGGTACAGTACACGGGGAGACTACACTGGCATTACAATACATGGGGATACTACACTCATGGTACAGTACACGGGGAGAGTACACTGGCATTACAATACATGGGGATACTACACTCATGGTACAGAACGCGGGAGACTACACTGGCATTACAATACATGGGGATACTACACTCATGGTACAGAACGCGGGAGACTACACTGGCATTACAATACATGGGGATACTACACTCATGGTACAGAACGCAGGAGACTACACTGGCATTACAATACATGGGGATACTACACTCATGGTACAGTACACGGGGAGACCACACTGGCATTACAATACATGGGGATACTACACTCATGGTACAGAACGCGGGAGACTACACTGGCATTACAATACATGGGGATACTACACTCATGGTACAGTACACGGGAGACTACACTGGCATTACAATACATGGGGATACTACACTCATGGTACAGTACACGGGGAGACTACACTGGCATTACAATATTCAGCAAATGCTTTTCTCTTCTCAGCCTAGGGTAGCCACAACCTTTCACTCACATAGTTCCCGACTTTTAGGTCGAGCCTACCAAACAGCTCAAGCTATCTGGTTCTGAAAGAACTACTGTGAACTTTCAGTGGGCTAAGAGTTCACCCACTGGCTACCGTTGGTTTGCTTTACTGGCATTCTCATTAGCTTTCTTTTTATTTGTTGTCCTATGTGGGCTTGTCTTCCTCTTCTGTGATTGTCCCTCCCCTGTAGCAAAGCCTCTTTATTTGTATCCTTCCATTGCTTACTTTTCAGGAGCTACATTTTTCTTTTTGGTTAAGCACTCCATGAGAATGCATGCGCTTTCAAGCTGTCACCCTTGTGTACTTCTCTCACCCCCACCCCCGCCACATGCTCTGTGCTGTTCTCTTCCACATTATTGCTCAATAAAACATGATATGTCTACAAAAAGACAAGGCCATGTCGCTGCCCCTTTTTAAAACTTTTTGCATGCATGCACAGCTGTGCAGCATGGCTAAGAGCCATTGGCAAAGCTACTATGTCTTCCAACAGGTGGCACATATTGTCAATGCTTGTTTTATCTCTCTGTGAGGACAGCAGAAAACATTCCAAGTGCTCCAGTCCCAAAAAAGATGTTGCTGTGAGCAAAGAAGCAGCGCTCTGCAACACCTTCCTCCCCCTTACTTTAAACTAATCGCTTGCATTATCCAATCAATGTCTGGGCCAGGTCAGTTTGCCTTCCCACAGTTTTTGGAGCCTTGGACTGGCCTAATTGAACACCATGTTTTAAGCCTCATGTGACATTTTCACTTGCGTTTCCGCAGAGCAGTACAGACTGAAGGAAACTCTCTCTAATTAAACAGTAACTGTGATTTTTTTGTGCTTCAATTTATACCTAGCTCTAATTGTTTAATCATGTTAAGGTTTATTCAAATGAAACTTAGGCCCTGATTTACATTTCGGCAGACGGGTTACTCTACCACAACAGTGACAGATATCCCGCCCACCAAAATCTAAATGCTGTTATTTCCTGTGGGATTTACATTTCAGCGGGCAGGATATCTGTCACCGTTGTGACTGAGTAACCCATCTGCCCAAATCTAAATCAGGCTTTGAGTCTTGCCTGTTTGTTAACTGGCTGTGAAAGCTGAATGGAAACATTTGAGACTGGTGTCACTGATAGTCTCAAGCGGTCCAAGGAGAGGACGAAATAGGCGCACGGCGAGCGTCCCCTTTGATGTATGTGTGACTATAAGGGGACACTCTCCCTCCTGGATACCAGAGGCTAACAGCCTCTAAGAAAAGGGCCGCCTCAAGGTAACTCCTTGGGTAAGGTAGATCATTCTCTCTTTTTTCACTCTTTGATTTCCCCATAGAGTATTTTCCTCCAACGTGAGACGTAGGGATCCTAGGCCCTGACGAATGCCCCGAGACCTTCATTGGCTCATTCCTGAGGGCAGAAACATGTTGGCTAGTAATTAGTTAGGTGACCCTGTGAGTCCTTGCCCTCACAGAGGTGTCCCAACCCCCCTTTTTAACTACACCAGTCAGACACCACCATTAAATTTGTTGCTCTTCATAGGTGTCTGCTTAGGTGTTTTTAGTTTTTTTCAGTAGATTAGCTGGATCCCGATCTTTCCAGAAACAAGTTTATTTACGCACTCCCTCCTGTTCCTTTAACAGTGAGGTTGAGTCCGCCCAGGTGGCACTGTCCTACCTGGGTGGGTCTAGGTGGTCAAATGATGAAGCATGACACTATATAGTGTGTGAGACCACCTAGTCCGTAAAAGGAAATCCCCTTTTTTTCCCACCCCCCGTTGTTCCTCTCCGAATATGCACTCGGCAATTTCCAACTGACATTCCACTGGCTTTACCCTTCCAAATAGGAATACATACAACCCAGGGCTACGCTAATATCCGCGACGTCCTCTTTTAGAGAACCCCGTACTTTCGTGTGTATACTGATAGGTTGCAAACATTTTATCTATAGTTAAGAGAGAATTTCCATAGAAGAGTGTTTTTTGTTTTGCTAATACGTTAGTGACGTTTGACGAATCTTCACAAAACATCCCCAAAAACAATGTTTATCCGCCTTGGCTTGGAAAGTTGAGTAGGTCTGTCAATTTGGTACCCATGGAAAGGAGTTGGTCCAAAAAAAAACTACAAAATCTTTCTGATGCAATTTCCCAAAGGAATTTTGGGAAGCGATAGAGAAAAAATTGGCGGAAAAGAATTACATCGCATTTGATAGACAGATAAATCTTATCTCGGAAAGCAAACTTTTTGTCATTTGGGGGTAAATCTGTTCAGCTGTTTATGCAAAACTGAGGTTAAAAATATAATGATATCTAGACGGTTAAGTTATGCTATGCCACGCTATCACCTAGGAGAGTATCCTGGCGCTGAGCAGGTGTGAGTCTAACCACACCTGTGGCCTACTGGGACTACTCGAAAAGCCAGGTCTTTAGCTTCTGTTACAATAAAGAGAGTGAGGAAGAGGCTCTAATGTGTAGCGCAGGTCACTGAATGCTTTAGGAGCGATGTAGAAGGTTTGACCACCAGATCTGGTTTGCCATATGCATGAGATTTGTGCAAATTGGAGTCCAGGGGTGTCTAGAAGGTTTTTGAAAGCTGATGCGATTGTTGATGTAGGCTAGGTCTAGCAGGAGTACCACTGTACTATAGCGGTACAGCAAATTAAAAGAAATAGAGCAGTCTGATTGGCCAAGACAGGCTTTTTTCCCACATTGGCCCTGCAGGACTGAGTCATTTGATTAGCTGGCTGCAACACAAAGAGAAATGTTGCATCTGCCATTACAAGACTCAGACCCCATTACGAGTCTAGAGGTCCTGGGACGGGCAGACTCGCGGTGGCTGTCGGACTGCCGCTAATACAGTGGTCCGGCATCCACATTACGACGGTGGTGAAAGTGCCACAGTCGGGCACCAGCATCGCAACAATTGCACCGGCTGACGGCCTGGTTGTCTGAATTCTCCAGGGCAGCGCTGCTAGCAGTGTTGTCCTTGGAATTACGACCCCTGTGTCTGCCAGCTTATGCATGGCGGTTCCACCGCCATGCATAGGCTGGCAGAGACGGGGTGCCGGCGGCCCCTGCACTGCCTATGCAGTTGGCATGGGCAGTGCAGGGGCCCCCATGGGCAGCTACGTCACACTTTTCACTACCTGATGCACAGGCAGTGAAAAGCGCGATGGGTGCTGTCGCACCCGATGCACCGCAACACTGCCGCTGGCTCTATTACAAAGCGCCATCAATGCTGTGGGTAATTTCCCGCTGGGCCAGCGGGCAGAAACACTGTTTCTGCCTGCTGGCCCAGCGGGAAACTCAGAATAGGGCCAGCGGGCAATACCGAACTGGAGGTCTTCTAGATGATCGAGTTTGGTGGGCCGCCTCTGCCACCTGCCAAACTCATAATGAGGCCCTCAGACTCTGCACCCTGAATTTAAAGTAAAAATAACATATAAAGTGGCATAGACGGGGTGCTCTGAATCCCTGGCACTTCTTAGTGGTAACCAGAGGGGCACTTGCATCTGTTACCCCAACGTTTCAGCATAAAGATGGAGAAAAGCATGAGAGGCACTGAAGCTAAAACTACCTTCAAGCCAATAATCCTACCATCTAAACCTTTGTGTCTTGGGTTGAGCTGGGATGTGGTGAAAAGAATGGCTACCCCTGTTTTCCACCGAGGGCCAGAGGAGTGGAAAATCGAGGCACCTGTACGACTGCAATCAATAAATACCTTTGGCTAGCACGTGGGATTCCAGTAAAAGACTACATCAACCTCTTTACTTTGTAGACATTTAAGTGCTTGCCTTTTAATTGGTGAGTTAAAGCCTTGCACATTCAGGATAATTATGGTAAGGGGGGTCCATAAGCGTTGGTACCATCTGATGGGGAAACAAGAGCTTCTCGCCATCCTGAGCCTCAAAAGTATGTCTGACACGCTCACAATGGCCCAGCTACAGGACTAGTCACTCTAACCGCATAGTGCCTACAACCTGCCCTCCAATGTCATATTGATCGTCAAACTGCTTCATGCAACGTACATTAAATGGAGTATTAACTACAAGGAGAAGCTGAATGCAGAAACGTGGGTAAAAAAAAAAAACTTTAAAAAAACACTACCTATTGTGGCATAAAATAATCACAATCAAGGGGCCTTTGCGTAATTTTGGAATATGATGACACCTAAAAGGTACAGTGGGCTTAATGGACACATGGCAAATGAACAATCTATGGCGCCACATGGCACCAGAAGAGTAAACGTTTGCGAAGAGCCCCACGTTCAGGTAAAGGATATTACCAAATGTACTTGGAGCTGGGATCAATCGTCGTCTGGTGATTCATGCAGGTCTTTATAAAAGCCTGCAGCATTGGTGTCTGCCTGGACATTACCTTTTCAATCTCCCTGGCTGTTCAGCTCTCCTGGCAGCCCATGTTCCCTCTTCACTGGTGTCTGAAGCCTTGCTGTTCATGATTTATCCCGCCTCGTTTGTCTGCTTCTCCGGCCGTTGCTTTTTATTAAAAGTGAAGGAAAGGTCGAGCCGGGATCTCCTTCTGTAGGGAATCTCTTCTCTTGCTGAAGTCCTGGACTTCCTTGAAGCCTCTGCCTCTGGCTGGAGTGGTTCCGGATGCATCTTGAAACAGGGTCATTCGGCCTTCTTTCAAGTCAATTGTGTCTCCTTGTCTTGCAGGATGGCTTTTTTCTACCCGAAATAATGTACTTTCGTGAGCACTTCTTGAGAATTTGGAAGGCAAATCGAATCTGAGAGCCTGATCTAGAACCAACTCACTGCCCTTTGGTATTTCTAACAGTTGGCAAAAGAGAGAATAAATATGATTTTCGAGGTCAGCGTTGCACACTGCGAATACCATAAATCTACATATTATCACTGTGGGAGGGATATTCGCAGTCTTCAGGTCTGAGATCTTTTTGGTGCGTTTGGAGACGGTCCGTGCTGTTTGCGAATTCATCAAGTTTATCAGCGTGTTTCGCAAAATAATTCTCAATATGGTCCAGTCTGGTTTCTGCCTTCCGGAGAGAGCGGTCAAGTCTTGGAATAGTGAGGACAGGTCTTTTTTTAATTTGAGTATCAAAAGTTGGAATCCCCTTTAGCAAACGGGACTTGAACGCCCTGTCAAGACCGCGCTTCCAGCATCTGACCAGGTCTGTGTCATGTCCCATATGATATCTTCTGGGCAGTAAGTACTCTATGGACAGGAGTTTGGTGCCCTGTGTCAGGCTGCTGCCACAGAAGTGCCTTGGGGGTTTACAGCAACAACAGTGAGCACAAAAGGATGAGGGAGGGGCGTAATGAGTGATAGCGCTTATCTCAGTGGTGAAGAGAGTACACAAGGGTCCACCACTAGGGCTTGTTCCCACCCAGAACCCTTTCTTTACAGTTTAGTTTAATTACAGCCAGTGTCTCGTGTGGACTGTGCTTTAAGACTACATCTGAGTTGTACTTTCAGTTTGCTATGGTCGACCGTTCAGCTTCACGCTTGACATATAATGGGGGCTCAAATGCGCTCAGGGCCCAGTGTGTGGCCTGGGTCTTTCATGTTCACATTAGGGGATCCCGGCTCACTTGCGTGGGTTAATATGTCTTCGATTGTGGAGCAGCACCCTTAGTCCCTTCTGGACCTTGCTACTCTGCTTTTGCGACAGCCAGCCAGGAATTCCCTCTGCTCAATGGAGACTATGAGACGCTGACTTGGGGGCAATGATTCTGCGCTCCAGTTCTCCCATCATTTGTCTATCCCAAGGTCACTCCTCTTGGTGTTCTGCAGGACGCCTTCTTCTGGTGGCCATCTTGGCAAGTGAATGGGGGAATGGAGGCACTCGTACCCACAGTTAAGTGTGGGTATTGTGGCCGGAGGTGAATATTCAGTTTTCTGGCAAGTGTCAGATGGGGGCCTCTGGTCAATTTGTTATTCAGCTTCCTGGGGGAGGGCACGGGTCAGCAGAGGTGCATTGTGTCAGCGCTCCACCCAACTAAGCCCTTGATCAACTATTTCAATATAGAAACCTTGTCCTTCAACAGCTGATAGAAAAAAACAGACCAATCTGATTTTGCATTGTTTTGCAGGTTCTGCACCTGTAGCCGTGATGATCCTGTGGATGGTGAATGTGCAGAGTGAATCTTACTGGATGGGAGTCCTTGTGCTAGCGTAAGGACCACGGCTGCTTTACATAGGATCCCCTTGGCCAGTAAGCCTGAGGAGAGGAGTTAGATGAGTGAGATTGCGTGGCCATAATGGCATGACCATCCGAAGGGAGAATGGGTTAGAACTTTTCAACAATAAATTCCAACTCCGGCCTTCTCATAGTGTCGACAATTTAGGGCATATGTATCACTACAGACTGGCTCAAATCTTTAAGAGGCTAAGACCAGGCAAACAGATATCTGGTGAGCTCCGGGACCCTCTAGCTTCTAGTTCAATGGACAGTGACTGATGGGGCAAAACTAAGGATGAAAGGCGTGTCAGTGTAGCTGAAAGGTACACAATTCACGGCCTGGGATGCCTTTAGCTTCCTTGTAATATTTTATTTTCGCTCCTAGTGTAAGATCAAGTACAAGCTGAGAGCTGCTTTCACACGGAAGCTGAACAATTATACAGACAATTTTTAAGATCTATAGGTACTGATTAGGAAAGTGAAACTTATGCTGGGATAAGCATAAGAGAACGGAGGCCGTGTGACATCTCCATTCCTATGGTGCAAAAACAGCATGTAGCTAACTATTCTGCACTGCTCTGCTCCTTCCGCAAACCAAAATGAAGCAAACGCATTTTGGTCCAGTGTACATTACAGAAAGGTTTTTTCTCATCAATCTAAAAACGAAAATCGGATTCCAGTTTTACTGCAAAGAAAATAGAAAACACCTTTGCTTATATAATAATGGGTGTGTGTGCCACATAAATATTACCAAACTATACTCGAAGGATAAACACTTAAATGACAGACAGTAAATTGATCTTGCCATTATACAATTAAAAAGGGCATGCTGTTTTTGCCTCAAGCATACTACCTAGCATCTTTCACATGTAAAAAAAAACAGGAAAAAACGGAATCGTTCCACGGTTGGTTCAATGTTGTGTGTTATTTTGCCTCACATGCCTGCCAGGGGGTTGGACTGCGCACACAAGAATAGTAGAAAGCAAAGCAGGACTATTTATCAGTTTCATCTGAATCATTGGCTCAGCTCCTTACCCTTTTGTGTGGCTGCCTTTTCGCGTCAGTATCTGCTCCTGGGCGCACAGACAGCTGTCTGCACTGGACAGGACGTCATGCAGAAGGAGGAGGAAGAGGACCTATATAGTCACTGCTCCTTTTCAGACTTCAGAGCTTCTGACCAGGCAAGGATACTTGGGGTCCACCAGTACCACACTGCTTCGGAGGCGGGCCATCCGAAGAACAACATCTTGTCTGCTCCTTCCTGCAAAGCTGCTTTGACACGGGGGCTGGGGACATGACGCGTCAGTTCCGGGTGCCCCTAGAGGAGGTTCGGGATACAGTGATTGGCCCCTTACATAGCTGCCAAGTTTCCCAGGTCCGTGCGTGATGTGCTGCTCCGGTCCAGTTTTTATTTCTTTGAATTCCGGGACTTGTAGTCCTGTTTTATAATGAAATAAACAAGACTACAATTCCCAGAATTCAAAGAAAAAACTGGACTGGAACAGCACATCACTCATGGACCTGGGAAACTTGGCAGGGCTGCCCTTGGCTGACAGCCACTCCCCCCTCACCGATTTTTAGAGCAATGGGCAGAGTGACACTTGCCCTCGCCCAGTGGTGCTGGGACGATTTTTAGACAGAGGAAACTAAGAGAGAACGTCATCTCACTAAAGGCATAGAGGGTATCTGACAGCCTATCTCTAAAAAATGCTACCAGATGAAACACATACAAAGAGCCCCGTTATAGCTCCTTCTAAACTCTTTCAAGTTTTATTGGTGGGGGGTCCTTCAGCACCTACTGCACCCCTAATTCTTGCGCCACTGCCTTTGCTTCTAAATGTGCTACGTTGCTAGAGCTGCTTCAGCGTGGTATCTCCTAAAAATGACTGGCATTATAGTGTTCCGGCAGGGTTTCTAGGCGCTGTGCCTTCAGAACAGCGCCATACCGCCTTCCATTCACAACTGCCTGAATATGTCTTTAGAATGGTCCTGGACTGTCTAGATCAGTGGTTCCCAACCTTTTGACTTCTGTGGACCCCCATTTTATCAATACTGGAGCCCGGGGACCCCCACTAAATTATTATTGGAACCATTACTGATAGCTGTTACCTAATATTATTAAATTTTTTAAGCAGTCACGGACCCCCTGAGGAGGCTTCGCGGACCCCCAGGGGTCCCCGGCCCACAGGTTGGGAACCACTGGTCTAGATCATTTTTGGGGGCAACATAGCTGGAGCCGGTGATTGATCGGTAAGAACTTTAAGTGCAACGAATGTCGAAGGTCAAACACAC
Source organism: Pleurodeles waltl (assembly GCF_031143425.1). Taxonomy (NCBI): domain Eukaryota; kingdom Metazoa; phylum Chordata; class Amphibia; order Caudata; family Salamandridae; genus Pleurodeles; species Pleurodeles waltl. The sequence continues at coordinate 49,959,006 of NC_090448.1, read as the reverse complement.
CACAGAGCAGCGGTTCAAAGGATCTGGTCTGTAATGGGGTAGCTACAGACCGCTATAATCGCTGGCTGCTCTTTCGGGAGCGCCGTTCTTCGGGCGCAGCCAATGGCCCGGTCACTTCCCCCCGCCTCAGTCGGCAATCAGTGCCCGCGCCGCTGAGCGGCCCTAAGTACTGGGGTTTCTCCAGCGCTCCGTGGGCTCTTAAGAGAAGGGATTACACAGAGCAGTAAATATTTGCCAAATGTAAATCTGGGTTCCTCCGCAGCAGCTGCTAATTCCACTTGTGAGCCCCCCCCCCCTCGCTTCAGTAATGTGCCGACATAGCGCTGGAGCCGACCTGCTAGAAGCAATTGATGCTTGTCAGATGGGTGATTTGTCATGATACTACTGGTAGGAAGCCCTGGATACTGGTTCTGTCTCCTGGTGCATTTTGAAAATGACCTCTGACCCCTGTTCTACCTCTGGTTGTCAGCATTGTACTCTCATTTCTCTAACAAACCAGATTTTAAAGGGTACATTTCGGAAAATAAAAAATATATCGTTTTTTTCGGCCATCAGAGCAGTTTTCATTCCAGTGATACCAATGACCCTTTCAAGCACATACAGATTAAATAAATGTCAAGTATTTTATAGTGCTTATAATTAACGGGCATTCTGTTTCTAAGCACTCCAAATGTGGTACAATAGAGAATCAAGGGAGAGGGAAATACTGCAACAGGCCGCATTTTCCTTTGGCTTGACTTGTGACACCTCTACATAGAGGAAAGCACTTAGTCCCAGATGAGGGTCAGCGCGCAAACCTTTGAGGCAAAAGCTTCAGACCAGTACGATCTATAATAGAAGAAGTGCTTAATTTGAGCCGGTGGTTTTCGGTGTTCAACGCTAGCACTTAGTTGTCAACACCAGCGCTTGGGACAGCCTGTGACAAGGTTTCGCTGTCTGTCTAATTTAGAGATAACCACAACCACAGTTAGTTATTAATTCTATATACATTAAAATGACTATTACTCGAAGAGTGAGTTATCTGAAGAAATGGGAATATATTTAAGAAATCAGGAGTCACTGAGGTAACTTGTGGTCAGTGCTGCATCCAGTTCACTCCCCAGCAGGCCACCTGCTGGTCTCACCACCAGACTAGGAGGCAGAACATGTACTGCTCTCAAAAACAGAAGAAAGCACCCCAAACAAACCTCACAGGCAGGAGAAGGACGAACCTAAGCCAGGGGACTAGCTGATCCGGGGTTGTGGCCTGAGAGTCAGCCCTCCGCCTGGGACAAGTCCTGGAGGCCAGCAACCTTAGGAAACACCCCACCCCCACCAACCACGCACAAAACCTGGGCATCATCCTGGACTCTACGTTTTCCATGACCTGTCGATTCAATGCCGTCTCTTCAGCCTGCTTCCACCACTTGCAGCTCCTTTGAAAGATCTTCAAGTGGATCCCCACTGAGACTAGAAGGGCGGTCACCCACGTCGCAGTCAGCAGCAAATTGGACTACAGCAACCCACTCTACGCCAGCATCATAAAGAAGCTACAAGCAAGACTACAGAGAATCCAGAACGCAGCAGCCAGACTCATTCTGGACATCCCTCGCCACAACCACATCTCTGCCCACCTTATAGACCTCCACTGGCTCCCAGTCGAGAAATGCATCACCTTGAAGCTACTACCTCACACCTATAATGTACTTCACTAAATTGGGCCCGACTACCTCAACCGCCGCCCGACCTTCTACACCGCCGCCAAGGAGCTCCGATCCTCCCTTCTCCCCTTCGCCGAGATCCCCAGAATCAAGAAAAGCACAGCCAGAGGCAGATCCTTCCCCTACCTCGTAGCTCGGACATGGAACACACTCCCTCTCAAACTCAGACAGGCCGCATCACTGAAGCAATTCAGGAAGGCTCTCAAGACCTGGCTCTTCGAATGATCAGCATGCCCACCACAGCTCCTTGAGACCCTACGGGTGATATGACCCGTTTTACAAGTACTGATTGATTGATTGAGGCAACAACTATGAGGTGAGAACCAGGACCGCCAATCAAACCACTAATGATGAAGAGGCAGTCACCCTCTCAGTGACGAGATTCCTCAGGCAGAGACCACCAACAATATGGAGGGGAAGTACATTAACCTCCACCCTGAAAGGAGAAGTGCAACAATGCAAGTACAAGCCTACAGGTTCAGTTCAGCAAAAAACTAGGAAAAAGACTCCAGGAACTTAAGAAAAGAGAAGGAGAACAAGCCCATGAGGCGAACTCACCCAGAAAAGGAATCAAAAGCTAAATCACAAACTGCAGGGATGTGGAATTCCTGTAGCCAGACACCCAGAACATATTGTTTGGGGACAAGGACAAGTTTTCATGTTTATTTTGACCTTGGGACAAGTAGGCCCAACTCCCTGCAGCACAAACCCCTTGGCTGCCAGTTTACAGGGAGGGGAACTGTCTGCAATTGAGGTAATATGTGTGTCTGTAAGTTCATGCTGTTCAAACTTGTATTTATGGTTCATTAATGAAAAGCCTTCATTAGTGTAAGCGTTGTAAATAAACATTTTAATGTCACACTGCACTACTGATAGTGTTTCCAGTAAAAAGAAAAGAAAAAAAAGTGTAAACACGTTTGAAAAGTTTAACAATATGAGGCTAAGGCGAAGTATAATGCTCCCAGAATGCTCTCTGATTAGATGCAAATGTTTGCAGTTGTTTTCAAAATAAAAAGTTCCGAACAAATTCAAGTAGGGAAAAAAATGTTTATCTACTATGAAATTTTATGTGCTATTTCTTTGAAGTGTCATTTAGCAAAATGTGTTGATGCATGCTAATATTTCCCAAAAATATTCCTAGTAGAAAATCCGTGTAGCCAGTTTCAACAAGATTATGGGAAGCATGAAAATAAGCACGTACGGGCAAAGCCAACCGATCTGACAAATTTTGTGAGTCTTTTGGTTTCATCAATGTGTGTCTTGTTTTGACATAGCTTTTGTAACACTTTATTGTTGTGGGAGCAGACAGGCGCCCTCACCATTGTAAAAACACTGGAAAAAAAACAAAACAAAGTTTTTGTTCTCAAAAAGCACACATTGCCACCAGTGGCGTAGCAAAGGCCTTGCAGCCCCCCTCTAGGGGTCCCCTCTGCACAGCACCCGTCCTGAGTGAGTCTGGATGTGGGGGGTGAGGGGGGCTCCATGTTCTTTGCAGCAAAGCCCCCTTCAGTTTCATTACACCGCTGATTGCCACAGTATTTCCTGGCACTGAACAAAACTACTTTGTGTGCCAATATGCTCTATGTGGAAGAGCAGAATGTGATCACTCACAGTAAAGCCAGCCGATAGATAGATAGAGAAACAGAAGTTTAATAAAAACAAAATGTCTTTGTTAACACCACATCTAATTAGGGACCCAATTCTTAAAGAAAGTCAGAAAAGTGCAACCGTGGTATATGTCTTTGAATTAGTGGCTTTCATGAATTCACAGGAACTTACAGAAGTAGACAAGGGAATCATACTTCTAGAAAATATTTGTGAACTCTATTATAGCACGAGCAAATATGCATGTGGAGATTTGCTCATGGGAAAATCTATTGAGTGTTTACAAGTTCACTTTCCCTCCAACCACTTTTTTCCCCAATCCTGGAAGAACTTATACTTCTGCCATTTTCAGGAGTACATTTCCAACCTTTCTCATTATGGGAAAAGGTTAGCAAAGAGCTGGTGCAAATCCTTAAAAAATGCAAGTTAATAGGTTTACAGATTCAAAGGCATTCCAGCCCTGGAACTATTGCTTACTGCTTCCTCTGGACCCAGTATGTAGATCTGCAGAAAGGTGGCAAACAAAGGAAATTGCTACAGTAGGGATTGAAATTGCAATTATTCCAGCCCTACTATAGTAGTAGCCCTGGCAAAATCAGAGAGGCTATTATCAGAGGTCTTATATAATGAGATTGTTGCTATAATTTGTCACCCCACTACATGGCCATCTAGAAAGGGACAAGTAGATTTTTTTTACAGGACAAGTAAATTTAAGAAGCAACCTGTCCCATGGACAAGCATATATTTCACTAAATTCCACACCCCTGCAAACTGGAAATTCACACAAACCTAACAGAAGTCTTGAGACAAGACAGCACAGGCTCTGCGAGTCCTCTTTACTTCCTTTTTTTCTACCCTTTGCCCTTTCTCCTTAACCCTCAGCAGCAACATGAGGTTGATGGTGGGGACAAGGTGTCGTCCCTCTGATGTGACTGCAAGTCAAAGTTTTTTTGATGTCACTTTCACTACCCCAGGCATTTTGGTGAACTGACGTGCATGGTTAGGAATTCAACTGCCAGCAGAAGCCCCTTTAGGCACCTCCACAGTGATAGTCGTCTCGTGCAAACGGGTCAACATTAAGTCAGAGCAGATCCAGAAACCCATGGCAGGTGCCTCTTTAGAGGACCTGGAGGCCAGTCACGCACCATTCACAGTGGAGATGTCTATTGCAACTCCATGCCAGGAGCTTTGCTCCCATGAACCAAAGAGGACCTACATTAGAAGAACTCAGTGATGAAGACTTGTGCAAGTCTTGCAAGGACTCCTGGACCTTATTCAGCCATGCCGTGGCATAAACACCACTGCATGCCCACGATATAACAATGGAAGTAGCCAACAGAGACTCCATGTTAACCTGAGGGAGCTGCAAAGATGATTTCTGCTAATCAATCAATCATGATTTATAAAGCACAACTAATCACCCGTGGGAGTATCCAGGCGCTGAGACAATAGCTGCCAAGTGTAGGAGGCTGGCCTGGCTTGTAGTGGGTACCTATGGTACTTACACCTTATACCAGGTCCAGTTATCCCTTATTAGTAGAGTGTAGTAGTGTTCTAGCAGCTTAGGCTGATAGAGGCAGCTATAGTAGAGCAGCCAAGGCTGAACTAGGAGACATGCAAAGCTCATGCAATACCACTTATATCGTATAGGTACTATATCATAAGTAAGACAATACTCATAGTTACTAAAAATATCCCAGGGGATATACTCCCTTAGGAGGTAAGTAACATACACAAAATATACACAAATAACCAAATCAGGTAAGTAAAACAGTCAGAAAGTAGTGCAAACACTGTAAAACACAATAGGCCTAGGGGCAACAAAAACAATATACTAAGTAAGTGGAATGCAAACCACAAATGCACCCCTAGGCAAGTGTAGTGTCTAGAGGGTCACTGGGAGTGTAAGAAAACACCAAGGGTGTAAAGGAGACCCGACCCCAGGACCCAGGAAAGCAGGAGTAAAGTACTACAATTTACCCCAAAACACATTAATGTCTTGATTAAGGATTTTGCAAGGACCACAACAGACTGCAAAGCACTGAAGATGGATTCCTGGACCTGAAGACTTGTAAAAGAAGGGGACTAAGTCCAAAAGTCACTAAAGTGTCTAGGGGGGCAGGAGCCCACTAAACCCTGGATGAAGGTGCAAAATGACTGCCTCTGGTTGGAAGAAGATGCTGGTTTTGCACCAACAAAAGAAGGTAGGAGGTTCTGCTTTGTGCAGAAGATGTCCCACAGCGTGCTGGTGGTTGCAGAGTTGTTTCCTCTGCAAAATACCTCAAACAAGCCTTGCTACCTGCAAGAGTCACGGTTGAAGAAAAAAGGTGCTGCCCGGGCCCAGGAAGGACCAGGATGTCGCCACTCAGGAGAGGAGACAGAGGTGACCCTCAGCAACGTAAAGAGCCCACTGCAAGGAGGGAAGCACCCACAGGAGTCCTTGAACACGGGTTCAAGAAGACTGAATACGGCGGTCGTCTCAACACTGCAAAGAGAGGTCCCACGCCACCGGAGGTCAAGTCAGGGAGCTGAGCATCGCAGGATGGAGTGCTGGGGACCTAGGCTCGGCTGTGCATGCAGGATTTCTAGGAAATGTGCACAGAAGCCCTTTTTGCTGTAGATCACAAAGTGCACAGGATTACTGTCTGGGGAGGGGAGGCAAGGACTTACCTCCTCCAAATTCAGAGAGTTGGACCACTGGACAGTCGCGGGTCACTTGGATCCACCACCTGTGTTCCAGGGGCCACGCTTGTCAGGATGAGAGGGGACCCAGAGTACCGGTGAGGTTGTAGTTTGATGCCTGATGGAGCAGGGGGAAGATTCCGTCAACCCACAGGAGATTTCTTCGTAGCTTCCAGTGCAGGGTGAAGGCAGGCAGCCCCCAGAGCATGCACCACCAGGAAACAGTCGAGAAAGCCGGCAGGATTAGGCGATACAATGTTGCTGGTAGTCTTCTGGCTACTTTGTTGCAGTTTTGCAGGCGTCCTGGAGCAGTCAGCGGTCGATCCTTGGCAGAAGTCAAAGAGAGAAGTGCAGAGGAGTCCTGGTAGATTCTTCCAAGTCGTAATCTGATGAGAAGCCCACAGGAGAGACCCTAAATAGCCCTCAGAGGAGGATTGGCTATCTACCCAGGTAAGCACCTATCAGGAGGGATCTCTGATGTCACCTGTTGGCACTGGCCACTCAGAGGCCTCCAGAGTGTCCCCACACTTCTGAAAACAAGATGGCAGAGGTCTGAGACACACTGAAGGAGCTCTGGGCACCACCCCTGGGGTGGTGATGGACAGGGGAGTGGTCACTGTCCTTTCCTTTGTCCAGTTTCGCACCAGAACAGGGACTCGGGTTCCCTAAACCGGTGTAGACTGGCTTATGCAAGGAGGGCACCATCTGTGCCCTTCAAAGCATTTCCAGAGGCTGGGGGAGGCTACCCCTCCCCAGCCTGTAACACCTATTTCCAAAGGGAGAGGGTGTAACACCCTGCTCTCACAGGAAATGCTTTTTTCTGCCTTCCTGGGACTGGGCTGCCCAGACCCCAGGAGGGCAGAACCCTGTCTGTGAGGTGGCAGCAGCTGTAGCGGCAGTGCAAGCCTCAGAGAGCTGATTTGGCAGTACTGGGGGTCCATGGTGGAGCCCCCAGGATGCATGGAATTGGCTCCCCAGTACCAGATTTGGAATGGGGGGACAATTCCACGATCTTAGACATGTTACATGGCCATATTCGGACTTACCATTGTGAAGCTACATATAGGTATTGACCTATATGTAGTGCACGCCTTTAATGGTGTCCCCGCATTCACAAAGTCCGGGGAAGTGGCCCTGAACTATATCGGAGCACCTTTGCTAGTGCAAGGGTGCCCTCACACTTAGTAACTTTGCACCTAACCTTCAGCAAGTGAAGGTTAGACATATAGGTGACTTATAAGTTACTTAAGTGCAGTGAGAATGGCTGTGAAATAACGTGTGCGTTATTTCATGCAGGCTGCAATGGCAGTCCTGAGTAAGGGTTTGTCTGAGCTCCCTATGGGTGGCAAAAGAAATGCTGCAGCCCATAGGGATCTCCTGGAACCCCAATACCCTGGGTACCTAGGTACCATATACTAGGGACTTATAAAAAGGGGTTCAGTATGCCAATTAGAATTGGTAAATGTAGTCACTAGCCTATAGTGACAAATTTAAAGGCAGAGAGAGCATGAGCACTGAGGGTCTGATTAGAAGAGCTTCAGTGACACAGTTAGGCACTACACAGGCATACGCATTAGGTCCCAAACTATGAGCACTGGGGTCCTGGCTAGCAGGATCCCAGTGAGTCAGGCAAAAACATACTGACATACATGTAAAATTGGGGGTAACATGCCAAGAAAGATGGTACTTTCCTACACTAAAATGTTCAGTTGAACAGTCAGATCTTGAGACCTCCTGCTCAGGCCCCCAAAAACAGCAGGTGAATCCGTACAGAGAGACGCATGTAGAGAAGTTCCTCTCCACCCCTCCACTGCAGTGCAAAACATTAGCACACTGTTTTAAAAATAGAATGATACCATACAACACAGAAACCTGAATTCTCCTGCCGGTTGGCAAGTGGGGACTATCCAAAGCTCAAAAGCCTCTTTAGGGATATCCTTCTGCAGGAATCCTGTGGTGTACGAAGATGTTGCATCAACAGCAGATGCTTTCTGCAAGAGGGACAGACGGTGAATCAGTTCATACAATCCACACGTTTCTCTACCACACTCCAAAAGATGATTGGTAACACAGAAAGACACTCCAAAACCTGTGTGAAGAGAGCATTGCACTGAAAGCACACACCCTGTCCCCCTGCAAAGCTAGAAGAAAGAACCTATGGGAAGACTCCAAAAAAGTGAACCTTTGACTGATTACCAGTAAATAAACTTTAAGGCCTGAACTGTTACAGAAGTCGTAGACAGCCTGCGGGGCTTGAAAGCAGAAGACCTAACCTTAAGCCACTAACAACAGAAATCCATTTAGACTCCCGGAGAAGAGGGAAACTGTAAACAAGCCTCTTAGAAAGGCAGAAATGACCCTAAGTCCGAAAGGAGAGTAGAACAACTCCAAGAAAAAGGGAGGAGGATAGGAGTCTAAATAGAAGCAAACATGAGAGGTCATTGTTCTTTTAGTACTTTGTAGCCTGCATTTTGATGGTGTCCAGACTGCGAGTATGCTGAGAACCACTAAAGATGGCACACTTGTCTGCATGATAGAATGGGTTGTTGGTCGTGATCGCTTTGTACATGATGCAACTGGTTCTGAAGATGGGGAGGACTAGCAAGGTAAGCCAATGGAGTCCCATCACATATCTTTAGGTCCTGAATAAGATGTCCTGCAACTTGCAGTATCCCCTTTAAAGCATGAGGAGGAATACAGGTGTTGAGGAGGGCTTGTGCTGGGGGGATGTTACTGTTAAGTATAGGAGACCATGGAACAAAGTGTTCACACCAGCCAGATGCAAGAGTACGAAGGCTTGAACAGCAGTTCTGAAATGGCTTTCTGCATGCAGTGGTTTCACTTGCTTCAGATGAGAGAGCCATCACCATGACCAGGCCCTCTTTGTTTTTGGCAATATGTCCCTTGGTGCACAGTGTAAAGCCAAGTCATTTGGCATTTGTTGAAACTTCTGGTTCAAAGCTGGTCCCGAAGTTACCATTTTAGTAACCCCCTAGTCGATGCGTTGTGTTATTCAGGGACAGGAAAGACTGCACTTGGGACAGGAAACATGTATATTTGGACAGTAGAAATGCCTGTGCTCACATAGAGTAAACTGTGACAGGAGGACACACTTACCTGGACATGGAGCGAGCGCCCCTAGCACAAAGAAAGCTGGGATAGGGGAGCAGTGCCACTGAAAAAGGGAAACAATGCTACTGGGACAAAAAGACACTGCCACTGGGACAAAATACACTACCACTGGGACAAAAAGACACTACCACTGGGACAAAAAGACACTGCCACTGGGACAAAATACACTACCACTGGGACAAAAAGACACTGCCACTGGGACAAAAAGACATTGCCACTGGGACAAGAAAATGCTGCTCTATGGACAGGGGAGAGCCCAACTAAAAAAAAGAAAAACAAAACAAGGAGATAAGGCCACTGGAAAATGAGACATTGCCAGTGAGACAAATCGACACGTTTACTGAGACAAAGGGACGCTGCCTCTAGGCCATAGAGACACTGCTACTAAGACAAGGAGACACTGCTGCTGGGACTACAGACACTATTACTGAGACAAGGAGACGCTGCCGCCGGGACAAAAAGACACTATTACTGAGACAAGGTGACACTTACGCTAAGACAAAGAGATGCTGTTTCTGATACAAAGGGACACTGCTGCTGGGACAAAGAGATACTATTACTGAGACAAGGTGACACTGCTGCTGGGACAAAGAGAGAATATTACTGAGACAAGGAGATACTACCACTGGGACACAGAGATACTGTTACTGTGACAGAAGACTGCTGCTGGGAGAAAGAGACACTATCGATAAGACAAGGAGACCCTGCAGCTGGGACAAAGACACCATTACTAGGACATGGTGACACTGCCATTGGGACAAAGAGATACTGTTACTGAGACAAGGCGACACTGCAGCTGGGACAAACAGACACTATTACTGAGACAAGGGGATCCTTCTGCCAGGCCAAAAAGGCACTATTAATGTGACAAGGAGATACTACCGCTGGGACAACGAGATACTGTTACTGAGACAAGGTAATACTGACGCTATTGCTGAGACAAGGAGATACTGCTGCCTGGACAAAGAGACGCTATTGCTGGGACAAGGAGATACTGCTGCCTGGACACAGAGGTGCTATTGCTAGGACAAGGAGATACTGCTGCCTGGAAACAGAGATGCCATTGCTAGGACAAGACTATACTGTTGCCTGGACAAAGAGACGCTATTGCTGAGACAAGGAGATACTGCTGCCTGGACACAGAGATGCTATTGCTGAGACAAGGAGATACTGCTGCCTGGACAAAGAGACGCTATTGCTGAGAAAAGGAGATACTGCTGCCTGGACGCAGAGATGTTATTGCTGAGACAAGGAGATACTGCTGCCTGGACGCAGAGACATTATTGCTGAGACAAGGAGATACTGCTGCCTGGACCCAGAGACGCTATTGCTGAGACAAGGAGATACTGCTGCCTGGACACAGAGACGCTATTGCTGAGACAAGGAGATACTGCTGCCTGGACACAGAGACGCTATTGCTGAGACAAGGAGATACTGCTGCCTGGACACAGAGACATTATTGCTGAGACAAGGAGATACTGCTGCCGCGACACAGGGACGCTATTGCTGAGACATGGAGATACTGCTGCCTGGACACAGAGACGCTATGCTGAGACAAGGAGATACTGCTGCCTGGACACAGAGACGCTATTGCTGAGACAAGGCGATACTGCTGCCTGGACACAGAGACGCTACTACTGAAACAAGGAGATACTGCTGTCTGGACACAGAGAAGCTATTGCTGGGACAAGGCTATACTGCTGCCTGGACACAGAGACGCTATTGCTAGGACAAGGCTATACTGCTGCCTGGATAAAGAGACGCTATTGCTGAGACAAGGAGATACTGCTGCCTGGACACAGGGACGCTACTCCTGAGACAAGGAGATACTGCTGCCTTGACACATGGACGCTACTACTGAGACGAGGAGATACTGCTGCCTGGACACAGAGACATTATTGCTGAGACAAGGAGATACTGCTGCTTGGACACAGAGACGCTATTGCTGAGACAAGGAGATACTGCTGCCTGGACACAGAGACGCTATTGCTGAGACAAAGAGATACTGCTGCCTGGACACAGAGACGCTATTGCTGGGACAAGGCTATACTGCTGCCTGGACAAAGAGACGCTATTGCTGGGACAAGGCTATACTGCTGGCTGGACAAAGAGACGCTATTGCGGGGACAAGGCTATACTGCTGCCTGGACACAGGGACGCTATTGCTGAGACATGGAGATACTGCTGCCTGGACACAGAGACGCTTTTGCTGAGACAAGGAGATACTGCTGCCTGGACACAGAGACGCTATTGCTGAGACAAGGAGATACTGCTGCCTGGACACAGAGACGCTATTGCTGAGACAAGGAGATACTGCTGCCTGGACCAAGAGACGCTATTACTGAGACAAGGAGATACTTCTGCCTGGACACAGAGACGCTATTGCTGAGACAAGGAGATACTGCTGCCTGGACACAGAGATGCTATTGTTGGTACAAGGAGATACTGCTGCCTGGACACAGAGACGCTATTGCTGAGTCAAGGAGATACTGCTGCCTGGACGCAGAGACGCTATTGCTGAGACAAGGAGACACTGCTGCCTGGACGCAGAGACGCAATTGCTGAGACAAGGAGATACTGCTGCCTGGACGCAGAGACGCTATTGCTGAGACAAGGAGATACTTCTGCCTGGACGCAGAGACGCTATTAATGAGGCAAGGAGATACTGCTGCCTGGACGCAGAGACACTATTGCTGAGACAAGGAGATACTGCTGCCTGGACACAGAGATGCTATTGCTGGGACAAGACTATACTGCTGCCTGGACGCAGAGACGCTATTGCTGAGACAAGGAGATACTGCTGCCTGGACGCAGAGACGTTATTGCTGAGACAAGGAGATACTGCTGCCTGGACGCAGAGACGTTATTGCTGAGACAAGGAGATACTGCTGCCTGGACGCAGAGACGTTATTGCTGAGACAAGGAGATACTGCTGCCTGGACACAGAGACACTGTTGCTGAGACAAGGAGATACTGCTGCCTGGACGCAGAGACGCTATTTGCTGAGACAAGGAGATACTGCTGCCTGGACGCAGAGACACTATTAATGAGGCAAGGAGATACTGCTGCCTGGACGCAGAGACGCTATTGCTGAGACAAGGAGATACTGCTGCCTGGACACAGAGACGCTATTGCTGAGGCAAGGAGATACTGCTGCCTGGACACAGAGACATTATTGCTGAGTCAAGGCTATACTGCTGCCTGGACACAGAGACGCTATTGCTGAAACAAGGAGATTCTGCTGCCTGGACACAGAGACAAGGAGATCCTGCTGCCTGGACACAGAGATGCTATTGCTGGGACAAGGAGATACTGCTGTCTGGACACAGAGGTGCTATTGCTGGGACAAGGAGATACTGCTGCCAGGACACAGAGACGCTTTTGCTGAGACAAGGAGATACTGCTGCTTGGACACAGAGACGCTATTGCTGGGACAAGGCTATAATGCTGCCTGGACACAGAGACGCTATTGATGGGACAAGGAGATACTGCTGCCTGGACACATAGACGCTATTGCTGGGACAAGGTTATACTGCTGCCTGGACACAGAGACGCTATTGCTGAGACAAGGAGATACTGCTGCCTGGACACAGAGACGCTATTGCTGGGACAAGGAGATACTGCTGCCTGGACACACAGACGCTATTGCTGGGACAAGGTTATACTGCTGCCGGAACACAGAGACAGTATTACTGAGACAAGGAGATCCTGCTGCCTGGACACAGAGATGCTATTGCTGGGACAAGGAGATACTGCTGCCTGGACACATAGACACTATTGCTGGGACAAGGAGATAGTGCTGCCAGGACACAGAGACACTTTTGCTGAGACAAGGAGATACTGCTGCCTGGACACAGAGACGCTATTGCTGAGACAAGGAGATACTGCTGCCTGGACGCAGAGACGCTATTGCTGAGACAAGGAGATACTGCTGCCTGGACGAAGAGACGCTATTGCTGAGACAAGGAGATACTGCTGCCTGGACACAGAGACGCTATTGCTGAGGCAAGGAGATACTGCTGCCGGAACACAGAGACAGTATTACTGAGACAAGGAGATCCTGCTGCCTGGACACAGAGATGCTATTGCTGGGACAAGGAGATACTGCTGCCCGGACACAGAGGTGCTATTGCTGGGACAAGGAGATACTGCTGCTTGGACACAGAGACGCTATTGCTGAGACAAGGAGATACTGCTGCCTGGACACAGAGGTGCTATTGCTGGGACAAGGAGATACTGCAGTCTGGACACAGAGATGCTATTGCTAGGACAAGACTATTCTGCTGCCTGGACAAAGAGACGCTATTGCTGAGAAAAGGAGATACTGCTGCCTGGACACAGACACTATTGCTGGGACAAGGAGATAGTGCTGCCAGGACACAGAGACACTTTTGCTGAGACAAGGAGATACTGCTGCCTGGACACAGAGACGCTATTGCTGAGACAAGGAGATACTGCTGCCTGGACGCAGAGACGCTATTGCTGAGACAAGGACATACTGCTGCCTGGACGAAGAGACGCTATTGCTGAGACAAGGAGATAATGCTGCCTGGACAAAGAGACGCTATTGCTGGGACAAGGAGATACTGCAGTCTGGACACAGAGATGCTATTGCTAGGACAAGACTATTCTGCTGCCTGGACGCAGAGACGCTATTGCTGAGACAAGGCTATACTGCTGCCTGGAAACAGAGACGCTATTGCTGAGACAAGATTATACTGCTGCCTGGACACAGAGACGCTATTGCTGAGACAAGGAGATACTGCCACTTGGACGCAGAGACGCTATTGCTGAGACAAGGAGATACTGCTGCCTGGACACAGAGACACCATTGCTGGGACAAGGAGATACTGCTGCTTGGACACAGAGATGCTATTGCTGGTACAAGGAGATACTGCTGCCTGGACACAGAGACGCTATTGGTGAGACAGGGAGATACTGCTGCCTGGACGCAGAGACGCTATTGCTGAGACAAGGAGATTCTGCTGCCTGGCCACAGAGACGCTATTGCTGGGACAAGGTTATACTGCTGCCTGAACACAGAGACAGTATTACTGAGACAAGGAGATCCTGCTGCCTGGACAAGGAGATACTGCTTCCTGGACACAGAGGTGCTATTGCTGGGACAAGGAGATACTGCTGCCTGGACACAGAGACGCTATTGCTGGGACAAGGTTATACTGCTGCCTGGACACAGAGACGCTATTGCTGAGACAAGGCTATACTGCTGCCTGGACACAGAGACGCTATTGCTGAGACAAGGAGATACTGCTGCCTGGACGCAGAGACGCTATTGCTGGGACAAGGTTATACTGCTGCCTGAACACAGAGACAGTATTAGTGAGACAAGGAGATACTGCTGCCTGGACACAGAGATGCTATTGCTGGGACAAGGAGATACTGCTGCTTGGACACAGAGGTGCTATTGCTGGGACAAGGAGATACTGCTGCCAGGACACAGAGACGCTTTTGCTGAGACAAGGAGATACTGCTGCCTGGACACAGAGATGCTATTGCTGGGACAAGGCTATACTGCTGCCTGGACACAGAGACGCTATTGATGGGACAAGGAGATACTGCTGCCTGGACACAGAGACACTATTATTGAGATAAGGAGATACTACCACTGGGACATAGAGATACTGTTACTGTAACAAGAGACTGCTGCTTGGAGAAAGAGATACTGTTACTGAGACAAGGAGACACTGCCGCTGGGAGAAAAAAAACCTTGATACAGGAGCAAGAAAAAAGGTTGGCGGTCCTGAATGGTAAGTGTTGCACATTCATGCTCCCATTGACCCCGTCCCTGCATCATCTCATTGGAGTGGCCTTAGTCCCACCCCTGGCTAGAAGCGGGTATGCTATTGAAAGCTCGAGTAACGCTCGGGCCTGATGCCAGACTCTGGGTCAGCTCGAAGTTCTCTTGGACCCTCAAGCCTAAAGCCAGACGAACTTTCATGTGGCTTCCATCTCCCACCTACGCTTTGCCCTCAAGCACCAAGAACTATGGGCAAAGTAGTAACCTTTGATGCAAAATGTGCAAGAGGGTGACATACTCCTTTAGTGGGTGTACTGTACAATGTGGAACTAGAAAACATAGATTCATCCCAGCTTCCCTGCTTCATAAAATGGAGTGGTCCTTGACAAATATTTCATTTTACCAAGACTACTTTTTTTTAATTATCACATACGAGAACCCCTTCAAATCTGCAAGTTTAGGTTGTGAGCTGTGTTGGATTTAATAATTATAATGTTGCTCCATCTAAAAATCTAGGCCACGTATTACAGCTTATATCTGACAAGTGGCTTGCCTTTTAGTTCACCAATGACATTTTTGTGAGGGCAGTGGGAAGGAATTTAAAAAAACTATCACTTATAATAAATGCCTCTCAATGAAGTGATTTAATCAGATGTACCATTCAACACTAAAACCAATAATCAAGCAGTCAACGCACTGGCGGACCAGGCTGACAGCGTACTGGGATACAAGCAAGAGAAACATTAAATGGTATAAAGCCCTTCAAATATATATTTTACAGAACAAATCCCTGATGGACATGAGGCCCATGCTGTCACCCCTCTGTGGGACAAAGTGCCAATCTCAAACGTACACAAAGTGGTTTTCAGATGATGTAATCAGGCTATAATCATGAGTGGACTGTAATTAACTTACCAAAAGCTCCCTGTAATTTCCTGATTACAAGCAGTGTTGATGACACAACTGGCAGCAATCAGCCCACGACTCCAGACCGAGGAAGGGGCAGCATTATTTGACTCCATGTTAATGTCTGTTCTGAACCAAGACAACGAAAACATTTCAAGGGAGCTGTAAAACCGGGCAATACCCAAAAAATGTAGGATGTGAAGGTGGCACCCATGACTGGCAGAGGAGCACAGATGACTGCCAAAGGCTTTGTAAAGGAGAACAAGTGTCACTCAAAGTGGGACAAGTGCTGGGCCTGGATGCCTGGAAGGAGGAAGCAGCTGTCACCAAGAGTTACAGACTGCAGCAGTGCACACAGAAGCTAAAGGTTGAGCTGGAAGGCTCCCCAGGGAGCTATAACAGGGTACCATAGGAGAGACAGGATTCACAGCTGAGCAGGGAGGTGTTGTGGTGTTTTCGCACAGGAAAGTGGTGCCAGGAAAGTTTAGATATTGAGAACAGTGAAACACCAAAGACTTAAACAGTGAAACACAAATGACTAGAACAGTGAAACACGAATGACTAGAACAGTGAAACACCAATGACTAGAACAGTGAAACACAAATGACCAGAACAGTGAAACACAAATGACCAGAACAGTGAAACACAAATGACCAGAACAGTGAAACACGAATTACTAAGGGGCAGAGGTGAGATCGGCTCTGGGGCTAAATCACTGAATGGGAGGCATGTATGCCAACTGGTGGCAGCAGCTGCTCCCCGTGGCCAGTACCTTTGTACCCCTGGCACTGCCTTCCATGGCATCAAGGGCCTTAAGGACAACAGCAGTGGCAAAAAGTAAAGGGCGCTGTACAGACCCATCCCCAGCCCCCCCAACAGCAATCAAAGCTGCTGAGAAGGTAGGGGTGGATATGGGCGAGCTAACAAAGTAACAGGGAAAGCCGAGCCAAGGATTTGGCTGGACTGTACCAGCCAGTGCACGAGCCAAACTCTGAAAGTATTTGCCCTATAAATCATACAACAAACATCATGTAAAAATATGATACATTTCCATCAAAGTTTTTTAAAAAATAGTATTTCTTTAAGACCCAGAAGCGTTTCACCTTAGTACATTTGATTATAGCACTTCATTGAGAGGCATTTCTTAAAAGTGATAGTTTTTAAAAATGTCTTTCCACTACCCTGAAAAAAATGTCATTGTTGAACTAAGGTGCAAGTCACTTGTCTATAATATGTGGTCTAGATTTATAAATGGAGCAACATTATAATCTATTAAATCCAACACAAGACGTTTCTGGACACCTAAACTTGCATAATTGAAGGGGTTCTTATATGTCATATTTAAAAAAGTAGGTTAGGTAAAATAAAATATTTGTCAAGGATCACTCCATTTTATGAAGCAGGGAAGCTGGGATTGAATCCAATTTTTCTAGTTCCACATTGTACAGTTCAGCCACTGAATGAGTATCTCTTTCTCTTGTCCATTTTGCACCAAAGGTTACTGCTTTGCCCATCATTCTTGGTGCACGATGACAGAGCATAGGCGGGAGACAAAAGCCACATGAAAGCTCGGCCCGTTTTAGGCTGGTAGGTCCAAGAGGACCTTGAGCTGACCCAGAGCCTGGCATCAGGCCCGAGCCTGGCTTGGGCTTTCAGTAGCTCCTCACCTGTCTCTAGCCAGGGGGTGGGGCAAAGGTCACTCCAACAAGGCATTTTGGTGACTCAACGGAACCCAAGTAGGGTTACTCAGTGTAGCTCCCTGTGACCTCTACATAAGGTTGCTGATTGTGGAGAACTGCGCGGCCCCAAACGTAACTCTGATACTTGCCTGGCAGCTCCTAGAAGTTTCCAAGTTGCCTAGAAGGGGTGTACTGATACCACCCTCTGACAGTTTAATTATCGATGACATGGGGTTTCAGAAAATACGTTGAATAATACTGTAGTGCAAAGAGATGTGTCTGACTTATCTAATCACATATCTAACCACATGCTTCACGCATTAAAATACAAAATACAAATTAATTGATCACGTATAGTGTATCACATATTCAAGCTAGTGAAAAGGACTCAATGAAAATATTGTATCTGTTCCTACTAGCTCTCCAATGTACAAGTTCGCCATTCGAAACTGGGGGTGTCGTATTTGGAGGATAATGTGAAACCTTCCCCCTTAATGCTTTGGCTTTCCGTTTGGTCAAGGACAGAAACAAATCTTAACCGACTTGTGATTTCAGATTGTCTGTGGCATGAAAATGCATGTAGCATCCCTTGGCTGACAAACATAAAGGAGCAAATGACCTTATTGAGGTTGACTGAACTTTTTAAGAATCCCAAATGTATTCATTCTTCTGTTAAAGTGACTGTCAAATTAGAAGTCCCTACAATATTAGTAAGGAACAGAGAAGCACTAAAATGCAGCAAGAGGAGAGTGGCTATTTATCAACCTCCATCTACTACAAACTGTATAGATCAATTGTATATTTTATATCCAATCATCGTCATTTGGTTTGGTTTCGGTTCAACACAGACGACTTCTTGGTCTCCGATCCTAAAATCTTTACAGAGAGTCCGATCATGTTCAGTGTCATTGTGACTTAGAGTCAATGCAAACAATGTTGCATTTCTTCTTCTTTTGAAAGTTTTATACTGTTCCAAGAAAATTGTTTTTAATCCACTTATTTAAGTCTCTCAGTATTGGAAAATGCATGCCGTCCCTATTACATTCAGAGTTTGTTTGCATAATGGTTTATACGTCTATTTCGGCTGTAATACAAACGAGAAATATGGTACAAAAGTGATGTATGGCTGTGATATTCTAAAAGTGAATTGATTTTATTAAAGGGTTATATTGTAATCAGAGTTGTATGAGCTAGATGATGTGATTAATGTTATGGGGACCAATTATGCCTGGTTTTCACAACAGAATGTCTGTAAAGTTATTTGCTTATATTTTATTATGCATAACGCACTTTATGACCCATTATCAATGGTCGGAAAAACTGTAATCAGGTGTTAATTTATTGCTTACAGATGAAATGTATGTTTGTGCACTCTTTTATGGAGTTATACAAACTGAATAAAGACAACGGTGACGGTCAAGTAATGTGCAAATCCTACCATAAAATAGACCAGCTGTAATTATTTTTTAAACCAACAATAACCTATAAAAATGTGAAAAAGCACCCCTAAACACACAGCACAGCTTTGTAATTAATTTCGATATTATAGACATGCCCCATTACAATTAAATATTCAATTCACAGTAACCTTATTATTCATATTTGCGCCCCTTTGGTGAAAAAGGTGAGATCTGTGGATTGTCAATGCCACCTTCTTGCCCAGGCAAAATGTGTTCCGTATGTAATACAAAAGGTATGCAGTTCCCACAAAGGGAAAAAAAGAATGGTAAGAAAATCTAGGCCTGGGGAATTGAAGCAAGAGCTCTCCCACACCCGGATGGGTGTCATGCTTTATCATTGGACAGCTCCTCATTGAACTGTCGCTGCAATGCCCAACAGGCCCCTCAAGGGGGCTCTTTACCAGAGATCTTTTGAGCACGAGATGCCGATGACAAGTGTAGGGTGGAGGTGCTCTAGGGGTAGACTGGTGTAGTGTGAATGGTGGATTAAAAATAGCTAAGAGATACCCAATAAGATTTAATGGGTGGTTTCTCTTGTTCTGCTTGAAAAGCAGTGGGCGGCTGAATGTGGAGGTAATGGTCCCATACAGCTCATAAATTAGAGTACGTAAAGAGGACATGTTTATCAGGGCAATTATTTAAGGCTGGGAAAACTAAAACCTAATCTAATGATGATGAGGGAGAGTAAGTGTGTCCTCTAGCAAGGAGTACCTCAATCATACAAGTCCAAATCCTCACAGTAAAGTATAAGAGGGGATGTCTAAAACCCGACCTAAAAAAAGCTAATTACACGGGAAATTACACCAGCACTGTAGGCATGAGACACAGAGACATTAGGGGTGTTCGGTAGTCACAACCATAATGAATACAGATGGTGGGATAAATTCATGCCACGGCAAAAAACACACGTCCGTGTAAGCGCAGAGAAGCATGACAGGCACATATCAAAACAACCAGGTGATGCAAGTGAAGTTATGTAGTGACCACAGCATGAATAAAAAGTCCAAATTGCTAATGCCTTCAAATTGAGGCAGTGCTTACCCACATTTGGCAAGCTACTTACCCCTTAGGTGAAGGCATAGACCACGCTAACTGTGGGACAAAACTGTACAGAAGTGGTTATGCTAGACCTTAAGTACTCAAAGGCAGCGCTCTAACAAGGCAGTGGTCAATATTACACACGGTTTCCAGTATGTTGATTCAGCAGTGACTACCCCTTCTCTGCCACCCTGAAGGTGAACTAGTAACGGTGGAGCAGTTTTTATAATTGAGGGGGATCGGTAAGTGGCTTCAGGTGCCACATGCAGAAAGCTCAGGGGAGAATGTGATATTAAATCAAATGAACAGGGCCGGAGAAGGCCGCCGCCATGTTGGGACTGAGTCCTGGTGATAGTGGCACTGGCTAATGGGCGAGTATGGCTCTGTTGATGTAAGCGATCCATAGGAGACAGCGGGGGAAGTGTAAGTGTGTAAGGTAGGATCTGGGGACTGATAATGCTGCCTTCTGGCCCAGGCTAAAGTTATACTGCCCTTCTTCATGATAGCGCAGTGTGCCATAATTTCTTAACTCTAACAATGTTCACGATTAAATTGTACCGGGAGAGGCATCCACCTAAACAGAAAAAAATTGTAAGCTTGAAAAAAGTGTGGTGTTCAAATTGTGCATTCTCATATCTAGAAAAAAACATTTGGCCAATTTGTGCTACATGTGTATGCATTAAACTTCAAATATGTGGGCAAAGCATGTGTATAAGAGGGCAGAACCAGTGATATAGATGGTAAATATGTATGTGTACACCTTGGGAATGTTCAATGGGGCCCATGCCAACCCTGTGCAGAGGGGTCAACTATTTATGACCCTGTAATCATTTTTAAAGCTCCATAAGCTGGAGTATGGACACTTCATGAGCACTGGATATATATAAAGGGACTCCTACACCTTTATTACAAGTAAAAATAAAATCAATGTCGGGTCAGAAGATACGCCCCTGAGGGCAGACACTTTTCAATGCACATTCCCTACTCACCATGGTGGAGGGCCAAATTAGCTTCTAGTGTGGAAATCTGGAGTATATGCTTATACCTAGCTCGTTGAATAGATGCCTGATAGTAATGCGCAGCTGAGAAATAAAGGTTATCTGTTTCAGGGTGAGGACTCATCGCAACTACGCGAGGACTGAGATGAGGAAGAGGGACAGTAATACACAACTCAATATTTTATGTGTGTACATTTGCAGGAACAATCAACTTATGGGTGAATGTGATTGCAAGGTGAGTGGGTAGAACATTGCTCCTTAAAGTTCCTAAATTATAAGGAAATGTAAGAGAAGTTGTGCTTTCTCTGTTCTGGCCTTGAAGTAATGGAAAGCGCTACCCGGCTATCTGAGAAATGCCCCCAACATTTTCATCTACAGGAAAAACACTTCAAGCCTGGCTTTTCGACAAACAATTCTTTATGATCGTTCTTCCAGGCTTTCCCAAGCTATCTTCTTAGTTTACTGAATGCCAAGAAACCCTGCTTGAGCGTTGGCTCCACGTAGGAAAAATATAGCACACCATTATGACAGAACCCAATCTCTTGGCAAGAAGAGGGGCCACTACTATGGGTTTCTTTTTCACAATTTTAGACTTACTGTACAATTAGAAGGCAACTGCAAAAAGAGCAGATGATGGATGGAATGCAGAGCAAATCAAACATTCACCCCCAGTCACAAAGATCTGGGTTTAATTCATCGTTTTTTTGCTCACCAAGCCACCCCTGGTTGGACCCAGCCATATGCAAATCAGTCTTGACCCTGTTCCTCGTGGGAACAGTCCAGCCCGAACTGCCAAGCCAGGTCCTCCCCTCAATTAGAAGGCAACATCAAAAGGATACCCAACAGTTACTAGGTCATACTTCGGTACGGAAACAATATAGGACGCTCAAGCAGCCCCACACTTGAAAGTGCGAAAGAATGGACGGTGCCTAAAGATCTGCCTTCTTAGATGTCAATGCGTGGTATATGACTGCCATTTTAAAATCCCATAAGACACCATAAACTTTCATGGGGTATGTCCAACCTTCCTCAAATCAATCACCGCAGTGGTAAACCGTGGCCATCCTGTCGGGTGATAAACGAGTGTCTTTAGCAGTAGCCGTACTGTTCAAGGCCGAGGAACACTTCCCAGCTTGTTCTTCAAAGAACATTTGCAGTTTACCTGCCCCTGAGGATGTAAGATTATAGTTTCATCTTGAAATGATAAAGCTGTACCACAGTTCTGCAATCTTCCAGACCAAAAGCACAGTGTTGCGAGACTTTATTGGAAATCATGTAATAAAATGTATTTATGAACGAGAGCCCTTTGTTCTAAGCTGAAAGCAGAACATCTCATCTAAATGCTAGCCTCAAATGAAGACAGAAGCTGAATACCAATCAAAAATTGAGCAACACCATTAACTAGAGAAAAGGCAAAGCCAAAGGACGGAGGGTGTGACATATGCAGAAATATGAAGATGGATTCCACCAGCATAAAGTGCTTCCTTTCACATAACCCGGTACCCAGAACCCTTGCGAGCATCACTCTGCTTAGATTCACCCTGTATAAAGCACACATATAGACTAGTTTGACAGAGGTATTGAAGGCATAGGGCAGAAGTGAAGTCCTTGTTACAGATTTATATTGAGACATGAACCTAGCAACAAAGTAACACAGAGGTGTGCAAGGGAAGGTACCAAGATTCACCTGAAGGGGACAAGACAGGAGAGGAGGGTTTACAATAATGGCGTGGGTTTGCAGAGAGACAGAGTGGGAGTGGGCTGCCAGGGCAGGAACAAGACTTCTGTTTGAAGAGGACTAGTGACTGATGTTTACATTGCAACAAGACCTTGCTTGTAGATGAAGGTCTTTAGTTGCTTTCTTTGACCTTACGATTTCTTGATTGTTTACAAAAGTAGATCAAGGAGATGTTGTCTGAAGGGGCACAAGAAACACTTCAAGCAAAGAGATTGGTAATCACTTCTTGGAAAACTGTCAGCCCTTTATTGGGCAGTGTCAAGAGTGTGCACAAGGTACTAAAAGAAGCCTATGTTGCTGCTCTGTAGATTTATCCAACATGACCTCTACTTCAGAGTTTTCCAAGTTGTAGGTCGGGACCCACTGGTGGGTCGCAAACGTCCTGGTCTATATGTAAGTAATATTTCAAATGAATAGCTCTGTTTGTGCACCAGTAAAAGGTAGTGTTTTATAACAAAACCTTAAAAGTATTCCTAAGCATGACTGAGTGCGAACCTTGCAGTATTTGTTACTTCTTTTTTTTTTTTTTACTCCACAAAGCCATTTTAACAGACCGTGTGCTCCCTATTAGCCACCATGCAGAACAATACCACCTGTGTATGACTTGTACACATAAATTGAGAAATATGGATGTGGGTTAACGGCCAGAGCTGCAGACTTTGGATCTAGGGGAACCAGGTCCCAGTCCTGGCATTGGCACAAAACCCTTCGATTCCGAGCAAATCACTTAATCTCCCATGCTTATAATAAAAATAATCTGACTTTGTGTATTGTAATCTGGTACTCATGTAAAGTTCTCCAATGGCCTTGGGTGGTGTTTGCTCTATATAAAACTGCAAACCAACATATCATCTACTGAGGGTTGCCAGTAGGTGATTATAGTTAAGAGCTAGTTTCCATAGACGGAGCATTTTTTGTTTTGCTAATAACCTTCATGCTGTTTGACGAATCCTCACGAACTTTTCAAAACTAGTACGTCAGTCAATTCAGCTATTGTCTGGAATGTTTCAAGTTTCAGGTGATTCGTCAAGAAGGGGCAGAGAAAAAGTGTGGTCCCAATACACGCTTTCCACATGCAACTTCCCATACGGATTTGGAACAGTCAACTGCCCAAACCGCTGAACAGAATGACACCAAATTTGGCAGAAAGGTAGATCTTCCCAATGGCAGTGTGGCCGGGCCCCGGGAGATGGGGCCCCCAGGGCTGAAATAAGGTAGCTATAACTTGCTCCCTTGCCGTGCCGTGCTAATTACCCCACATATTACATCAATCATAACATCTTCTATGAAATCATTAATAATATCACTGCAACATTTGCAGTGAAATTACTGAGGAGAAAACTGCGTGTGGCGGTGGAGGGATTTATATTTACCTTAGTGCATGAGTTATATTTACTTGAGATAACTATAATAGCTGAATTTCTATGGTTTGTGTGTGCAAATTCTGAACCTAACTATAACTTCCCTGTAACATTTGTTTTTTAATGAATTTCTAAGGTTTATTAAATTCTATTTCGTAACTATACAATCCGTGTAATCTTTGTTTTTTAAATAAATAATAAATATCTATATATCTATATATCTATCTACTGTGTATATATATATATATATATATATATATAGATACACACACACGCACACACACAAAACCACACCCACTGGGCCTTGTTTTAACCCAATAAAATGGAATGAGGGTTTCACAAACCACTGGTATTGAAACCACGATTTTTCAGTAGCCTTATCATCTTAGTGAACGAATGTCACAGGACAGCATCCCACTCTGAAAAGTGTTCCAGAGTCCAGTGCAGTTCACCATCTGCCACTTTTATGGGCAGATCAATGTCTTGGCAATAAGTACAATATGAAAGGGTGTGGTGAAGGTTCTGACATTTACAAACAATAGCTGTAATTACATAAAAAATTCTGCCCATGCCTCATGTCCAATCAAGCTAGATGGGTTGTGAAAGTTTGTTGTTCTAAAAATTGAGTAGTGGTTTTATGTTTGGGAAGTACTGATCTACTTTGTTTAGCCGCAGTTGCTTTCCCTGAGGTTGCTCAGGAGGTCTGCAATGAAGTTTAAGAAAACTGGTTGTCAGGTCAATGTTAACACATATGTCCATGGCCAGGATTTGCTGTGAGCCTCCACGAGCCCCCAGTGTCCAACATTAAGGGTAGTGCTTAATTTGAGCCAGTGGTTTCCAGTGCTTGGCACCACACTTTATTGACAACATCGGCTCTTATAACGACCTGCCACGTGGTGGCGCTGTTTATTTAATTTTGTGAGGAGCACAGCAAGAGTTGTTCAATAAATAAATATACATTAAACTCACAAATATCTGCCTGCCAAAGCTAAACCAATACAGTGGGCAGTATGTATTAGTAATTTTTATTGTAAATGTAAAGTTTGAACTGTCACACTTATATGAGTGCGATGGGTAGTTGTGATGGTTCTGTCCTTGGCAGCGCTAGTGGAGGAATGGGCGGTGCAAGCTGCAGCGGCCTCCTGACGAGGGCCCTGGCACTTGTTTACAAATTAAGTACTAATTAAGGCTACAGTGTTAAAACACTGAGAACCAGGAAAACAGGAAAAAAGAAGGGAATGGGGATGGTCCCTGATGATGCCAGAGGTCTCAGGTCCAATGCGCTGATAGTGAAGACTAGGTTATCGCTCACAGGCTCAAATGTGATAAGAGGCAGTGCTTTAAATAGGCCGGTACTGTCCGGTACGGAATACCAGCACTTTTTTTATCTTGAGATGGATAATACCTGCACTTCTCAAGAAAAACTTAATACAATTTAAATTAATTGGAGAGTACCGGCACTTCTCAGAATTAAGCAGGTACTCTGGTACGGAGTACCTGCACTTCTATTTTTCCATTTCAAGCACTGATAAGAGGTAGTAAGTAAACTCATCCGACACAGTCCAAGGGAGAATTCTGGAACTGCAAGGACTCTAAACCATCCACAATATTCTAAGACAACAGTAGTGAAATAGAACACAATAGTGAGACGGAATTAGGAGCGAGTAAACCAAACTACAAACATATCCGTACTGAAAGAACAAACACCAATGGTGCACAATGCAGATAGACTTGGTGTTTCTAACTAGTATGAACGAAGGAAAAATCAACCAACTTGCAATGGTGCCCGGCGAATGACTACAAGTTCTATGGCCATAAACACTAACGCCACTTGGGCAATGGACCAACATCTCTGAGTCTCCAGATACACCAGTATCCAAACTCTCGTGGACTTCAGATGTACCAAAAACCATGCAAGTGACCCTTCCATTGCGCAATGAGGCCTGTGTGGACACAAGTCTCTAAATTCCTGACACTGTTTGTGTGAAAATCCTACAATTCATGGGTGGAAACCAGAAATGAGTACACACCACCAGATGTAAAGGACAGTATCTGATCTTCGCAGACTCTCCTTGCAGATATTACCGCTACACCGATGAAGTTTATCAATGTTTTATGACACAAAAAGCTGATAGCTGAAAAAGGGGGGGGAACGCCTGAGATGCTAGGCAGATAGGGAGGTCCCACTTTAGAGGAACGTGATTGCCTGAGTGGGGCTTCTTTTGGCACATGAAATGTCAAACAATAACAGGATTCTGCCCCCCACCCAAAAAAATAATAATTTTGCAAAGATCTGCAAATAAGATGCCTGCGATTGAAGCTATTCAACTACTTACATTTGTAAAACAATCATCAAAGCCAAGAGATCTCGCCAGTAGGAGAGCTACTGCCTTTATCTATTTCTGTTAGCCATGTTGTACAGCAATGTGGTGTACAGCATGGTTGAAAGGTAGGCAAACAAGTGATATGACGCTGCTGGTGCTGACCCAGAGGTGCAGTGATCAGTTTTCTTAGTGTGGAATTATTACCTCCCTCCACCCCCCAAATAAAAACACAGAATTCATTTACGTCTGAGATGAAGTTCACCGTTTTGGCCCCACAAGAAGACAACACCAAAAAGCACATGCAAAGCAGAGATAACGTTTTTAGGCACTTTTTTGCCTGGCAGGACAGGAAGGGGCAAGCAACAAAGAGGGCAGGGGGGACGGGGCAAGCAACGAAGCGTGGAGGGTAGATGGGGCAAGCCTAAATGAGGAATGGGGGGATTGTTTGACCAGACAAGCAACAATGCAGGAGGATAAAGCAACGGTGCAGGAAGAGGAAGGGAGGGATGGAGGAAAGAGATACAAGTAAAAGGTAAAAATGCCTCTAAAAGCAGAGAAAAGAGGAATGACACTGAGCAAGGGAAGCAGTACTTGAGTCATGCTCCAGGTTAGGGACACATGCAAAAAGAGGAAGGGAAGCCCACACTCGCTGACCCAAGAGAAGCAAGAAAATGAGAATGATGATAAAGCCAACCAATGAAAAGCAATGGTTGAACTCTAAGCCCCTTGTATGTAAACAAAGGGCCTAATTACGAGTCCGGTGGTCACCAGACCGACAAACTTGCAGTGGCGGACTGGGCTGCCGCGGCGGTCCGACCACCACATTATGACTCTGGTGGTCTGACAACCAGGGTACTGCCATCTCCGCCATGATCAGTGATCCCGACGGGCTGATGGCGGGTGCCTCAGCGCCACCCTGGCTGATTACAACCTTGTTCTTCGCCAGACTTTTCATGGCTGGTTTCACCACCATGAAAAGGCAGACGGAGAACAGTTGCAGGGGGCCACAGGAGGGGGCCCCAGCACTGCCCATGCCCCCACTGCCCAGCACCCTCGTAAGGTGCACTGTCTGCACAGCAGACGCTCCTGCGGGCGGCAGCATTGCTGCCGGCTCTATTACAAGCCAGCGACAATGCTACTGCCACTCTTCAGCTAGGCTGACTGGCAGGAACCTTGTGTATAAACCTTCATAAGTATATAGTGTGTGTTAAAAGGTTGATGATGTTGTTTCACTTTCTTCACACTGGGCCGACTGAAAAGTCTGGCTCAGTTTTAAGGAGGTAAATCTGTTGAAACGTTATCGTACTAATCCCACATCACTGTGCAAGGTTCGACTTTGGGCCTGATTTAGATCTCTGAGGATGGAATACTCTGTCGCAAACGTGACGGATATCCCGTCCACCGTATTAAGATCTCCATTGGATATAATGGAATCATAATACAGCGGAAGGGTTATCTGTCACATATGTGACGGAGTATTCCCCTCCACCAAGATCTAAATCAGGCCCTTACTCAAGGAGAGGGAAGGGGGGGATCCCTATCAAGAGGATTGAACAAACTTACCCGCACTACTGAGTCCCTCTGTAGGTCCTTTGCATTCTTAGTCTCTCTCTTTTCCAATTGGTGCCGAGCAGAAGTGGCCCTAGTTGTGGGTAAATGAGAAAGGCGGTGGGTCATATGTGTTGAAGGGGGGGATGGGGAGGGGGGGGGTGAGACTTTTTGTTTATTAACCCAGAAGTTTACATTCACTTTTTATGTGCCCCTCAAATAGAAGATAGGCTTAGAGTGCTATCATTGGAATACAATGGAGTGAAAGCATAACAAGGAGTCCCAAAGGTGGAAACTGTCCATAATTAGATTCAAACAGAGTATAAAATGCTGGGGTGTGGCTTACACTATTAGGGAGGTGGGTAGCGGCGGCTGGTGCTTGAGAGCCTTGGGGTGCCACCAATATCCTCCGTGCTCCATTTACTTAAAAGCCTTTTACCATATATATAGTTATACACAGTGCTTTAAATGGAAATATAGAACTGCAGGTACTCACTATTTAAAGTGCCTGCTTGCTCCTGAGAGGTGCCGGTACTCTCCATTAAATGTATTGCAGCAATACTGAGAAGGGCAGGTACTCTCCCTTTCAAATTCAAGAAGTGCAGGTACTCAGTACCGGACTGTATCTGTCCATTTAAAGCACTGGTTATGCATTGTAACCAAAGCGCATGCCTGGCTGCCTTGCTCTGAGCCAAAGGGACAGGCCGTCAGGCACCTTTGGTAGCTGCACAGCACATCTTGGTATGTGTCTGATACTGCGCCGGGGCATAAATAGGGCTCAGGCATGGAGAGCCCTCCTGTTGCCTCAGATCCATGGTGAGGTTGCTCCCCAGTCTCTTCCCATTTCTTGCGATGCTATAGAAATTTGCCTCAGGTGTTTCACTCTTCAGCTCAGGCTGAAAGTCAGTCAAAAGCATATTCTTCCCCCTGTCCTAGTTTGTCATAAGGTGGGTTGAAATCAGGGAGGCTTATTAACTACTCTCCACCCTGTGATGACATGGGTAGAGTTAGGAAGAGTGCGAGATACTACATACACCTTGATCTTTAAAGTCGGGCCGTATCCACTTTAATTTTTTGAATCAGTACACGACGGGATGAATTGCTGCAACCCAGCGGTTATGAAACGAGCTTAGGGAGGCGCTGCGGCCGGTAAATGTGGCCTGATCTTTTTAACCCTGCTACCAATGCAAGTGAATTGGCACAATTTCGACTTAAGCATGAAAGTAACCTCAGATATGACGCCACGATTTGACTAGAGCAGAGCATCATGTGATATAACATAAAATGTAGGTTCCAATCTCTGACTTCTGAGTGCCTGTTCAAGTCTTTGTTTTCCTTTCACTTAGTCGTCTCGCTAAGGAATGTGTTCACTGGAAGGATCTGTGTGACTCCATGTTACAGTTAAAATCCTGTTAACCTCGGCCAACGATTGATCCTGCTTGGGTCGATAAAATGAATACACCCAAATGTTCTGTTTTGGCTTGGTAGTATAAGATCATCAAATTCCTTATTCCTTCTCCCCTCAACTGCGTGGGCATGTTTACTTGTACTGAGAAATCATATAATGCTCTAACTTTAATTTAGAATATGATGTTCTCACAGTCTCATGGAGCACTGTTTCAGGGCCAGTATTACCTATGAAAAAGCTATCCCAAAATGAGCTATCCTTCTGCATTAAACACAATAGAACAGATACAAGCACAGACAAAACACAAAACTGTAAGCAGGCACAAAAAACAGATACACACAAATACAGTTAATGCACACAAACAGGCAACCAAACACATACACACCTGCCCTGAAACAAGCACATGGGTACACACAGACAGGAAAAAGGCAGAACACAACTGCACAGGCGCAAACCTAGGCACATAAACCAGGTACAACAAAATACAATATCAAATCGTTTAATTACCAGATTTTTAACAGGCCTGGAAAATATAATGTATTGTGAGTAGAAAAGACTAAGCAATGCTCTAAGCGATCGGGATAGATTGTTGGATATGCACACAAGACGAGCCAGCAATGGTTATATTCTTTGCTGGTGTGAATTGAGCAAAACTGATATTCAAGTGGAGTTTGACAAGATGCAACTCACGATGATGCAGATGGCGTTATGAAAAATGGACGCATTTGCAAGTGGAATGCATGATGATCGGACAAAACCCGTTGGCTGGTCTGAGCATTCCTTAGAAGAGTCATAGTCATTTTGTAAACCAGAAATTCTTTCAAATATTTAATGAAGTTGTTCCAGGAATGCCTATTACAATTGCAGTCTATGGTCAATTTCTTAGATAGGGTCTGCAGTAAAGTTCACCATTTTCCCCATTTCATTAAAAAAAAAAACATTACAAGAGGGAGACCCCTTAAGCCGTTCTTAAGAGAATAGGTCATTTGTATGGATTTAAGTGTCACCACCTTTTACAATCACCAGCCACCACTGGTGGTGGGTGAAAGAGGAATCCATATGCTAATATGCACCTTAAACCTACATAAGCCTAAGGTGCATCTGATAACTGGTCCTTGGGCATAATGGTGGTGGTGGTTAAAGTATAATTAGAAATATGTTCACTTGTAAAGAGATATGAATACTACATTTAGTTGTCAAATGTATTATGGTTGGGACTTGCAAATCGAAATCCTATCTACAATGCTAAAGAAACCTCAACAAGATGGTGGTTTAATAGTGGATAATGTTGACCAATGAGTATAGGGGCTAGCATAGATATAGGAGCAAGCGTGCAGCTTTATGGTGTAACCCCATTACATGAAAGGCTCTACAACAGGAGTCACTACATTGCAGTTACTTTTTCCAACGTTTACCTTGTCGGTCACTAAGCAAGGGATGTCACATCGCATGTAGGTATAGGTAAGTTATACTACTTGTGTAAGTATAGATAAGTTATACCACATGGAAAAGCCACTAAAAATAGTGTTTCCACATTTTGTAAGAGTTATACTGAAATCCAACAATTTTACCTTCAATGGGAAACACTACCTCCAGATACAAGGAACTTTCGTGGGCACTCAGATGGTTTCATCCTATGCAAATATCTTCATGGTCAAACCAGAGCACTATATACATGATATTTCTAGCATCAAACCACTGGCATAGCTCACATACATTGATGACATATTTATAATATGGAATACAGGAAGTAGGAAATTGGAAGAATTTACAGCTTATATCAACAGTATCCGATTCTACAATCAAATTTACCAGCTACAATACTAAACAGATCCCTCTTCTGGATGAGATGTTCATCTGTATCTAAACTGGACATCATGTAACCCACACCACACTAAACTCAGCATCATTACAGCCAAGCAGTCAGAATAAGACGCATCTGCAGCAATGAGGACACTTATTAAGAACATCTACAGGAGCTTGCTAGATTATTTCAGATGCAGGGCTATCCTCTACAAATCATGCAGCAACAAATACCAGGGAAGCACTTATTTCGAATACCAGCAGCAGAAACAAAAGTGACCGAATGCCATTTGTGGTTGACTATTATCTATTGGTTCCCAACTACAGAAACATAATGCAGAAACACTTCCCATATTATCCACTTGTGAAAGTTTTGAAAAAGATTTCTCCAAAACCGCCAGACATTGCTTACTGCAGAGCTCCAAATGTATGGTCTCTTTTTGTGAGAGCTGAACTCAATCAAGTTTTAGCAAACGCAGGAGCTTATTAGAAATTACCTGAAAAAAACAAAGGTTAAAGTAACATTACAGTTAGATGAATTTGACAGTGACACCACTAATGTTTTGAGCTAAACAGAAAAATACAGGAATACACCAGTCATAGCTAGCAGAGTTATAGCTTGTGTCCCCACTATGCACTGCTTATGACCTCACATATTACATCACTCATGAAATGTTCTATGACATCCCAAATTACATCATTGATGACATCACTGATGATGTCATCAAAGCTTATTTTGTACACACTGCTCTATAAACAGGTATAGCATTGCAGTTCTGAAAGCAAGTACAAAGTATCTCAGAAAGTATGAGGCATCATTAATGCCATCACAGAAACAATTCCCTTAGGTGTAGGAAGCATGGGTAATGTGCCACATTGACCCTGTACAATACACTTCACGTGTAGCGTAGTTTACATTAACAATTGCCCACAGATATACCCTCAATGCATTCAACCTGTATACAACTTTTCAGGGAAAGCCAAGTTCTTAAAAATAATGAACACCTGTTTCAAAATGAATGCCCTATTATGGACAGCTTTTATCTGTAGTAAACCCCTGACAGTCACTAAACCTAGATTGAGAAATTAAGTTGATATGAGTAGAGAAGTGTGTACTGTGAAAACACTTCTCTACTCTAAGCAGAGTTTACTCTAAACTCCCTAAACAGTGTTTACTCTATGGAGAGTTTACCCTGTACACACTATTTGCAGACACTGAAACTCTAATTGCAAATACACTACAGAGTATTAAAAAGTATCTGAGAAGAACAGTGTATGCCCTATGCAACACAAAAAAGACTATTCGCATAAAATAAGCAACATCTGAAGGTGCTAAAGATTATACTACCTGCAGCCCTCATACTGCGGTGACAAAGTTACAGATAGCCCATCCTGTGAAGCAAAACAAGCACATTTACATAGCTTAATAACTGGTGCACCTGTCTTCTATGTTACGTGGAAACGGTCATGCTGAGACAATTCTGCTTGATAACTCAAGGCTGTTTACAATACTTAGTATGTTGTATATAGAATATTTTCCCTGTTGTAAACTTTTTCTGCAGAGCCTAAAAACTTATGTGGAAATAATGGACACAAGTTGTCAACTGTCACCTGCACAAAAAGTTAATCTTCAATGCAAACATCTATATGTGTTTAATACCTCTACACACCTATAATGCTTTAGGAGCAAATGCACTCTGAAAACACTTACGCTCATTAGCTGGACCCAGACTGTCCAAAATTAGGTAGAAAAGTAATATGGTAGTTACCCGCCACTATCTAAACTATAAAAAAAAACTAGCACACTCATTGGATGATGCCATCAATTATGTCTTTTGAGATGTCATGAGTGATGTCATTAATGTCATAGAACATGTCATGAGTGATGTAATATGTTAAGTCATAAGCAGTGAATGGCGGGGCCCAGTGTATAGTTAGCTCTGCTAACTACAACTAGTGAATTGCAATGTTTTTTTTAGCTCAAAATGTTAATGTTGTCACTGACAAATTCACCTAATAATAACCTTACTTTAAACTTTGTTTTTTCTGTGAATTTTTAAGGTTTTTGTTGTTTGGTTTTTTAAAAACAAAAACAGATTTTTTTTAATCACACCTAACTATAATGTTACTTTAACGTTTGCTTTTTTCAGTAAATTTCTGTTCTCTTTTAACATAAAGTATTATTTAATTACTATACATAAATCCAACTTCCACCGCGCACAACTTTTGTCCATGCATGGCAGGGGGTTGGCTACAGGGCCTTCGGCCAACCCAATTCCCCTAGCCTCCCCCTCCCCCTCCCATGCAGCAAACCCAATGCTGCACTTGGCCTATGGCTGTGCGCTGTGGGGGTGTTGGGGGGGGGGGGGCATGTGGCTTTCCTCTCCAAACCTATTATGGCCCTGGTGCCCTCATCCCCCAAGGCCGTATATATTTAAAAGGGGAGGTGGGCACATGCCCCCCCTCTCTGAGCCTTGTTAGGGCTTGTGGACACCATCCCCCAGGGGCACTAATTTCAGTCAGGGGGAGGGGGCAGCAAGCCCCATTCCCAAGTCTTGGTAGGCCCTGGCGACCCATATCCCTGGACCACTCATTTAAATAAAGAGGAGGGGAGGCCACATGCCCACCCCACCCCCATTCTGAGCCTTGTTAGGCCCTGAGGACTCCATTCCCCAGGGCCACTGATTTCAATAAAGGGGATGGGGCCATGCACAACTCCCAGAGCCTCTTTGGGCCTTGGGAACCCCAACGCTAAAAGGGGAGGGGGGCCAAGTACCCCCCTCCGAGCCTCTAAAGGTCCGGGGAGATCACCATCAGGGCCACAATTTCACAAAATAGGGAGGATGCTGGATGACCCCCCTCCTCACACCTCTAAAGGGCCCAGGAAGCCCACCCTCGGGTCCTAAAATGGAGAGTGGGCTCCCTCCTCTCCGAGCAACTATCGCCCCAGGGACTGCATGCCCCAGGGGCCTGTATTTTTATTTTTTTAAAGGTGGGTGTCCTGGTGCCCATCCACGACACCCACCATACCTTTGTTGGGGGAGTAGGGGAAGCCCCATGGCTCCTGCTGCCCCATATGGCTCCACACATGCAGTGGGAGCCACCATTGCTCCCACCCAGAGGGAGCAACTACTAATGCTGCTCCTTCCAGGTGGCAGCAATATTTCGATCTGTTTACCTGCCCGCATCACAACTCTCATGACATGTTATATGACATCACTGATGACATCTTAAATGACATAACTGATGACATCACTTATGACATCAACCAAGTTACTGTCCCTCAAAGAGGGAGAGTATAGTACTGGAGACTCATTCTGTATGGTAAAAGTTATATGCTACACACTTTAGATACCAGAGAAGTATTAAGTGCAAGCAGTGCTTGCTAAGGCCAGGTAGAGACTGAGCACAACTAGGGTGAGAGGGTTTCCTATAGGTTGTGCCTTAATTCAGAGGACTGTTGCCAAAAATACGTCCAAAAAAACTAAAGTTTCTCCTTACATTATCCACCTGTGAATTTCTGCACACACACTGATGTTAAAGAGTTGGCATGTAGTGCTATAAATAATTTCTATATAAAATGGAGATTTAGAAAGTGCAGATATTTATGTCCAAATATTCAGTGAAAATTCTGAGGCATAATACATTGTTTTTCAAATGTAGAATCTATGGGTTACTTACTTACAGACGGTTCGAGTTCTGGTATGATTGCAAGCATTGTTAAAATGATGGACACCATTCTACATACTATGGAGGGTTGTTCATAGGGCCTGGTAGTACATACCATATAATTGGCTAGGGTATAGAAGCAACGTCATTCTCTTAAAATTCTGTCAGATGAGGTATTTATCAGGCACATCTCAGTGAGGTAAATAATAACCAAATACTGTTTTGAATGGTATTCAAGGTTTAATAAGTTGAATATCTCATTAATTTCTGCCATCATATTTTTCCACACTTCAATACCAGTAAAAAACAGAGCTTAATATCGACTTAATGTGTGTGATTTCACAGACGTGCTTCAAACTTTGCTTGTTATCAAAGGATATGCCCATTAGTACTACAGATGTTACAAGAAATTGGATCTAAGAGCACCTTGCTGATTACCTTCCAGTATGAAAAGTTTATAGCAAACTGTCACTATCTGTTGGATGATTTTATCAGTGATGTCCTCAATTATGTTAATTTGAGATGTCCTCAGTGAGTCCATCAATTATGTCATTTAACATGTCATGAGTGACATAATACGTGAGGTAATGAGCAGTGTATGGTGAGGGCACAAATTACAGTTAATTCAGTAAACTATATCCTGGTGAATTTAAGTGTTTTTTAGTTTTTTTAAACGTTAGACTTTTTATTATTGCACCACTATGACGTCGCTTTCACATTTGCATTGTTCAGTGAATTTCAAGGGTTTTTCAAATGTAAACTAAAATCTTATTACCTTACCTAATTATAATGTCACTTTAACCTCTTTTTTTCAGTAAATATTTGAGGGTTTTTTTCAGCATAAAGTAACAACTTATTACCATACCTAACTATAACGTCGCTTTAAACTTCGTTTTTTCAGTGACTATCTGATTTTTTATTTTTACCATACTCTTAGCTTTAGGCTGTGAGTGGATTTGGCCATAGGGCTGGGCTTAGGGCCACGCTGTGCCTAAATCCACACAAGTGGCCAACAAACCGCTGCTGCATGCTGCCTTTGGACCTGCGCACACATGCCCTACACCCAATCCTTTGTGGGCAGCCAGCTTCCCACTACACAGGGCTATAGCTATGCTCAGTGAGAGAGCTGGGTGAATATGATCAAAACGTTACTGAAATTCACTGAAGAAAACAAAGATTACAGTGACGATATAGTTGGGTATGATAATAAATTCTTACCTTATGTTAAGAAAAAAAAACTAGAAAACGATGCACAGGTCACCCCATACCACATTTGTCTTGGTTATTGTTTTTTTTCCACAGTACAGCAAGACTGTACACACTTCATTTATTTAAACCTGCACTGACACGCAGTACTGCAGCTCCTGCAGATGTCCTATAATACTTCAAGGTGGCAAGGCTGGGTCTCATTGCAGTTTAGCGGGACCCGTAGCATAATTTATTTTTTCTTTTTTACTTTCTTGCCCCAGGGATAACGGGGTGTACCTCTGGATCTCCCTAACCTGCCTCCCACAAATGCCAGGGTGTCAAAGTACTCCTACCCTGCCCCTTATATGTGATTTTAATTTCAACTTCAGGACACAGGGACAGGGTTCCAGAGTCCTATAAAAGCAGCAGCAACATTTTTCTTTAATTTGCCACCAGCCAATCGGATTGCTCTGTCCTGTGTGACAGTACTGTGTTCAGCAGGACAAAAATAGCCAGTGGGAAAAAAAAACCCTCTTGATCAATCAGATCATTCTTTTTTTGTGGTTTCACAGGAACTTCATGAGATCAACTGTCCACATATCACTATAATTTAAACACAAATTTCTTGACAACAGCTGAACTGATTTATACCAAATAACAAAAAGCAAGCTTTCTGAATAAAGTACTAACTTTCTGCAAAATTTGGTGTTTAGTCATTTTTTCTGTATCACTTTGCAAAATGTCCTATGGGAATTAGCATGGGAAATTAACGTTTTGGGCACCCTCCCCTTTCTCAGCCCTCCCTTGACCGACCTTGCAAGCCATGTGTTCACATCAGTAAAATGCCACCAAGACACCTATTACAAAGAAAACTAGATGAAAATCTCAAAAGTGCTTTACTGTCAGTTTAGTTGCCCAGTAAGACCCCAACGACTTGTATGGTAGTCACATACCACTCTAAGGCAAATTCTTTTCACACCCATGTTTTACCTAACTTCATATACTCAGCTATTTACATTGATACCTTGTCTTATTTAATTTTTATTTTATATAATTGTATTAGAGTTTTGTTTAGGGCAAACAATGGATCGGGCAATGTCCAGCACAAATGTAAACACGTCCATCACATTGTGGTATGGCTCTCTGCGCTGTGTGATGTGGCTACGAGAGTGTGTGTCCATGCTTGGGATGGTACAGTCGGTGGTGCTCCCTACTCCACCCTGCTCCTGTAGAGAGTGGTCAAAGTGCATTAAAAAAGTATGGGGACTATGATGCTGTGCACCATGGGAGCAAGGTGTGTGAGCGTGGGGGCTGGGTCAAAGGTGTGGCTAAAAAAAAAAAAAATGCAACGTTTTTCAGTCTTTAACCTTCAGGTAACTACATATAAAAACGCACCTGTTAAATGAAAGTTAAATGCAGCTTATGCAAGTTATGATAATCAATGGGAAATGCACTATTGTGCCTTATGGAACCTTGGTTAGTTAATTTACTGCATAGCTCTGATTGTGTAACCAAAGAACCACAGAACTGAAGCCTGGTGGGTACAGTGGAGAACAGTGAATTGTGTAGGTTTAGGGCTACAAGGCCCGGGCCTGAGAGAAAGCATTGTGAACATGCAAGCCATTATCTTAAAAATACATTACACATAGTATAAGAAAGGCTGCTACAAAAAGTGCTTTCAAAATATGGATTTTTAGTAATACCCAGACAGTACATAGTGCAATTTTTTATAACTGTCTTTTAAAGGCACCAACTTCACAGCTTAGCTGGTAGCTAGCTCCCTTACAATACCTCCCAAAAAGTAAAAACGTGGGTCATCCTGAAGCGTCAAGTAATTCCATCAATTAAAACCAATGCAGGCTTCCAAGCATGCTTTAAATTTGCAGATTGGCCAGTAGCGCACATTTACAATTCTTTCAGGCAAGCAGGCACCCTTGCAAGAAGGCCAGGGAGAGGATGTGGCGTAACGGCCTGAGGTGCTGACTTTGTTGCTGGGGAACCAGGTTTGAGTCTCGGCGCGGGTTCAACATCCTGTGATTCTTGGCAAATCAATTAAGCTCCATGTGCCTGCCAAAAATGAATGTGTCCTTGTGTAACTAACTGGTGCTCATGTAAAGTGCTCTGGTGCTCATTTAAAGTGCTCCAAAACCTTGGGGTCGAGTTCCCGCTAAACAAAATGCAAACAAAAAAAATAGAAAAGAAGAATGCCGGTTTAGCTGTCTGCCCCTCCCTCTGTTTCATAGCACAGGAGAGGTCCCTGCCCTACACTTACACAGAAGCATTTCAGCAGTCAGAATTACTAGTCCTGGAAAAGTTGTCTTTCCCCAAAAAGTAAGGAAAGTGTTTTTCTAAAATTAAAAAAGTATGGGCATGTTGTGCCCCTCAAAAGCTCCCCCCCCCCCACTTTGATCACTGCTGTAGTCATAGTGAGTGTGCAGTGCTTTATTTGTGCTAGTTGTTTCTTATTTTTGAGGGCCAGCACTTATTTTTCTGCCTCAAGCATTTACTGCGAGCAAAAGACACATATAGGAAAGACGGAGGAAGAGAAAAATTAAAAAGCTTATGTTTGTCATGCAGTAACACAAACACGACACCGTAGGCGGAACAGTTCCAGGAAGCTTTATTCTCTCGGTAATGTCAGCACCGGTGTCCTCACAGCCGTCCAAAGACACGACCGTCAGCCAACTGTCGTTGCCTCGAACGTTGCGAGTCACCAGCACTGCTGAAACAAACATTCTACAATCTAGAACTTCGCTCTTCGCACTTTGCTGCATACATACATATAACACATCTTCCCCCTTTTACAACCATCACAAAAATACATAGCATTATAACCAATTCAAAAACAGTTAACATCATTATAATTATTCCCTTTCCTTTTAAAACATTTCATAATCATTCAAATGTTTAGGTTTATTGATGTACTTTCTAAGTCTCCCCTTTAATCCCCTGGGCATTAGTCACCCCAATAAGCAAAATCCACCGGATCAAATCTGAGATCGTCCTGCACATTCTCTGTGCTGTCTCTAACCTCAACCGATGCATCTTCAACTGTTGTTGTGTTCCTCTCAACAAATAGAGGTGCATCACCATCTCCTCTACCCACACCACCTGTTCTCCCTTCCTGCCTCTTATTCATGTCAAGATAATAACCCCAGTGAAACAAATTCATTCCATTCATGTATTCACCACACTCACCAATATCTCCTTGTCCACTAGGCCTGTATTCATGCATCCGGGAAGATGTACTTCAATTTGGGATTTTAACAATGTCTCTCATGTTCCACCATTTTCCATTCTCTACCTTAACCGCATGTCTGGAAACACATACCACCTTGGTTTCAGGAAAAAATCTAGAACCCTTACACCCCTTCCTTCAAGGCTTCTTCACCTTAATTCTGTCCCCTATGTTAAAATGCACATCACTCACATTCTTGAGTAAATCATACTGCCTTTTGCTGTCAATTTGAGACTCATCAACTCTTGCCTTAATTTGTATAATATCAGGTATTCTGTCATTCACCTTAGTTTCATGAACTACCCATGTCGGAGACAGCTCATTACTCGAATGTCTCCCTCTTGACAACACAAATGGCGATACGCCTGTGGTAGCATGTGGTATGTTGTAATAACACCAAACTCTACTGTATCCTGCACAGACCTACCTGAAGTGTTAGCTACTTGAATGGTCTCCTTAAGTATACTATTGACTATTTCAACCAAACCATTTTCTTGAGGACTATACAAAGCAGTGGTAAGATGTTTAACACTCATCCCTTCCAAAAATTCTTCCACCAAGCGTGAGACAAATTGTGCACCATTATCCATAACCAAAAACGCTGGTTACCCTTCGTTACGAAACAATTCTTTTAAAAATGCCACTACACCTTCAGCATTTGGTTCTCTCAAGAATTTATATGTATCCATTTAGAATGATAATCTGTTGCCACTAACACAAATCGTTTGCCTTCACAGAGATCACCAATGGGTCCTATGTAGTCCATTCCGACTTTCTCCCAAGATCTCTCCGGAAACTGCACTGGGCACAAACGTACATTGTGGGTGCGCATTCTCTTGTTAGCTTGACCACATTTCCTACAACTGTTCACCATCACCTCCATTTCCGTGTCCATTCCCGGCCACCAATAGTACAACCTGACATGTTTTCTAGTACCTGTGATGACCACTGTCAGCCAACTTTATCAATCTTCCTCTTAAACCCACAGGCGGAATTAGACATTCTCCCCTCATTATTAAACCACCCTCAACACTCATCTCTTCCTTAACTTTAGAAGAAATAAGTTACTTACCTGTAACTGTAGTTCTCCAGTATTGGAAGCTTTCATAGATTCACATTCTTGAATACTTCCCCGTCATCGAGATGGGGGTCCCCGTGGAATATATAACCTAGGCCTGAAAATGTACATATACAATACATGGTCTAGGCCTCAATAGAATAACCTATCATAGTCATTTTGTAAAAGAGACCCAAACTCAAATTTGAACCAATCAGATTGCCTCACCCCTTAGAACTTCCTGTGAGGAGCTGCCTTCCCTCAGATTTTCCGAGCATAAGTGCTGTAATAATAAACAACACTGAGAAAAGAGAGAAGGTGAGCTTCGCCGGGGAGGCGGGTGGGCCGCATGTGAATCTATGAAAGCTTCCAATACTGGAGAACTACAGTTACAGGTAAGTAACTTATTTCTTACTCCAGTATTGGGACTTTCATAGATTCACATGCTTGAAAAAAAAGTAGCAAGCAACAACCAACACATTTTCTGTACTGACAAACACTGTTCATCTCATCAAAAGACATTGTTCGCATTAGACAGGTAAATGCAAAGCAACAAAAGTAAACCTTCTGAAACATAAATGAATATGCATGAGAAGTACGTTAATACTGAACAGAAAATGTGATATCGTATCAGAAGCGGATGGTGGGAAAACACACAGCTCACCTTATCGGAACAAATGTCTAAGGACTGCTTGACCCACCGATGCATCTCGGAGCACCTCAGCATCCAGACAGTAATGCTTTGTGAAGTTGTGTGTCGTTCTCCACGTGGCTGTTCGACAGATGTACGGCAGAGACACCCCTGAGAAGAGCGCACAGGATGTAGAGACTGCCCTGGTAGAATGCGCACGTACTCTGGCGTCCAGGGGTCGACAAGCCCTTTGATGGCAAAAGGCTATTGCGCTTGAGATCCATCTAGAAATAGTCTGTTTAGTAACAGGATGCCCTCTTCTAGGCGCACTAAATGCCACAAATAGTTGATTTGATTTCCGGATCGAGGATGTTCGCTGCAGATAGAATTTAAGGCATCGTTTGACTTCAAGGGAATGCAGCGATCTTTCTGCCCCAGTCTGAGGCCGTGGAAAGAAAGTCTGTAGCACTACTGGCTCATTAATATGGAAGTCTGACCGCACTTTGGGGATAAACTTGGGGTCTGTCTGCAGGATGACTTTATCGTCTGCAAACCTCATAAAGGGTTCCTGGATGGTAAATGCTTGGATGTCGCTTACTCTACGAGCAGATGTTAAAGCCAAGAGGAGCGCTACCTTCCAGATGAGATACTTAATGTCTGACTTATGAATGGGCTCAAATGGTTCCTTCATTAGCTGACCAAGGACTGTATTTAGCTGCCAAGCTGGAGGTGGTGCTTTGACTGGAGGAAAAGATCGGAACAGCCCTTTCATGAATTGCTTGATAAGCCAATGAGACCAGAGGGATGGTCCTTTAGAAAGACGTCTATATCTGGAGATAACAGCTAGGTGAACTTTAAAGGATGCATGCACAAGACCAGAGCGTGCCAGATGAAGAAGATACGGTAAAACCTGCTCTGGAGCAGATGTAAGTGGATGAATGCCATTTGGGGCACACCATAAACAAAACCGTTTCCATTTTAATTTGTACGTTTTACTAGTGTTATTAGCACATGCTTTAGCTAAAATGGTTTGGCAGTCAACAGGAATATTCAAATGGCCGAACTCATTGAACTCAGGAGCCATGCACATAATCTGAGAGACTTGGGATCCGGATGCCTCACTTGGCCCTGGCTGATGGTTAGTAGCTCCAGTATAGGTGCTAACCTGATGGGAGGACACGAGGACAGCAACAGAAGTTCTGTGTACCACGGTTGACGTGGCCAGGCTGGAGCTGGCAGGGTTCCGTTTTGATCTTGTTGATTACCCGCAGAAGAAGAAGTATCGGAGGAAAAGCGTAGGCATAAATCCCTGACCATGCTATCGAAAGGGCATTTCCCCACGACCCTGGTTGGTGATGCCAGTTTGCATAAAACCGGCATTACACAATCTGGGACGTCACAAAGAGGTCCAGGTTTGGTTTTCCCCATCTGAGAAATATTGCGTCCAGCGTCCTCTGATTCAGCTCCCACTCGTGGGAAGATGTGCCGAGCCTGCTTAGTGAGTCTGCTGTGGTGTTGCTCACCCCCGGAAGACATCTGGTCGTTTGTGCACTGAATGTTGAATGCACCAGGTCCAAATGGTTTGAGCTTCTGTGGACAGCAAATGAGACAGAGTTCCTCCTTGTTTGTTGATGTAGTGCATGGTGGTCATATTATCCGTTCGGAAAAGCACCAAGAGCCTTGGATTCTTGGCAGAAAAGCCTGCAATGCCAGGTACACAGCTCTGAGGTCGAGGAGGTTGATGTGAAGAGTAGCATGAGAGGGGGGCCACCTGCCGCTCACTTGAAGATCCTGAAGGCCTGCACCCCATCCCTCCATCAAAGCATCCGTTGTTATCGTAAACGGAGGGACCTGAGCTAAGAATCCTAAACCCTTGGAGATGTTTGTCGGTGTTGACCACCAGTTGAGGGAGTCGACGATCCTTGCTGTTATCTATATGATGTCCCTGAAGGAACCTTGTGTCTGTTTACACTGTTTGTCGAGCTCTTCTTGAAGAGAGCGCATCCGAAGGCGACAGTGGGGAACTAGATTTATACAGGAGGACATCATCCCCAGTAACGATTTGAACTTTCAAACTGAAAGAAACTTTCTTTTTCCTAATTGTATCTGCTAGGGTGACGAGTTTGAGTTGTCGTTCGTCTGCTGGGAATGCCTTTACTTGAGTCGTGTACAGTATAGCTCCCAGGAAACCTATTCTTCTGGTAGGCTGAAGATGGGACTTGTCTCTGTTGAGAGTGAGACCTACTTGATGGAATAGGCGTAACGTGGTCTTGAGAGAGTGGCATAGAGTGTAGATGTCTGGAGCCTTCAGTAACCAGTCGTCCAGATATGTGAATATAAGGGGTTTTGAAACGCCTCAGATATGCTGCAACAGGGGGCTAAGCATTTTGCGAAAATTCAGGGCGCGAATTTGAGTCCGAAGGGTAGCACTTTGAATTGAAAGTGCTGGCCGGCTACCATGAATCTTAAGAATTTTCTGTGCTTGGGTGAATAGGTATGTGGAAATAGGCATCATGCAGATCTAGGGAAGCCATAAAATCCCCTCTGTTGAGAAGTTGCAAAACATCCTTCAATGTCACCATGCGGAAGGATTGCTTCTTTAGATATTTGTTGAGCTGCCTCAGATCCAGGATGGGTCTCCACAAACAAAACTTCTTCCTGATGAGGAAGAAGCGAGAATAGTCCCTTTGGATAACATGACATCTATTTCCAGAAGGAGAAGATGCAGATGTTGTTGACGTTCCCGGGAAGGCGGAGTCTCGGGGGGCATGCAAGTGAACTCTAGCAGATGACCATAAGTTATTATGTCCAGAACCCACTTGTCGTTTGTGATCGGACGCCAACGTTGCAGGTGATGTGTCAAAGAAGAAGAGGTAGCCGGCCCCTGGAGGCTGTCATTACCTGCGGGAGGTCTCCCCGACTTCCCTCTAGGAGGAGGTCTGTTGTATGCCGCCGCCGGAGGTTGTCTCTGGTGGTATTGGGGTCTGGAAGATTGGCACAGGGAGGAATAGGTTGGGTACCTGAAAGATTGGTAGCCACCTCGAAAGGGAGAGTGTCCTCTACCCCTGGCTCCTCGAAAGGGTGTGCGCTTATACTGCAGTGATCCTAAAGACTTGGCAGTATCCGTATCTGTTTTGATTGCTTGAAGAGCATCATCCACATGTTTACCATGTCCATTGTAAGGGAGGTCAAGGATCTTGGTTTGGACATCCGGTCTAAAATTTGTGGCCTTAAGCCACGTTTGGCACCTTAGGACAGCTGAACCAGCCAGTAGCCTAAACCCCATAGCGGCAATGTCCAAAGCACAGTCAATAACCTCTGCAGACGTGGGTTGACCCTCCAAGAGGATCTTTCTCGTTTCCGACCTGTTGGAATCTGGAAGATCGTCGACAGAGTGCAAAATGTCCAACCAAAGCCACCTGTCATATCTGCCCAGGAGCGCCAGGGAGTTTGCGGCACGGACCACAATGGCAGACATAGAAGAAAATATTTTACCAGTGTTGTCGAGGCACCTACCATCTTTGTCTGGAGGAGCAGATAGAGGTGATGAAGAGTTTCTAGAGCGTCGCTGGGCAGCCTGAGAAACCACTGAATCTGGTTTTGGATGACCCACCAGGCAAGCAGGGGCGTCCTCTATCGCTTTATATTTCTTATCCAGCTTTGGCAATACCGCTGGCGCCGTTGCTGGGTTCCGCATAATCTTTAATCCCTGTTTCCATACATGATCTATTACAGGGATTTCTCTGACTAATTTCCTATGCGGCTCCTTAAAGTCATATAAAAAGCAATCCTGCTGTGTGGATGGCATTTGGAGCTCAAAACGTGCAGCCGCTTTTCCTAACAGATTGTGAAAAGAGCCAATATCCTCTGGAGGGGATTCAACTGTCGTAGGCTCAAGTGAAGGGGGTGCTGGGAGTACATAATCATCCCATTCATCCTGGTCTGAAAGAACTTCTCCTTCTTCAGCCGCTTCGTCCGAAGAGGCTTTGACTTGAGGGCTCTGTGGAGCGTGAAGAGGAATTTGCGGCGCAGCAGGAAGAACTGGTAT
This sequence comes from Pleurodeles waltl, assembly GCF_031143425.1. Lineage (NCBI taxonomy): Eukaryota > Metazoa > Chordata > Amphibia > Caudata > Salamandridae > Pleurodeles > Pleurodeles waltl. Next base: position 49,914,035 of record NC_090448.1, on the reverse strand, counting down.
AGGTACTGGAGTACATGGTGCAGTCACTGCTGGTGTAGGATCTTTTGCCAACTGAGGATGGAAGCGTTCCCTATAATCTGCCAGCATGGCCTGTAGGTCGGAAACAAGACCAGAAGACAAACACACCATTCCTTGTTGTTGATGTGGGAATGGGTCATAATAATGCTGATCATAATAGGAGTCATCATCAGAGTACTCCTGAAATTTAACATGCAACTGGGAAGGACTCCTAGCAACTCCAAACAATGCGTCCTGATCTGATTCCTCATCGTCGTCGCCATCTAAAAACCTAAATGGCAAAAGCCTTGACACCTTGCTCGGTGATGTGACAGACGGTGTCAGATGAGTCTTGGAAAGCCTCGAGAGGAGTATGCTCCGCAGAGTGATACAATGACAATGTTGTTGGTCTTTGCCGCTTTGTTTTCATAGTCGGCGAGAAGAAACCTGTTGTCGTCGACAGGGGCGTTGAAGATATTGTTGTCACTGGAAACATCGACGACGATAGTACCGTCGACGGAGGCGTCGTCGGAAGTGTTGTCGACGGAGGTGTCGTCGACAAGTGCATCGTCGTGAGATCGATTGTCGACAGGAGTATCGTTGAGGAGAGCAGCGTTGACGAAATGGGGCATCCTGTTGACAAGGATGATAGCGTCGTCGACAAGGATCTTGCAACCACTGCCGTTGACACCGAAAGAGTGACCACAATCGGCGTCAGTGATTAAATAGCCATCGACGAGAGTACGTCTTGTGGAGAACCTTAGGAGATTGAGTATCCGGTTCAGAAGCAGTCTTTTTTAATTATTTATTTTGGGTTTCTGTGCCTGCTTTCTTCCTCTGTGGAGAGCTATGACTTTTAGCAGATGTCCCTGCTGATTTTTGCACCATTTTCTTAGGTGGCTCTTGAATACCCGAACCCTCCTGCGTTCTCTTCACAGGTGTTTTAGGAGCAGAAATAGAGGAGAAGGCACTGTCCTCATCAGAGGCTGAGTGTCCAGTCTTACCTCTCTGAAGATACAACAGCAGGCAACCCTCTCTGTCTTTCAAAGTCTTTGTAGAGAATTTGCCACATATTTTGCATTCCTTTGGTTCTTTGTTTTGTGGCTGGGATATAAGCAGTAAATACATTCCTCATGTGGATCATCCACATATAATCTTTTCTTCAAGCAAGAGGCACAGGATCTAAAAGGGCCTTTCCTTGGTGTCTCTGATATGACAGACAGTTTGAAGCACCAGAGAAGAAGAAATGTCCTAGAACTGAAGTAGCAGATTTTCTGAGAGGAAATATTGAGCAGAGCTCAAAGGAGACTCCTCAGCACAACGAGCGGTGGAAAATCTGAGGTAAGGTAGCTCCTCACAGGAGGTTCTAAGGGGTGAGGCAATCTGATTGGTTCAAATTTGAGTTTGGGTCTATCTTACAAAACTTCTATGATAGGTTACTCTATTGAGGCCTAGACCATGTATTGTATATATACATTTTCAGGCCTAGGTTATATATTCCACCGAGGACTCCCATCTCGACAGCAAGGAAGTATTCAAGCATGTGAATCTATGAAAGTTCCAATACTGGGGTAATAAGGTTGTAAGATCATGACCCTTCCCTAGGGCATATATTTTGCAAGAGTTATCTGACACTTGTCCTTGTTCGCAAATTCCTCCCAGCAATGTTGCGATATAACACCTTCCAATCGCACCAATTACTACCTCCTCACGTTGAATCTAATTTTCGCCCTCACACTCAAACACTGGACAGCTGGATAAGAAATGTGCTCTGCAATTTTCCTTTCCTGCTACATGTTTCATTTCAATGTTGAAATCATGTAATTTAGATAACAATCTTGTTAATCTAGGGCTGGTCTAACCAAATGTTTTAAAATTCCACAGATAAACCAAGGTTCTGTGACCCATAACCAAAATGAACCTTCTGCCCCATAAATATGTAGCAAAATGCTGGGCACCCCACATGCAAGCTAACGCCTATCATTCGATTGTGCTATAATTTGTTTCAGTCAATGACAATCGCCTAGACGCGAATGCTATCGTGTTCTCCTTATCATCAACTATTTGGCTCAAAACAGCACCTAACCCTATACCACTCACATCAACTGTTACAATGGATGTAATATTGTCTCATTAAGGTTGTAGAGCTGGCACACCAACTATGAGCGCCTTAAGTGTGTCAAAAGCATCTTCATGCTCACTGTCCCATACAAATTATTCACCTTTCCTCAACAATTTACGCAATGGCTCCGTTTGTAGTGCAAAATTTTGGACAAAACGTGAATAATATTCACAAAGACCAAGGAGTGATCTTAAGTCATCTTTGTTAGTAGGAGATGCACATTTCTCAATCCCCAAAATGAGATCCTTTTTGGAAATACCTGAAGCCGAAATTCTGTGACCCAGATATTCCACTGTATCTACCATGAACTTATACTTATCTTTTTTACCGTGATACCATGATCTCTTAAATGCCTAAAACTTTGTCTAACTTCACCAAATGTTCATCCTCATAAACAGAACCAATTAGAATGTCATCTTGATAAGCCAACACCCCTTCTACGTCCCCAAACAGATGATACAGGAGTTTCTGCAATACTGATGCCGCCAAAGCTAACCCAAATGGCATGCGTAAGAAACAAAATGCTCCATAGGGTGTAACGAATGCCGTGAAGGAACAAGACTCCATGCTGAGTTCCACTTGATGATAAGCTGCTTTCAAGTCAATGGTAGTGAAAACTTTCATATCTCCCTATTGTGCCAACATATCTTGGATTCTGTGTAGCGGAAACAATCAACTTGTAAGTTTTTATTAGGTGACCTCAAGTCAATGCGTAGTCTAAGATCGCCATTTTTTTTTTTAAGAGCCACCATGACAGGTGAGATCCACTGGGAAGCATCAATAGGTTCGCTGACACCATCATCGCAAAGACCTTTAAGGTGCTCCTTCAACTTCACTCTAATGCTTAACAGGACATTTTGAACTTTGTGAACAATAGGAACAGTATCTGGTTTAAGGATAATCTTATCTTTGAAAACTTTCACCATTCCCAATTTGTCTTGAAAAATAGTCTTGTGTTTCTTAAGAACCTCTTGTAACAAGTCCGCTTTTACTTCATTTTTTCTATCAAGGTAATTGGTTCATCAGTACCAGGTTTGAGTACCTTTCCAAACTGACACTGGTCTCTCCACCCTAAAATATTGTCCCCTCTCTTGGCCACATATACTTTTGTGCGAATGCATTTGTGCTGATACTGAACCTTTTATTCAAAGTAATTGATCATATGTATTTCCTGACCCCCAAATGCAAATGTCTTATTGTACGGAAGATACAAAGTGATACCCTTCCACCTAAAATAAAAATCATTCTCAGAAATTATTGTAATGGGCGATCCTGAATCAACAGTGACTCTTATGACATTGGCTCCAATTGTCACTTCACATATAGAACCTTTGTTGCTATGTGATTTACTACCTTTCAACTCATGAGATGATGATAACATGTTAATCGATAATACACATTTCTTCTCAAAATTCAAATCACCAACCTCATTTGCCAAATCAAAATGATTCACACCTGTTAAATATTATGAATCAAGTAACATGACTTTTGAAGTATTCTTACAAACATGTGCAAAATGTCCAATTTTTTTACATTTCACACATACTTTGCCTAATGCAAGACAATTTTTAGCATTCGCCAAGTGTGAATTAGAGACACACCTAGAACAAGATGTAACCCCATTGCCCCTCTTCTGTTCACCTAAATCTTTCTTTCAAAGTTTGTTTTTAAGCGCAACTACAGCTACATTTTCTCTCTGAGCCATTTTAGTTTTACTCAACTCTCTGGAGGCCATAAGAGAACGTTCAATCCTTCTTGCAATCTCTGTTTCACATAACGGGGGATTTCTGCAGCACAAACTTTTCTCTTGGATCCTGTTGTCAAAACAATTAACAGCTAACTGATCTCTTAAATATTGATCTAAAGGACCTTCAAACTTACAGGTGAAAGCCCAAATTCTTAACTCTGCTACGTAATTATCAATAGTTTCATGTTGAAGCTGTTTCCTTGTGAAAATCTTATGCCTCTCCACAATGACACTAAGGCCATCTTTAAAATTACTTTCGAGCCTTTTTACTGCCTCTGTAAATAGATCCCATTTTATGGAAGAAGGAGGAAATAACTGTGGTTGATGATCAAAAATCCTTTGACCCTCCGGCCCAAGACAGTTATACAAAATTGCTTTTTTCTTTACAGCTGATAAATTCAACCCATCAATAGCTACCAAATAACTTTCAAAGGTTTAAACCAGTGAAGCCACTTTAACCTAGGCACACCTGGCTCTGCAAGAAAAGGTAATGGAAGATAAGCAGTTTACATGTTTATACAAAACTAAGTGGTAACAACAAAATTATGGATAAATACAAAAAAGTACAAATTATCATTATTATTTTATTTATTTTCCTTTCCCTCCAAACGTAATAAAGATAAACTTTGCACAACAGTAAAATGTTTAAATTGTCAAATAGTGCAGTAAGCACATAATAGCATGCCTATCGCTGTGAAAGTTGACCACAAGTGGATGTTGTCAACCGTATGCAATTGGTAGAGAAAGCGTGCCTATCGATGAGAATGTAATTCAATGGTCGCAGCGCAGGCAAAAAAGCATGCCTGTCGCTGTAATTCTTTGAAATTTGACTGTCTCTATATCCAAAATGTCCCACAACGTCATATGACGTGATTTCTAAAGCCGGTGGGGCTTGTAATTTGTAGGCATGCGCATTCTATGGCAACACGATGGCAAGGATACACGCCGGCAACTGCACGAAAGCCCCCCTCACCGCGTCGAAAACTGGACTTACATGTTTCCAAACTAAGAATTTCGAAAGTGCGTATAGTCTTACCGCACCAGCAAACAAGATCCAACAGGTGAGGACTCCAGATCAGCCGGAACAAAAAAATTGTCACATAGGTTCAGTAGACGATGCTGACAAACTTGTCGCCAAAATATGTTGTGTCGTGCAGTAACATAAACACAACACCGTAGGGGGAATAGTCCTAGGAAGCTTTATTCTCTCGGTAATGTCAGCACCAGTGTCCTCACAGCCGTCAGAAGCCACGACCGTCAGCCAACTGTCATTGCCTCAAAAGATGCGAGTCACCAGAACTGCTGAAACAAACATTCTACAATCTAGAACTTCATTCTTCACACTTTGCTGCATACATATACAGAACAGGGTCACAATGGGAGAAAGCAGAAAAAGTGAACTGAAGGGGCAGGGAGTGGCTGTAAATGGATTGAAGGGGCCGAGATGGCTTCAGGATTACCCTGCCTCAGTATTCCGTGTTTGCACATTTAATTGCAGCAGCCGCGTGTCTAAGAGGAGGGCTTTGTGCACCGGCAGGTTTTTATTTACAAATTAAGCACTGTGCGTGTGTCACTTGAGGGCATTCATGCCCTGTTACCTCCTGGAGGCCCTGGTAGGAGTGTTTTACATGACACTTATCCCTAACCTACATTCTACCAATAAGGCCTGTTTGTGTCTGCACCACAAAGTGCGGATCTTCTTGGATAGAACATATTGATACACATCGGTTTCCATGCGTTCGGTACTGATTGATGAACAAATACAGCTTTGATTTAAAAAGTCCACTATCTGGATACCTCACTATGACGTCCGCTTTACTATTTTAAGCGACGAGTTCACCAAATTCCGTTAGACAAGCGTTCTTGAACACATCCTTCCATTCACCTCCATCGGGTTGGCGCCGTGACCTGGCCCAACAGAGCAGCTGCCGTTTCCCGCTCCGCACCACCCTATCTGCTGCGCACGGACACCAACCACCAGCAACAAATCCCTCCAACTCTGCGGGGGCCCCGCGCGCGCCACCGCCTATCTCTGGCGCCAGATGTGCGCAGAAGACCCTGGACCACAACTCGAGCGGGGATTTAATTCTGCATCACCGCCGACCGTACCTTGGCCAGGAGGACATGCCTGCCCCCCTCCCAGCAGGCAGTCTAGGCCCAGCCTGCGCCCCCGCTGCTAGGCCGTGCGTAAAGTGGCGGCACTCAGAACGGCACAGCTGCTCGAATGGCCGCAGTCCTTAACCTCTCAGCATCCTTGTGGAAGACAATAAGTACCAGGGACCTTGGCTCCGTGTCACGTCAGACAAGAGAGGCTTCCGTTCCGCGCCGGCGGCTAAGCCTCTGCGTCAGCCGGGGACGTCTAATCTGACCTCTGCAGATAGGGCGCTAGGGATGCGCATCGCTGACTGGGCGCTAAGTGTCGGAAATCTAAGCGCCAACACTCCAACTGCAAACACAAAGGGCTGGAAGAAAGGCGCTGCACCGCGCCTTTGAAGGAATAACAACGGAAGACGATGCACGGGGACCGAAAGGCTTACAGATTGTTCTCGAATAAAAGGATGCTAAGCCAGGAATGAGATAGAATTCATCAAAAAAACAAAGGATTTCAAAAGCTAAGTGCTTTGGTGCCAAGGTTCCCGAAGCACAGTAACAACTTTTTGAGCTTGAGCGAAGAGGCAGAGACGCTTACATTTAGACATATTGAACGAGTTGTGAGATATTCTAACTCTCCCAACAAGGTTTCAAAGTATGCAACCTCTGAAACTTGGAGAAGGCGCAAAATGTATCGTCTTTGCATAACTTTCTTCGAAAAATTTCTGAGATGAAAATAAAATGGCAAGATTTAACAATCACAAAAACGTTTTCAATAGAATTCTCCATCGAAATGTATGTTTTGTAATTTTCTACTTTAACTTCACCACCTGCAGAATTAACAGACTTTTAAAAACGGCTACTGGAGTTGGAACAAGGACAACTTCCCACATCCTAAACTGGGTCTTCCAGTAGGACTAGGACGTATGCCCAAGAGCACACCAGAGGTCATTAGGGAGTCCAGCCTTGCCTCTGCAGTGCATGATGCGGTTCCTATGATTTTTTCCAACCTCACACAGTACAAGCCACCCTGCCTTAGTGCTTTCCCGCCTTGACTGTACCAGTGATGTACACTTTGGAGCCCCGACCCTCCTTGTCTGCTTCACAGATTACAAAGAATTCAGAATACAATCTCGAGACAACTCCTCAACCTACATGTCTGGACTTGCATCTCATTAGCCCTTCCATCTTCAAACTGGCAGCAGGCGGCTATGTCTCACATTCAAACCAATGGGCATCGCACATCGAGCAATCCAAGCCAGAGGAGGACCCGCTTCCTTCAGATTCAATTCTACATCTCCCGCCAAACTATATCGATCTCTCTAAGCTGAAACAGTTGCTAACCATCCGATCCTTCTAAAAGCCTTTGGCTAGTAGAAGGTTCTTCTCTGTGTAGAAGGCCAAGCTCTGACAGTCCATTCCTGCAAGAATGAGAGTAATTTGCCATCACCTTGAATTTCTGCGAGCGCTGTAAACCTAGCACTTTAATTCACATAAAGGTATGGTACACTACTAAAAAATATAGCATGTACTTGCATGGTGACCATATACATTCTCATACTTTTCTGTAACACCACATGCTCATATGAAGATACCAGTCCGCTGTGTCATCATCGAAGCATGCAAGGCATTACATCCAGTGACTCGAGGCAAACACACTGTAAATCACACAGGACAAAACATGCACTCACCAGGGCCCAGTAGGAGCACTTCACTGCCTCATCAGGAGTAGGATGCTCTATCTAAGCAGCTCCAGATGCCTTGTACAGTAAGGCCTAGTAGTGGGAGGTGGGATGACAGAAAAGGTTTGAGGAATCAAAGACGTACGGTTATTAGAAGTAAGAAATTCTTCTTAGTCTATACATTTCCCATCACTGTGGCTGAGTTTGGAATTTTGCAACATCATTCGTCTTTTGGTACCACTTGGCTTTACATTTCCTACCTTGGGTGGTTTCAGTATTTGGGGAGAACATGTTAACCCTCAGCTAGTATATTAGTTGATTCTTATGCCACACTGGGGTTGCGTCAACTGTTAACACAACAAATTCACAGCGCTGCCACTCCCTTGGGTTAATTTTTACACCCGATGAGTCGATCCACCGGTTACTTGGTCAGATCAAGGAACTGTTTTGTTTTTGATGCAGTACCTAAAGCTCTGTGTTAGACTAGAGCTCTCATCCACATCCACGCTCAAACCTAATTACTCGAAAATGGATGCAAATAATTTTTCCTGCACTTGAGGGGATGATGCTCAAATGAATAACGACCTATTTAACTCTGGTGTCACTTCAGTTTTAGACTATCGTCCACCCAAGGCCCTCATTATGAGTTGGGCAGAGCGGAAATCCAGTGTAAAATTCGGCTCCGCCCAATCAAAACTGACACTGTTTTCCACATCCCGTTTTCCCACGTGCTGGAACAATTGACCCCATATTACTGGTCAAAAATTCCAGTCAGTAAAATTACTTGAGCCGATGGCTCCAAAAGCAGCCAGGCATTTGAATCCAGCTCCGCCTGACCTTCTTCTCCGCCAGTGTTCCTCCCACCCACCCACCAGAACTGACCGTCTCCTTCCTCCCTCCACCCCACTCCACACAGAAGCCGCACACATTGATCACCTGCGGAGATTAGCTGGTAAATGTGTGTGATAAACCCCATGGCACAGGGAATACCGTGCAGAATTCCACCCAGTAATTCAATATCCACACATTGATTCGCCATTCCGAGGGGGATGACCCATAGCTGGATGGTAATCACGCGGTGTTACCATGCAGTAACAATAATTTAATGTGCGGTGTTTGTAACTTGTAATCAGGGCAAAAGAGCTGTCTTCTTAATGCTGCAGACCCTCTGCCCTTGTCTCTGGAGCTTTGCCTAACTCTACACAGCCAGGTAAATTATTGGAAAGCGGTTATGGATGGAATTACTGCCCAGAAGCCATCAATGCACAGTCACTCGCTATAAAAATATCTAAAACACTAGAAAAAATAACTAAAGACTGTGCACTCATTTTTTATTCTTCTCCTTTAGATTGAATTGATAACTTACTGCAACAGGTTTGCAAAATTGTGAAGGTGTTTTCCAATCACCTTGGGCACAAAGGAACGGTCCTCCAACACTCTCCCAAGTGTGAGTCACTTTCATCCTTCCTCGTGGTGAAAAAAGAAGCTATTTATTCCTCTTTCCTTCCAAACACAGTACACCTAGCTGTCCAGACACATACTTGGTGGTGAGACCCAGCCCTTCGTTAGTGAGAGGCAATTCCTTCATGGAATGTTATCCTTTGAATTAGAAAGTACTGCCATGTTAACAGTCTCACTTGAGTCTGGTCTGCTCTGGAATAATCCTGAAGTTTGCAACTACTAGAACAGCTGCTCGCTTGTGCATTTACTTATTTCACGATTTAAGTCCGCATTGGTTCTGAGGGAATGGAAAAAGCATCTGTCCACTAAAGTTGCAATTGTTAGATGCTTCAACTATAAGCCACAATTGCCTGGTCCTTCTGGATCTGTCGGGCACTTCAATAGAGCCTCAGTCTCCATTGGACAGGAATTCGTGGGAAAGCATTAGCCTGGAATTCTTTCTTTATCGAATCATGAACAAACGGTCACTATGTCACCTTATCACTCTCCTCCTAAACTGCTCATGCAGAGTGTTGCGGGATCTATTTGAGGCCTACTTTGTGGAATCTTCATGCTGCCCCTCCGGCTGGACATATATCATTTAATCTGCCTTGTAGGAATTGGTCACAGGACACCCAGATGATTTTGAAGTTGCATGGGAACTCAGGCTTGACTCCTAAGATTTTCTGCACGTGTCGTACGGCAGTCTCAGGATGGATGACCCTTAAGTGTCTCAAATTAAAATCTGATATTGTCCTACTCCAAAAGAACCACGTAACACTGGGGGTTTACTCTGATGATGAGTTATCTGATAAAACCAATGTCTCAAAATTATCATGGTCCTGCTTTATTCACATAAAGGTTCTGAAACAGACTCTCCCATTTCTTCTTGAGAGCTCTCTTCTCAATGCGCTGCAAACGGTGGTTTGAGCACTTCTGGATTAAGCCTTGTTTAGGGCCTCGTCACGCTAAAACTCACCATCGCCACTTAGCCCAAAAGGTAACAGCACATGCAGGGGCGTAGCTTGGTCAGTAAGATTGGGGGCATAGGGGGGCGGTGCGGTCTTAAGATTTCCCAACAATGGCGCTGGCATAGGATGTTGAGATACATCATATGAGAATCAGGGCGTAAGAGAGGGGCTAAAGGCGCCGTCTGAGACGAATGCCGATTGGTAGGGGTAAGAAAGAGAGAGAAAACATTATTTTACAGAATAACCAACCTTGTTGAAGACTTTCAAAACAGAGAAGGAAAGAAAGTGTATGTGCGTTTTTGTCTCTGTGTATGTAAAAATTACTGTTGAAATCAGACGGAAACCTCCCATACCTGCCTGAAAGCACCTGTACTCAACTTTTTAGCAGAAAATACCTCCTGCTATGCTTCCCCTGAGCACGTGTTACTTCCGCTACCTAGGAGATCTCCAGTCACTGGACAGCCAAGAAAGTTGCACTTCTCAACACTGGAAATGCAATCCATTGTTCCAGTCATAAAAGAATGCATGTCAAAAAAATGGGTTCAAGCTTTTTTTTTTTTTTTTTTTTTTTAAATGAAGGAAAGGATCATTTCAAGCCCCGGGTTCCAGAATCTCTCAATCTGTAGCAATAACACAAAATCAGTCCCAACATCCCAAATGACAGAAACTGGCGGTCTGGGTATGCTTGTTCGTGCAACAATCTCCGCAGCAAAATTGAATTTCAGTGCAGGACAAAATTTCAAGAGCGGCACTGGCCTCAACATTTAATCAGTCTAGACCATACTGAAAGTCAAACAGATAAGCCAACTGGTAGGAACAGCCGGCGACCAGGGTACAAAGATATCCACCACATCCTCATCATGCATAGAAGAGGCACAGTGCTAGAACCTATATTCAAAATATAGACTATCCATGGATTGGAATGTTCAAAGTTCAGTAGCCCTACACATCAGCCTGTGGCCACACTATGGAAGTTAAGATGTTAACTCTAGGTGGCTATGACTGGACATGATACCTTGCTCCTGGATCTGCTCAAAACATAATGAGCGGAAGCACGGGTTCTGATCTATGCTGCTATTTAGATTCCAAGTTTCATATGTCACTGTTCACTATTCTGTTTCCAGCTTTACATTGGAGATAAAACAGATTTTAGTACCACCATCTTATTTCACAGATACACAAAACTCTGGGAGCCAGCAAATCTGCGAATTAAATCGTTTATTGCCTATTACAAAGAATCTTACATGAATAGATGAAATCCAGCTTTGATTCTCCATAAATATCTACCTCTTTAGCTAACCACAAACATGACCGGGTATATCTACAGTTTTTTTCTTAAGTATGACACCCTCTCCTTATGTTACCATTCTTGGCTTCTTTCCCGGACGACAGGATGCCATTGTTTGAATTGCCTTATGATTGGATCGGGGTAGGCTAGTGGGGTTTTCATCCACAGCCACAAAATATTTTGACTCAGACTGAAAAAACACCAGTCCTGAGACTGATCAATTCACTTACTAGAGACAGAGTTCCTACCCTACTGACAGCACATCCCCAAAAACATACTCCGGCCTGTGATAGAAAACCTCAGACAGGCTTGGAATGTCATCCCGGACTACCGTATGCTCTGCAATGCTAGTCTGATGGGTCAAAGTGCGCTAGATGAGTGCATAGCAACAACAATAGCAATAACTAGGGTCCACAGGGACTAAGGGCCATATGTATGAACACATTTTCCCATAGACATAGAATGAGTAAAAACCTTTGATACATCTGGCCCTAAGTGATTCTGCAGCGCTTTCTGCATCCTCATACATTTACCACTCAGCACAATCAAGTATTTCCTTCATAATCTGACGATTTCACCAAAAAAACGATTTCTACCTCAAACTATCAACAGTGACTAAAAACCTCTGCACATTGGTTTGACACAGCTGTTGGTTGCTATATTCCTGCACTGATACGAATTTTAACCAGAAGATGTCATTACAACCCTAGTTGGTGGACTGGAAAAAGGGCTTTTGGCTGTAGAAGGAAACACGACTCTTAACTACATATACCTCAAATATGCTGCATAAAATGATTTCTAATGTGTCTTGGACATGTTTTTGTTTCGTTTTTCATGCACACTTATGTTTGCATGGCACTGTTCCCATGGTAAAAGTTAATTCAAGAGAGCACTGGGAGTTTAGAAGAATAATAAATGTTCAGCATCTCTGTTTTTAGCTTCTGATGTCTTAAATTTGAAAGTGCCTCCTATGGAGATTCTGTTAGGGAGGGCTGTTTCTGGCAAGAAATTGATGCTTCTGCAAAGCCCTGAGGTGTGAACACAGCGTAACATTGTACAAGCTAACACAAAACTATTATAGTGCGCGAATTAAAAACAAAAGGTAGTTTTAGTAAAAGACTGACCCTCTGCTTCACAACAACACAAATGCATTACCCACTGACCAATTACATCCATGCCTACATGTCCACGGTGTATCTCAAGTGGAAAATGGTCATTCCTGCTCATCCCAGTAAGCAAAGCCAAATCCATGAATGTCTTCTTGGAATAGGCTCAGGACCAAAACCAGCTGTTATCATCTGTCCCTGCTGAGCAGAATGAAGCCTTTCCCTCCATAAGTCGACTTCAGAATTACCAATGCATGCACAGGTCCTGTGCCACTTCGAAGGAGGTCACATACAAACGGCCAGCACTACAGATACGTCTATGACACCCCGGAGCATGCTCTAGCGGGAGATCACCTCATCAGAGGTCTTCAGAAAGACCATGTGATGGAAGAAATACCCCAAGGACTGCTACTCCTCTAACCCCCCATCATGCCACCTATACAACCCTGCACATGCCAAGACCCCACAACCTCGTCACAACTCATTGTTAACGCCTGAGCTACTAAATTTCCCAATTATATCTTTTTTGCCCTGAACCACTCCCCACCCTCAAGTTTTTCTTTTCCCCTACCCCATACCAGAGGTTTCTCCCGACCGTCTTTTCAACCCAGCTCATTTAACCAAACGGGATCCTCAAACCACCTACAATTCATTGGGACACTGGTTCACACACATGCTATTATAATTCGTTACGTGAGGCTCCCACTGTGTTTACAATATTCTTGGGTTATACAAAAATGCAGAATTTACATTGCTGTCCTACGGTCTGTTTTCCTTATATGTTTTCTTCAGCACCTTTGCTTTCATTGGTCAATCATTATGAACCATGCCATTATACAAAGGCTGCAGACAACTGCTTCCTTCCTTATGGATGAAGCCGATTCCTGTAAAGAATGCAAAATATTAAATCTAAATAAAAAGTTTTGGGGAAAAAAAAATCGAAGGTCTTCAGAAGTTCTATGGGATCAGTCCAACACTCAGAGAGCCCCACTGTCTCCATCTGCATCTTCTTCAACATCTGATACATCAAGAGTAAAACACTCAAAAACACTACCACACCTTACACTTTACTTAATCGCAGAGATGATATTGTGGAGGGGGTACTGATGGTGGATTCCGCTCCTTATCCAGAGTTTCCGAAGGAATTTCACCTATCACTGGTCTCCAAACCATGCCCTAAATATTTGAGGAGGGAGATGACTTTGTCCCACTCCTACAGATACCGTGGACAGACGGGACACACAAGAGGGGAGAACCCGGCATTTTATCATTCAGTGGTCGATGAAAGGAGTATCAGTGCTGTGGATCCGTAAGGTTGTGGTAGTGCATGCTGCATGATAATCTACTACTGACAGCTCTTGACTGATTCAAGCCATGGGGATGAGTTCCAGCTCATTCCTAGGATGGGAAAGGCAGCATGCTTTGTGCTTCTGGGTGGAAGGCCAGGCCAGATTAAAGCCATCCCTTTGACAAGGAGGCTGCTGACAGATCCCCACCAACCCTTTCACCGGTTCACATCTTGCCTTGAATTAGCACCAAAACTCAATCTTATTTCCCCTCTTTTAAACGACCGGTGCAGCAAAAGGGAGATTTAATGAGCGCCTGACGTTCAAGCTAATTTCCTTCAATATTCACTTAAAAAAGTAAAAAATAAAAAAAAAAGCACTGCCGATCCTATAGTTACATCAAAGGCATTGACATCTGATTTGATTGACTTGTCAGAAAGGATTCTGCTGTCGAAAAGATAATACACATTGTTCTGAAATATTTAATTGTACGCCTTTGGCATTCTATATTAATCTCTGTATCCGTGGAAAGGCCGATGCACAGGCGGATTCCTCCCCAGACTGGAGCTATGGGCTTTGCAACTACTTCCGCCTTTTTTAATCTCGGGCTTTGGGTTTTTCACCCGTGCGGTCGTTTGCCAACTAGGTCACAGGAATGTGGGCGATGCTTGCAATCTCTATAAAAAACAACTACCAATTCAAAATCTGATTAAATCATGACATTAAAATGTTTTATTACAGTGGGTTCTTGCTATGTTATGGTTCGTTACAGGCAATTTCAAAGCGTATAGGATCTGATACTATGGCTTCTTGGCGCTAATGCTAAGCGAAGATATGCCGACTAATCAGACACAATTATGACCCAGTATGAATACCAATCACTAGATGCCGACCAGCACCAGACTGGAAACCAAAGTCAGCTCTGGCAAAAAATGGTCAAACCTGCCCCCACATTGCAGGTGGCTGCAACTAGAATGCAAATATGAGGATATGCGGGCATCGTTGGGTCATGGCAGTATATTGTGCTCTGAAAACAGCCTGCAGGCCACCGAGACATAGACCACGGCTGGGTCATTGAAGCCTACCCTGCTCTGAAGCCAGCCCCCTAGCCAGCAGGCCACCGACACATAGACCACGGCTGGGTCACGGAAGCCTACCCTGCTCTGAAGCCAGCCCCCTAGCCAGCAGGCCACCGACACATAGACCAAGGTTGGGTCACGGAAGCCTACCCTGCTCTGAAACCAGCCCCTTAGCCTGCAGCCCACCGAGACATAGACCACGGCTGGGTCATTGAAGCCTACCCTGCTCTGAAACCAGCCCCCTGCCCTGCAGCCCACCGAGACATAGACCACGGCTGGGTCACGGAAGCCTACCCTGCTCTGAAACCAGCCCCCTAGCCTGCAGCCCACCGAGACATAGACCACGGCTGGGTCACGGAAGCCTACCCTGCTCTGAAGCCAGCCCCCTAGCCTGCAGCCCACCGAGACATAGACCACGGTTGGGTCACTGAAGCCTACCCTGCTCTGAAGCCAGCCTCCTAGCCAGCAGCCCACCGAGACATAGACCACGGCTGGGTCACGGAAGCCTACCCTGCTCTGAAACCAGCCCCCTAGCCTGCAGCCCACCGAGACATAGACCACGGCTGGGTCACGGAAGCCTACCCTGCTCTGAAGCCAGCCCCCTAGCCTGCAGCCCACCGAGACATAGACCACGGTTGGGTCATTGAAGCCTACCCTGCTCTGAAGCCAGCCCCCTAGCCAGCAGCCCACCGAGACATAGACCACGGCTGGGTCATTGAAGCCTACCCTGCTCTGAAGCCAGCCCCCTAGCCTGCAGCCCACCGACACATAGACCACGGCTGGGTCACGGAAGCCTACCCTGCTATAAAACCAGCCCCCTAGCCTGCAGCCCACCGACACATAGACCACGGCTGGGTCACGGAAGCCTACCCTGCTCTGAAACCAGCCCCCTAGCCTGCAGCCCACCGAGACATAGATCACGGCTGGGTCATTGAAGCCTACCCTGCTCTGAAGCCAGCCCCCTAGCCTGCAGCCCACCGACACATAGACCAAGGCTGGGTCACGGAAGCCTACCCTGCTATAAAACCAGCCCCCTAGCCTGCAGCACACCGGGACGTAGGGCGTGGTTGGGTCACGGAAGCCTATCCTCTTCTCAAACCAGCCCCCTAAACTGCAGCATATCGGGACTCAGGGTGTTGGGTCATGGTAGCCTACTCTGCTCTGAAATCAGCCCCCTAGTCTGCAGCCCACCGGGACATATGGTGTGGTTGAGTCATGGTCGGCTATCCTCCCCTGAAACCAGCCCCCCAGCCTGCAGCACACTGGGAAGAAGGGCGTGGTTGGGTCCTGGAAGCCTACCCTGATATAAAACCAGCCCCCTAGCCTGCAGCACACCGGCACGTAGGGCGTGGTTGGGTCACTGCAGCCTATCCTCTTCTCAAACCATCCCCCTAGACTGCAGCACATCGGGACACAGGGTGCTGGGTCATGGTATCCTACTCTGCTCTGAAACCAAACCCCTTGTTTGCAGCCCACTGGGACGTATGGTGTGGTTGAGTCATGGTGGCTTATCCTCCCCTGAAACTAGACCCCTAGTCTGCAGCATACAGGGTCGTAGGGCGTGTTTGGGTCATGGTAGCCTATCCTCTTCTCAAACTATCCCCCTAGCCTTCAGCACATGGGGAAATAGGGTGTGGTTAAGTGATGGTAACCTATCCTCTGAAACCAACCCCCTAGCCTGCAGCCCACCGGGACGTAGGGCATGGTTGGGTCATGCTGTGAAACCAGCCCCCTAGTCTGTAGCCCAGCAGGATGTAAGGCATGGTTGGATCATGGTGGCCTATCCTCGCCCGAAACCTGCCCCCTAGTCTGGTGCCCAGCAGGATGTAAGGCATGGTTGGGTTATGGTAGACTAACCTGCTCTGAAACCAGCCACCTAGTCTGCAGTCCACCAGGACGTAGGGTGTGGTTGAGTCATGGTGGGCTATCCTCCCCTTAAACCAGCCCCCTGGTCTGCAGCCCACCGGGACGTACGGTGTGGTTGAGTCATGGTGCCCTATCTTCTCCTGAAACCAGACCCCCTAGCTTGCAGCACACCGGGGCATAGGGCTTGGTAGAGTCATGGTAGCCTAACCTGCTCTGAAACCAGACCCCCTAGCTTGCAGCACACCGGGGCGTAGGGCGTGGTTGAGTCATGGTGGCCTATCTTCTCCTGAAACCAGACCCCCTAGCTTGCAGCACACCGGGGCGTACGGTGTGGTTGGGTCATGGTGCCCTATCTTCTCCTGAAACCAGACCCCCTAGCCTGCAGCATATCGGGACACAGGGTGTTGGGTCATGGTAGCCTACTCTGCTCTGAAACCACCCCCCTAGTCTGCAGCCCACCGGGACGTACGGTGTGGTTGAGTCATGGTGGCCTATCTTCTCCTGAAACCAGACCCCCTAGCTTGCAGCACACCGGGGCGTAGGGCGTGGTAGAGTCATGGTCGCCTAACCTGCTCTGAAACCAACCCCCTAGTCTGCAGCACACCGGGGCGTAGGGCGTGGGTGAGTCATGGTGACCTATCCTCCCCTTAAACCAGCCCCCTAGTCTGCAGCACACCGGGACGTAGGGCGTGGGTGAGTCATGGTGACCTATCCTCCCCTTAAACCAGCCCCCTAGTCTGCAGCACACCAGGACGTAGGGCGTGGTAGAGTCATGGTATCCTGTTCTCCCCTGAAACCATTCCCCTAGCCTGCATCCCACTGGGAACGTGCAGAATGTCCAGTTTGGCTCTTGCACCAACAGGCACACAATGTGGACACTGCTGTCTAGAACAAAGTCTAGAAGAGGTGCTTTGCAGATGCCCTCACGCCTTCCATTTTCTAGTCGATTTGTAAAAAAGACTCATGTATGTCTATGCAATGTCTTACCAATCACCTTCTTAACGCCTTGGTTATTGCTTTTAGGATGGATCATGTAACCTTGTAAATTTTGTGCATGTCTATGCAAAGTTTCACCTCTTATCTACGTAACACCTTGGTTATTGCCTTTAAAATGTTCTCCATCACATTGTAAATGCTTGTGCATGCCTATGCAATCTCCAGCTACAGGTCACAGGCTTCATGTGGTTATAACCAGAGCTGCGCGTCTCTTCCCAAGCTTGGCACACATTCTACATACACTTCCAATATCATGAAAGTTGCCAAGATCCACAAAGTTAAGACAAGGGCTGTGGAAACCAATGGAGGATGGAGTCTGATCAGTTTACAGTAGAGGTATGAAGTCTGTTGAGTCTGAAACAAATGTGTGAGAGCAGGCCCAGGCCTCAGGTACAAAAGCCCAGATGCTAACAAGCCTGAAGCCCTGCAGAGCAGGTTCAGGGAGTGTATCACTGGTATGATGCTAAGATTGTGGCTATGGCTTGTTGCCGACTCACAGAAACACATTAGGGGGTCAAATGCTGCAGATGGAAGGGGGCAGCCCTTCCCCAACAGACTCTTCTACCACAGACTGTTCTATGGTGGATTTCTTCGAGTGGTCCGAATGATAGGGTATTTTACTTGTTTCAGGTCGAAGGCATCAGATCAGGCACTGTAGATGTTCTTTGTCCAGTAGAAGTGACACGGGCAGCAGATTCAGCAACGCCCCTGTGTCCACATATCGCAACGCCTTGAACCCGACTGAAGGCTGGGGAACCCCTAAGCCAGACTGGATGCCTTGCTTCCAAAAAGTCCTGAAGAAGAGTCTTTAGAAGTTTTTCACATCATAAAAACACAACTCTTTAACATCCCTCCTGCCAGCACTCTTTGCTATTTTAACAGCACTTCGGGACTCACTCAAGCTGTTGACCATGGTCAAATATCTTACGCCATCTACCATGTAAAGTGGGTGTGGGGAGTGCACGAAGGGCAACAACCAACAAACTGCAACGTGTTTGCAATACAATAACCCAACACTTAAAAAAAAAAAACAATAAAAAAGTGCTACTATTAATGTTACACAAAAATCCAAACACAGAATTTTATTTTAGATTACATAAAAACATCTCGTGCTTGAAAGCGAATCTTTCCCCTCGCTCATGTGGCACCGTAATTGTTTTGCTTTTAGCAACAAACTTCTCTAAAAATAGAGAATCTGAGGTATGGTCCGAGCACTCAACATAAGAGAATGCTACCTTCGTGTGGCTATAACTGAGTGTATACTGTCCCACTGTCCTACAATGGACAGGCATTGTAAAGTCCTCCGTCTTCAGTCCAAGACGTCCTGTAGGCTGCAAAAACCAGTGGGCCACTCTGTCATGATACGCCCTCTAAGCATGCCACCCTGTCATGAGACGCCCTCTAAGCGTGCCACCCTGTCATGAGACGCCCTCTGAGCATGCCACCCTGTCATGAGACGCCCTCTAAGCACCCGCGACTCGCCGCCAAGCAAGATGGCGGAGGAGATGCCCTACGGCATCCTTAGTGGTAACCTATACATACCTCATCGAGTTTCATGGGGAGAAGTGGGGAAAAAACGCTCAGGCAGCAGAGAACAAGCATTTTCCTTTTGTCTCGTGTCCCTCCCACTAATCGCCCATTTGAACCACCTATTATCTGTCCCTGAACGCGCGGGCTTTCAGTCCATCCTTGACGTGATGGTGAATTTTCTATAAAAGGACGTAATTTTCTTATAAAGAGTGAAGGATCGCTGAAAACAGCATGGCTTCTTTCTTTCTCTCTTAATGCCCCTATAATTTCTCTCTTAATCCTATGCTGTTATTACCGGCTATTACCGGTAGGCGCCTATTCGGAGCGCCGTGATTTAAGCACCAGTTCTTTTGAAGGGCCCGACAATGGCCGGGTGCATTTTGCTAGCCATGGTGACAATAATACGGCTGCTTGAGGATTTGGCCGCTGCAGCCCCCTAATGACGGTGGGACGTGGCTGTGCGTGTCCGTGTCACAGCGCGCGCGCATGTGCTTATGCACTTATGCATCAGGTATTCAAGGTGATTATCTCGCACTAACAATGGTATGGATATCAAAAAACTGGCAAATTAAAGTCTGCCTTTTTATATACATTCACAGATTTCTGTGTTAAATGCTACTTTGTCTATATAAGATTATGGCCGTGTGCGTTAGCTATTTTCAAAAAGCACTATAGTTAAATTGTTCTTCTGCAGGGCTGAGGGACCCTAAAGCAAGGCTGTTCAATGTAGGTCCTGGAGGACCGGGCCCACACCAGATTCTCAAGATATCTGCGCAGGATGTATTTACAGACACTGAAACCAAGTGGGACTTTGTTATGGGAGAGAGCAAAGCGCTCTGTCCCATGCTGTAATCCCCATTTGGGCTTCCAACCACGCCCATGTCACGTCAGTCACTTTCATTGGTTCGTGGGCTTGCCTTTTAAAATCCGCTTGCTTTCATTTGTGAAAGGCATGCATACGTCATGCCTTTTCCGGTGTTTAGCTCACCTACACAGCACCAGTAAACTACTAAAAACATACGAGGCTCGATGTTTTCAGCATGGTTTCTGGACTACATTATCTATTTATTTTCCACACAGCGCGATTGCGCTGCGTTTTTTTTGTTTTAATTTGTGTGGCAAGAAAAGTCCGGTTAGGAGTTTGCAACGGTAACAGCTCTAACTCAAGCAAATGCGAGACCCGTTGCATTGAAAATAAACCTGTCAATGGTTATCCTGGAATCTGGAACAGATCTCATGCTCTGGCCTTAACTAAGAAAACCCTGATGTAGAGTCTGCTGTGCTGCGGCAAGCTGAGAAATGACCAGACAAGAAGGGCCAGTGGCCTCCATTTCTTGCCCGTCATGGAGATTCCTGCCTCCTCATCCTCCTTGACCTCTGATGCTCTTGCGTTGTCTAGGTTTATATCTATTTTAACATCACCTGTTCTTCAGAGAGCATGTTTTGAACTGCTTCACATACCCTCCTTTCTGATTGTCATCCCTGGAAAGATTGGTAAACTTATGTGGGAAAGCGCTGAGATAGCATGAGGTGCCCCTCAGGAATCAGAGCGATCATTCACAAATTTAAACATATCCTAATCTGCCGGGTTCTCTATATGAGGGAGAGAGGAGTCGCCATACACCAGTATGCAGACAACACACAACTCGACCTACTTATCACACCCAGACAGCAACTTGGACGAAAATTCATGGACAGATTAATAGTTGAAGGCTTCTTCCCTGTATCATGTTCTCAACAAAACCATCAGGCTACACCTTCTGCTCTACCCTTTCTATCGTCTCATGTATGCGCAACATAGCTAGTGCCAACTGTCACCTCCAAACACCTCCAAGCTTTGCAAAAGATCAAACATTCACTATCTCCACTCCCCTAAGAACTACAACACATGCCAAGTCATCACTTCCATTACAGAAAGCAGTCCACCACCACAAAGCCAGACTGTGATATCAACAATGAAACCTGATCATGTCTCTGCTACAATGAAGGACTTACGCTGGCTACGCATCGAAGCCAGAATACAATTTAAGGTTGGCTGCTTGGCTTACAAAGTGTTGCACATTAAGAATCCACCCTACCTGACCTCTTACTCACCGGCTCAGGAGCCGAAAGAGGACTTCCTATTGGAATACCCACATTCAAAACTACCCTGGTGCAAAAGCAACCATTTTCGGTGGAGCCAACTTCCTCCGTGAACTCTCTCCCATCGGGTATATGAACTCAACATGCCCTCCTTTCCCCTAGAAATAGGCAAATACATCTATTCAGTCTATTTGTGAATTAAGTTGTCCACCCTGCATCATTACAATTACTACGTTGCTACGTCCTGCTAAGAAATCACAGTGTTATACACACTTACGACACAACTGAATATCTGCATTAAATTATAAGTATACTGTATTGTGCAACTTGGGTCACTGTAACACGCACTAGCGCTGCACGGCACAGCTGCGGTATAAAAGAGTTAAATAAAAAGATCAACTATTTATTTATGTATCTCTGCTTTCTTGCACATTTTCAAGCAAAAGACAATTTGCAAGTTTCATCAATTATTCAAAGAACCCATTCCAGGGAGAAGCAGCTATCTGAACTCTGTAGAACTTTCTCCTTCAAAATCTTCCTGTTCACTCTTTACTGGTGGACACAAAATGCAGCTAGAATACAGCAAGCATTGTCAAAGACCGCTGCATCAAGTGGACCAGGGTCTTCCAAAACAGGGTTCCAGAAGACTTTC
This sequence comes from Pleurodeles waltl, assembly GCF_031143425.1. Taxonomy (NCBI): domain Eukaryota; kingdom Metazoa; phylum Chordata; class Amphibia; order Caudata; family Salamandridae; genus Pleurodeles; species Pleurodeles waltl. Next base: position 49,892,100 of record NC_090448.1, on the reverse strand, counting down.
ACACTGCGTCTGTCGTATCATGAGGCATGTGTCCAGCTCGCGTAAAGAACATGTGAGCAACTGAGCTGGTCCAACTCTGCCTGAAGAAAGACCTGTCACACACTGGTGATCGCTGGAGGTTCTCGCCTGTGTGCTCAGCCCTGCCGCAATGATGAGTGTCACGCAAGTGGATGGCACTGAAGGTGTTACATTAGAACTTGCGTGGAGACAAAACATCTTGCCCAAAAGGAAATTTAAAAAAAGAAATTTAAAAAGACTAACATGTAACCATCAAGATAATTGGTGGAACTAGAGTTCTCGTGATTAAATAGTATACCGCCTTGAATCACTTCAACACAGTGCATAGTTCTTTAGTCTTTGTGAGGTCTGCTGGTGACATAGCGCCCTATATTGTCCTTGGGTTTCTCTGACCTCGGCTTCTTTAGGTATGAGGGTTTCTCCTCATTCTGGTGAGGTCTTTTAACTAGAACAGTCACATTTCTTGTAAACAACAGTCCTTAGGAGCTTTCTAGATATCAAATAACATGTCAGTTCTCTGCCAACATAGCCAACAAGGATGCTGAGTACCACTGGCAACCAGACAGTTGTAACTTCTGCTTGCTGCGTCATAGGCTCATTGACACTCAACAGGTATCCTCTTTGCTGACCGTGCTGTCACACTTTACAACAAATGGAAATCGTGCTGCGTGCACAAGGCATTCAGAGTGTGGCACTGGCCAACGACTGAAGTGCAGAGTATGGTGGAACCACAAGACGAACCAAAGGTGTTAGAGTGCAGAGATTGTTTTGGAAAAGGATCTGTAAAGAGTGCAAATACACAGGCATACCGTCCCCTGGCACTAGCGAAGACCACAAGCTACTCAGAAACTGATGAGCACTTCACTTACGCAGGAAAGAGAGATTCTCAAAATCTAACCACACAGCTAGTAGAAAGAAGGCTGAGAGGAAGAGAATTCCAAACTATGGCTGTGATGACCGAAGTAGCATGGCCTCCAACGCGAGTTGTTCTAAATTCAGGGACCTGCAAAAAGAAGGCCATGTTGGAGTGAAGGGCTCTGTAAGGGGCGTAGAGAACAACGAGTTTGTTTATGTACTCTCAGAGAATGGAAGTCTTTGTTACAAAGGCATGAGATGAAGAGGCAGTGTCTCTTAATTGGAAGCCCATATAAAGATCTGAGATGAGAAGAGAGTCTAGAACAATGAAACTCAAAGTACAGCCTATGGGCCACATGTGGCCCTTCTGACCTTTACATGCCACCCAGGTCATTGGGCTGCTGTTTGACTCAGCAGTAACATTCAGAAATGTGTTAACATTCAGAAATGTGTTAGGTAAGAGGGAAATCATTTTTTTTACAGAATAATTGAAGTTAAAGAAAGGAAGCAACTAAAGTGTCCTTCATCACTTAACTTTGGGAACACCTTCATTGATTACAACAAATTTGTAAAGATATGATAACGTCTCTTAAAAATTCAAAAAGTGTATTTTATTCACCATGCTGAAGCGTTTCACCTTAATATATCAGATTATATCAAGGCATTGAAAATATGTTTTTTTTTAAAGTGACGTTTCAAACAGGAATTGAGAAACATTCATTCTTTCCTCCCACTCTGACAACAATGCCAACAGTGAACTAAGAGGTAAGAGAAGGCTTTCTACAGCACACATCCTGAAGTCATGTATTTCTAGATCATCTTGTATGTTTAACGAATACAAAAAAACTGGAAAGTAAAATAAAGCAATCGCCTAGGATCACACAATTTGGTCAAACCGGAACTCCTGGACTGATCCCAGGGTGTCTGGTTTCACATTGTGCAAGTCAGCCATGAGATGTACATGTTGTGTGTCCTCTATGCCCACATTGTATAACCTCCTCCCCCCCTGACTGCCACACTGTGGCCCTCGGTCATACCACAGACCTTTTTGGCCCCTGGGAAAATGTTTGTGAGTACCCATGGTCTTCCAGAATGTTTACTCAGGCCCAATGTCAGCAGACTGAAGCCTGGACAAAAGGTTTACACGAGACCTTCATGGAGTGAATTACAGGAATTGAGTCTTGATAGAATTAAAGAGTGTACCATTGAAGAGTTTTCTGGGACATTCTACTAACAGGGGATTATTTTTTTCATAACTGTCATAATAAAGAAACAGGAGGTGAATTTATCAATATGAGATTCAAGTTTGAGTTGATTTAAAAAAATTATACCTAAAGTTGAGTGCAGAGGTTATGTAGTGAGGATAAGAGACCAAGACCTCTGGTCACCACACTGCCGAAAAGTTAAAAAGTTGTAGAAGACAATAATCTCTGTTTTGTTCATCTCTAGATGGCATGTATTGTTGTCATCGATCCCCCTGGCAACCGCACAAAGTTTTTGAACTGAGACTGAAAAAATTGAAAGATTCATGTCACGCCTAAGGATTAACTGAGTGTCCCAGGCATAGGCATCAAATAAGGCAATAGGTTATGTTTATTCTTTTTTGTGCTTGATTGACAGGTTGTCTGCCAGCTACCCCACTGGTCAGGCCAACACTGTTTTTTTAAAAGGCCATTGGATTGATATCTGGTTACTCTGGGAGAGTTCACAAGGACCACACTAAGTCAAGATTTTAGTATAACATACAAATATGCAAATGACCCCCGCATCAATGAGATAAATAACATGAAAATGTATCTTGTTAATATTTATTGTGCAAATTCTGAATGCTTTTCTGCTTTGACTGCAACAGGGCAGCTTGCCCTGTTATGAAAGATCTGCAGTGAATGATGCACTATTTGAAGAGGTAGTTGTGGGCTGTTGTTGAACCTTCCTCTGAACGTCCACGATCTCTCCCCGACATGGCAGGAAAACCAAATTAATTAGACACGTTCGACAATATGAGCAGCAATTCAGCATGTTATGGGTCACACAACACCAAGTCACCATTTGGTGGTGGTATGCATGACAAAAATAGATAACATAACAATGGTCCCTGTTGGGGCTAAGAGGCCAAGAACAGACATTTGTTGGTTTGTTTCTTCCCCTACCAAGTTTATATTTGATCTGAGATCACAATATGGCAATGGGTAGGGTTAGGATTGTGGTTAGGGTCTGGGTGTTGGTTAGACTAAGACCTGAGGAGCAACGCTAGAGGAACGGGCCACAGTCAGGGTTCCTGGAAAATGAACCACATTTACACTCACATTCACGTCCTTCCCACTCCGTGGTCGAAGTCCTGGTCTCATTCTCTTAGCACCCCAGTCAGTGGTTTTAGAAAGTATAGCTGCAAAGACCAGCCTCCATTTTCAGTCTGCCTACACCATGTTGTTTTTTTTTATTTTTATTTTTTAACTTTTATACAGTCAAGGTCAAGTATTGGCAGAATGCAAATAACAATGTAAAACTTGTCTTAGGGTATGCGTAAAGGCTTGGTTTAAATTCAACAGGAGGGTTAGTATTTTAGCTGTGCTTAAGTTCATATTTAAAGTTGGAGTTTAGTTTAGAATTGTGCTGTTTGGTGCTGTAACTTTATTTACAACTTGGTTTTGGGTTTGGCTAATTCTAATTCCGAACATTACATTTACAGAGAGAACCATCATCAGAAATTGTCTTCATCCTGTTATTCTCAAAAATGGTTTCCCAATGATTGTCAATAAAAATGTAAGATTACATTTTCTTCGCGAAGGGTTCTTCATATTTACTTTTTCTTAAAAGTACTTCTTCATTTTTGCTTTCTGCATCATCACATAGGTCTCTCGCACATATGTGTATGGACCACTACACAAACAGTTTTGCTAAAGATGTTTCTGTAGAAATATGCATGTGATCCTGATTCCTGGTCCATTTGCGTTATTTTTATTTATTTATTTTTTATTTTACTGTGTTATTTAATTGTGTTATTTACAGTTGTACAAAGTCTCTTTGAATCACTAGTCATCCAAATTCCCCCTAAGCACACAAAATCAAAGATGAATCTAGCTATCAACAATAAGGGGATAAATATGTTACTTTCCCTTTGCCTGTCGATCATCTCAGGCCAGGACCAACAATGAATTATAGAGTGTTGTTTGATGGCTAAAGCATAAATGAGGCATTGTGATTACTCGTTACCAACTTACCCTCAGGCTCAGTTCTCTTCTAATAGATTTGTAAGGTGTTGCATTTTTCTGTCCAAGCATTCTCCTCCAGCAATAGGATCAAACTAATTTCCAGAATGGGTTTGTGCTGTAGATCACATAATAAATCACCTTTAATGTGTATGCTCGGGTCATGGGAGCTGCGGTCCAACCCTAGTACTTAACATTTAAATTGCCTCAGGCGAAGGATAACTGATTTTGTTTTATGGCTAATGGAATGAGGACATTACGTTTTAATCTATCGCCAACGGGCAACCCAAGGTCTCAATGTTTGTGGAGCAGCCAGACTCCAAATAGATTAATATGTTGTCTTTCCAGTTAACATAATTTTTCGATTGGCTAGGTTTGTCCGAAAAATATTTTTTAGGGTAACCTTATAGAGCTGAGAGCATTTGCTGCAAACAAGTTGGTATAGGGACTGAAATAGTAATATGAGCCTTGTACTGAATTACAGACAACTTGCGTGGTAAAATGTTGGCCAACTCCATCTGAGTGTGAACATCCAAACTTTAAAGATTAAAAACTAGGGGCCAAAAAGGCTTATCTGCCCCAGTTAAGCAAGCATTACTCTTTGATTAATGTTGCTTCATGGGCACTTGAAGGCACATATGGAACAAGGGCATCAATGCCACTTTGCTCATTCTAGACTAACTTCTCTGTTGCTGAGGTTCCATTAAAACAAAAAATCTTCTGAGCCTGAAGACCCGTAAATGGAATTTACATAACTTTTCTAGATGGTATGAGTAATGTCCTCAAGGGGTTGTGGTTGTGTGACACTCCTTAGATAAAAGAAACTAAAATGAAATCGCTCATTGGACTCAATAAAAATGAACATCAATTTCAAGCTTGCTCGCTTAGCTTATGTCCTTTTCTAAAATAGTTCCATAGGTCTTGAAATTACCCAAGTCTGAGCAGCCCCTTTTTTGTTTTTTTCCTGCAGACCAGTGGCAGCACCCCTGTGCTTAGCAGGCACTACCCGCTGCAACGCTCAGCTGCTCCCCAAGACCAATTTCCATGTTTACTTCCTTTTCCCTCCGAGTCCCACTTTCCTTTCCACTTCCACTCTGTTTGTTTCTCCTACGGACATACTACTCACCCCTCAGTGTTGTGTTGGTAATTGCTTTACATTTATTTATTTTTCAAAAGGGTATCATGTGTGGATACCAAAATGGTTTCATCATGTCTTATTCGTTATGACCCATCTCCCAAACTTAAATAATGGCAATTAATTCCGTTTTCACCTTACATTTTAGCTTCTTTCATAGCTACTATAAAGTCCATTTTCCACCCTCTCCACTAAGACAAAGGAAGTGTGGAAGATAACTGAAAGCCACCATGTGGCTACATTACCAAAAAACAGTTTTGGGACTCAAAATTAAAATGTAGCTTACTGTTCTCTGGAAGTTGGGCAAGTTAATGTCAACATCACAAATTTCTCATTTTGTTATCCGGGTAACAGGACGAATGCCACATCTCCAAATATGGACACTCTACTGGTGTCCGTAGTTAAACGTGTAAGCACATCAGATTGGATCATGCCTTTCGGGCAAATCCAGAGAATTTACATTAAAAATATCCATCCTTTGCTGGAACTATGCATTCAAGTTGATAATGAGCCCTTTCCTTGATTCTATCCCACACAACCAAGTAGTGCTTTCATGCCCTTCTAATGCTCGGGGGGAAGACACAGCTGTGGATCCAAGTGATAGATATTCAATGCCCGTAATAGGAAGATTAAGTACAGAATCCTACAGTCAGGCTATTTACTCTGGATTTCACTCAATGCTCTCTGCCACTTATCTAGGTGGTGGCACTGAATGACTCATGGCACTGACACTGCCATTTTGTGGTCATGCCAGAAAACCCTGGAATCTAAAAACAATATCCAGCAGAGGATAAGTGAAGCTACTGAGAAAACAAATATATTGACCCTATTTGAAGCCATCACTTGTTGGGGGGGGGGGGGGGGGGGAGGCTGGAAGTATTAAACAAAAGCCGGGGCTAAAGAGGACCAGTTATCATAAGATAGTTTTTCTTTTAGCAAAGAGGAGTATGAACTGTGAAATTCCAATTTAAACGACCACGGATGCTCCTTAGAGCAGATTTTATTGGAAATGCTGTTTACAGGTACTGGCATAGAAACTTCAGGAATTGTATGAGACATTCATATAACAACACTGACTCAAGCCTAAAATACTTAGTCGAGATGGCAACAGTGGGTCAACCATTTTTGACTGGTTTGAAGTATATAATCTTGGTGAGACATTTACCCAAACTATGGAGTACGCACCATAAGAATCAGCCACAATGTGGGTCTGTGTTTTCGCACCCTTAGATTGAGTGTCCCATCTGCTCATTACACTATTTGTCTTCAATTAGTCTGGTGTGTACTTCGTACCCTATTTTTCATGGCCTTCCACTGGTTTTGTGTTCTTGCTTTGGGTTTGTGTGCTTCCTTTCACCAGGCTTTATTGGCTTGGATATAGAATGTGCGTCTGTGTAGTCTTGCTCTTTGTTTAGTGTCTGTGGTGAAGGTGTTTTTTAGGGTTGAGTGCTCAAAGCACTCTGTCCCTGGTGTAATCTCTCTGTGGGCTTTTAACCACTGCCATGTGAAACCCATCAGTTTGGTTGGTTCGTGGGCTTGCCTTTTAAAATTCGCTTGATTTAATTAGTGAAAGGCATTTATATGTCATGCCTTTTCCGGTGTTTAGCCTGCCTTGAGCGCACCGGCCAACTACTGAAAACATTCGAGGCTCCATATTTTCGGTATGGTTTCTGGACTACTTTTTCTCTTTATTTCTTAGGCAGCTAGATGAGCGCTTTGTGTGACATTGACACAGTAACATGAATATTTGCACCTTTGCCAGTCATGTGGATAATTGCACTTTTGCCGATACGTTTCACTGCAAGCGAACTTCTGTTTCCTTTTGTGTGTCTGCTTTGCACTCGTGGAGACCATCGGCTCACTTATGTGAAACTGTTTTACTTTCCATTTTCAATTTATGCGACAAGAAAAGTCCAGTAAGGAACTTACAACGCTACTAACTTTAACTTGTTTAAATTAGGGATGTGCCCATTGCCTACTCACATAAAGGACATAGAAACACACCAGCATGCCTCACAGCACACTAGTGCACACACCAACTAGATAATCATAAATGTTTGAAACGTGCACCCGGAAGAAGCAGCTAGTCTTGACAACACAGTGGAAGCACAGACATTTTTCATTTGCAGTTCTCCAATGAGATTTAGCACAGAACCCTTGCAGAGATGCCAGTGTGTGATTTTGTCTATAAGGCGGTCCGTACAAACTGACTTGGGGGAATCTTATCTCAGTTAGGTGGGCTGCTTCGAGAACGCTTCAGAATTGTTGGGGTTGGGTAAGAACATTCTTTATTGTGGAGTCATGTGTTTATGAAGAGGGTACTCTATTTAACTGATATTTTTTTTTAATTCGGATTTAGGATACTGTTTCGGTTTACAGATTAAAGTGAATGTGCCATTAGATAGATTCAGACTTAAAAAAAAACAAAAAATATTCTGGATATTAACCGAAGAAACCTCATGTCCTAGACTTAAAGACTTGGTTTAGTTGCCCTCGTTCACTGATATCCCTTGCAAGCTTTCAGGGCTGCGGTCATCTTCTAGATAAGTGGTTCCAACCTTCTGACTCCTGGGAAGCCCCACTGAATCACTAGACAAGTTCGCTAGATACTGAAGATCTGGAAACAACTGCAGTCTGGTGATAGGGCCTGCAAAAACACGCACAAATAGTACCCCTTAGACACAAGGAACAATCCTCGCAAAGCGAGAGCAGCACCTTTACAGACACAAGAACCACTCTATCCCTGTACAGAATGAAGAACACCTCTACTTGGAAAACAATAACTCTATCCCTCCAGAGTGAGAACCGTACCTTTTCAGACACCAGAACCACACCATCCCAGAAACAGTACCTCTACCGATAGACGAATAAATCAATTTCTGTAGAATAACACCAGTACCTTTACGGACACAAGAACCATTCCACCCCAGTACAGAGTGAACCCCACTCCGCAGGCTCAAGCATCAATCCATCCACGCAGACACAAGAACCATTCCACCCCAGTACAATGTGAACCACACTCCACAGGTACAAGTATCAATCCATCCACGCACAGACATAAGAATCATTCCACAATACAATACAATGTGAACCACACTCCACAGGTACAATCATCAATCCATCCGCGCAGACACAAGAACCATTCCACCACAGTACAATGTGAACCACACTCCACAGGTACAAGTATCAATCCATCCATGCAGAGACACAAGAATCATTCCACCCCAGTACAATGTGAACCACACTCCACAGGTACAATCATCAATCCCTCCACGCAGACACAAGAACGATTCCACCCCAGTACAATGTGAACCACACTCCACAGGTACAAGTATCAATCCATCCACGCACAGATACAAGAATCATTCCACCCCAGTACAATGTGAACCACACTCCACAGGTACAATCATCAATCCATCCGCGCAGACACAAGAACCATTCCACCCCAGTACAATGTGAACCACACTCCACACGTACGAGCACCAATTCATCCACGCACAGACACAAGAACGATTCCACCCCAGTACAACGTGAACCACACTCCGCAGGTTCAAGTATCAATCCATCCACGCAGACACAAGAACCATTCCACCCCAGTACAATGTGAACCACACTCCATAGGTACAAGTATCAATCCATCCACGCACAGATACAAGAATCATTCCACCCCAGTACAATGTGAACCACACTCCACAGGTACAATCATCAATCCATCCGCGCAGACACAAGAACCATTCCACCCCAGTACAATGTGAACCACACTCCACACGTACGAGCACCAATTCATCCACGCACAGACACAAGAACCATTCCACCCCAGTGCAACGTGAACCACCCTCCGCAGGTTCAAGCATCAATCCATCCACGCACAGACACAAAAATCATTCCAAAATACAATACAATGTGAACCACACTCCACAGGTACAAGCATCAATCCATCCGCGCAGACACAAGAACCATTCCATCCCAGTACAATGTGAACCACACTCCACAGGTACAAGCATCAATCCATCCACGCAGACACAAGAACCATTCCACCCAAGTACAATGTGAACCACACTCCACAGGTTCAAGCATCAATCCATCCACACACAGACACAAGAATCATTCCAAAATACAATACAATGTGAACCACACTCCACAGGTACAAGCATCAATCCATCCACGCACAGACACAAGAATCATTCCACAATACAATACAATGTGAACCACACTCCACAGTTACAATCAACAATCCATCCGTGCAGACACAAGAACCATTCCACCCCAGTACAATGTGAACCACACTCCACAGGTATGGGCACCAATCCACCCACGCACAGACACAAGAACCAGTCCACCCCAGTACAATGTGAACCACACTTCACAGGTACAAGCATCAATCCATCCACGCAGACACAAGAACCAATCCATCCCAGTACAATGTGAACCACGCTCCACAAGTACAAGCATCAATCCATCCACGCACAGACACAAGAATCATTCCACAATACAATACAATGTGAACAACACTCCACAGGTACAATCATCAATCCATGCGTGCAGACACAAGAACCATTCCACACCTGTACAATGTGAACCCAATCCACAGGTACAAGCATCAATCCATCCACGCAGAGCGCAAACAGGTCCTCTACTAATACAAGAACCATTCCACCCCAGCACAAGGTAAACCACACTCCACAGGTACAAGCATGAATCCATCCTCACACAGACACAAAAACCATTCCACCCCAGTACAATGTGAACCACACTCCACAGGTACGAGCACCAATCCATTCACGCAGAGTGCAAACAGCTCCTCTACTAATACAAGAAACAATCCAACTGGCTCCTCACCTATCCCTGACCCTGGCTCTGCCAATACACCCCTGATTCAGCACCAGAATACTCTCCCAGGTGAGGTGAGCACTATAAAAATACAAATAACATAATATCCCAGTAAAGAGGGAACAGTGCCTCTACAGTCACAGGAACTGACCCTACCTCACGCTGTACTGACAGCAGCAAGACTTAAGGCCTGATTTACAGTCTGGCGGATGGGGTTACCTCATTACAAACGTGCTGGATATCCCGCCCACCGTATTAACATTCCATTATATCCTATGGAAATCGTAATACGGCGGACAGAATATCTGTCACGTTCGTGACGGAATAACCCAACTGCAAAATTCGAAATCAAGCCCTAAGTGAATCCCAATAACCCGGGTGTGGGTGCACACCTGCCCATCTTCGATAGAAAACACTGGCATAGGTAAGTAAGCCGTGTTTGGATACAGGTAATTATAAGATGATTCTGCGAAACTGCTGCAAAGCCAGACAAAAGCCGGCTGCTGACTTATATGAAGGGTAGGTCTGGATTGGAAGCAATATCTCCTCTGTAAGCGATGTTTTTGTTCTTCGGGGAGTGCATTCACTCTTTTTGTTCGCAGTGGTTTCAGATATGTCACTCTCCCATGCCGTAAGCTGCTTAGAAGCCGGGGAGGGAAAAGAAAAAAACATACTCGCCGGACTCTTTTGTCCTTAAGCCCCACGCCACAGCATTGAGAGAGGTTTATAAAGCAGCGCTTTCTAAAGGCTCGGGAAGAAAGTGAAAGAAAACAGCCTTTCAAGGCAATAATTTGAGACTCATTACTGTTGATTGTTTGGCCCTGGCGAAGGGAAGTGGAGTTGGAACATCCTTTTAATTCCTGCTAGGGAGCAAAGAACAAGCGCAGAAGGGAGCTAATTGTGCTTGGTGCTACGGAATCTAACAATTGCAGGCGGCCGCGTGGTCTGGCGCGTTGACCCAATGGCATTTCACCAGCGGCGGCCATCTTGTGCTGAACAGAGACTGGAAGTGTGGAGGGCTGGAGCGGGGCAGAAAATACAGAAGGTCAGATCTCGGAGATAAAAGCAGAACCTTTTAAGAGAGCTCGCTTAAATTGAAGAGGGAGACATAAAACCACCCAACAAAGGATCTACTGATAGTCACACAAGCATAGCAACAGCAGCTATGGCTACCGCCGTGCAGAGACTGTTCACTAATAGGGAAGCAATGCTTTTTGAAGCACAACCTCAAGTTTGCATCCGGCAGCTCTGCATGGCTTGCTCTTTCCGTTTGGTGCCATTTGTTGATGCATGGAAGTTCCCGTCGCATCCATCAGAGAGCTGCACGCATCCCGAAGGAGTGCTGTGTTGTCGCTTGACGATTGCACTACTTTAGCTTGTACCATGACAACTCAGATGGAGGGTAAGTGCTAAAGACTGTGACAGGAATGGGCGAAAGGATTCAGCAGGATTGACTGGACTCATTGGGACCTAAACCAAAATGGAGCTAAGCTGGGAGTTGAAGAGATTTCTGAGACTCATGCATTCACGAAAGGGGATGGGGGAACATACCAGCAAGTCTCGGAAGGCTATCTATTTCCCTGCCTAGGTTAGAGCCAGGAGACAACTTAATTATCAGCTTGAACCTTGATTTTCATAGTTTTGCTCTTTGTGGGCTGCAGGATTCATGGTTTTAGGTTACTTTAATGCCCACCACAAGAGACCTCATTGCATATTTTTGACTCTTACCAAAAAGAGGCTGGCTCCAGTCTGAGTCCGTCTGACGTAGTCCTTTTCACGTCTCAGGGATGCCTATAAATACAGGCAAGTCACTCCTACATGAGCCCCCACCAAGTTTCTATCCACTCTCACCTGCGGTAGAACCAAACATACTCTCCTACCAATAGAAACTACGGTTTAAGAAATGTTCCAGTGTACAACAGAAACAAATAAAGATACTTGTGTGCCTTATTGTTAGATTAGCAGAAGGTGGCAAAATGGCGATGCACCTGTTCCTGTCCAAATCAAGGTAAATCACAGAACGAATGCCACTTTGAGTTCTGGAATCACATTCAACATAATAATGCTTTTTTGAGTAAGTGAGGCTGACAGGTAGAAATTCAGGCGTATGTCACACTTAAGTCAGGAGTGAATCAACATCATGCCCTTAACCAATGAGATGATATTTAAAACCTGCCTCGGGACACATCCTGAAGGCCCACAACTAGCCTTCTCTAACTTCCTAGCATTACCTCTCAGAACTCCTCACTCCCGGTTCTTCCAATTTCAGTACCTTTTTATAGAGCCATCAAAAATAGGATAATATGTTTTTACCAGGCATAAGTGAAAATACAATCATATGAAGGCCTTTAAAAAACACACGGGTGCTTTGCTTGGTTTAAGTATCACATGTCTACCATAATGATAACATGGAAACATGGGGACACGGCATAGAATACCTATTTGATTTTTAGAACGAAATCATAAAATTCGATGCTAAAAGTTTGAGAAGTCATCCTACCGGATGGTCATCCGACCTTTTTGGATGGTTAAATACTTCCATATATTAAATTTTGGGAGTAAATAAAAAGATTCTCTTAATTTTCTTTTTTTAATTCTGAAGTGGAAGAAGAAGCAACCAGTGAGATTTATAAGAGTTCAAACTGTAGGTAAAGGACTAGGTTATTAGCTAAGGAGAACGTTTTTAGTTGAAAAATTCTTCAGAGGTTCAAATGTGGATATAAAATTCATCATTATTACAACATATGAAAATCTATCGTTTTCTTGTTCACGTTTTTGTAGTTTTGTTTTACTTTGTTTTGTTTTTTTTTCTTCCAAAATGTTCCACCTGAAGCACTGAAGAAGAGTTGTACAAGAAAGTATATTATTATAGATTATAAAAAAATATCTCAGTGCTGAAAGTTAATAAATTCATGACTAGGTGAGCACATTTTCAAAGCAATATTGCCTGTTAATATTAAGTGAAATATTTTTTCAATCATGACATTTATTTGTGGATCCCTTTCCCCAGTGCATCTCTGACAGACATACTTCAGGCTGCGTACTACAAATACTGATCCAATACCATATCAAACTATGTCCCACCTCACCAAGAATCGTGCCACAGGCATCAGAGCTTCATGAATGGAGACTAAGGCTCAGTTCGTTTTTTAATCTCCAAACAGAGACATTCAGGGATCAATTTCACCATGTGAACAGTGTTTCCACTGCCTTGTCACGAAAAAAAACTGTGCCAGGACAGAATTACCCAACAGAGTAAGTGGTACTTGCATATGGACTTTTAGCAATGGAGTTGCAATAACAAGCAACAGTCCCAGTGCCACTGTTGACATGAGATCAGCCTTGCTTTAGTGCACATTATTACCTCTTGGGTCACCATTAGTAACCTCTGCCACCAAATCTATTGTCTTTGTCCCACACCCACTTCAGTTATGCTTTCCAGAGGGGCATATCTGAGGAAATCGCACCAGTATTCTGGAGATAACTTCCAGTATCCAAACTTCCACGCAAAGAAGCCATTATGTGTACAGCAAACAGGTCCTAATTAAAGGCAAAACATACCTGTTGAAACAACAGGAAATCCATTAAATAACACTATAGTATTCATGCTACATTTAATTTTTCAAGCTAGTATTTTTTTTAGGGTCGAGCCTGCAAGTGCAAGCGCTAGCACATGTGTCTGGCTTGCCCGACTCTGTTGTGTACATTAAAGGGATTGGAGCCCGCCTGTCGTTCACCATTTCTTCGCTAGCGTGACACTTCTTTACAGCCTTGTAATTCATCACTGCAGGCTTAGCATCATTTCCGTTCCTCTCTGTGGAGCAGGGACTAAGAACTGATTGATTTAATTTAATTAGTTCCTGTCCCCTTCTCCCAACGTCATCAAGGTACAATTTGGTTCTTTTTAACTTCTAGTGCCCTGCAAAAAGAAGTGTGAATGGCAAAAAAGTGCCCAGCAAGACAAACAAAATTGCAAAGTTTTATCTTTTATAGCTAATTTTGTTTTGGCAAGTCGTCTTTTCTCACTTTCCATTCATGTTCTCTTTTCTTTTTGCTCGTGGGCACCTCTTCTCAAAAGATGACGATTATCTTGTATGAAACATTGCAAAGCTACATTGTTACTTTCTATTTGTCATTTTTTTAAATGGTGCTTTAACACATAATCGTTCAGTACATCCCAATTCCCCCACTCCAATCCACCCCACCTTACCCCACACCAATTGACCCCATTCCAACCACTCACCCCAACCCACTCCCACCCACCCCACTCCAATCTTCCCAACCCACCCCAATTTAATCTGCTACTCTCCAATTTGCCCCACTCTAATTCAAAACAATCTGCACCACTCCAAACCAAAACATTAGGCCCCACTACAATCCAAAACAATATACCCCACTCCCCTATACCCCAGTCCAATGTGCCCCAATCCAAACCAAAACAAACTGCCCCACTGTACTTTGCTGCACTCCAATCCACCCTACTGCAATCCAATACAGTCGACCCCACTTCAATCCAAAACAATCTGCCCACTCCAGTCCACCTCAATCTTCTCACTTGAATCCAAAACGATTTGCTACATTCCAAACTGCCTCACTCCCATCTGCCCCACCCCAATCTACCCAATGCTAATCCAATCCTTCCCACCCCAATCCACCCAACTCCAATACTATCCACCCCACTCCAGTCCAATCCGATCCACCCCACTCAAATCCAAACCACCCATCCCAATGCAATCTATTTATATCCACCCCAATCCCATCAACCTCACCCCATTTCAATCCACCCCACTCCAAACCAATCCACCCCACAATTCACCCCACTCAATCCACTCCACTGTACCACAATCCTATCCACCCCACCATACTCTAATTCAATCCACCCCACTACCTCAATCTGCTCAAACCCAATCCACTCTATTCCATCACACTCCACTCTAAGACACACTCTGTCACTGAAACACTGAACTCTATCCCCCTCTACTCAACTCCAAGACACTCTACTCCTCCTATTCTTCTCTACTACATTCCAACAAATCCACTCCACAACACTCTACTCCCTCACTCCACTCGGACACTCCACACCACTAACTTTCAGCCATGCTGAGCAGCAGCCACACTGGTGTACAACATGGCAAAACACATTGTCAAAGCCAGTAGCTCGTGTATAGGCGAGACCTATTGGCTTTGCCAATGCTTGTTTCTTTTGATGGCAGCACTTGACTTTTTTCTTTTCGGATCATAGTATTAACCATTCTGAGTTGTGAGTTGGATCCCACTGTCTGAAAGTCACTGCCATCTAACTTTGTTCGTTGGTCTTGAGGAGACTTAGGACAATGTAGATTTTCATTAGCCTTGGTGAACAGAAAATCTGGATTTATTAAAGACACGGAGGCTAATATAATGCAGTACCCTACTCTTCTTTGATAACTGTTTTCTTTTCCTCAGGTTGGACGGCGGTCGCTGCACATGTGCGCGCCGCCAGTGTTCCTTAAACAGTTTATTAACTGTTCTTGCGCAGCCAGTTCAAAGCGTGCACGAGGCCCGTAGCCACTTCAAAGATCTCTGAACCGCATGCCGAGTCAAGATGACAGCGGGCAAGTGGTCCATGGCTGCGTGAGTCCGATTTGAAAATCGAGCGTGCAGCCCAACGAGACAAGAAGTCCTTGCGCCTCAACCTGCCTCAGAGACAACAGGCACGAGGAACACGGCCACGTTTCAATCTGGCCTGAAGCGGTTCAGATGCGTGCGAGCCCACAGTCATTAAAATGGGCTTACAGAAAGATGTCAAAATGGGGTAAGCACAACAAAGGCGAAAGTGTGTTAAAATATAAGGAGACAGAGAGTGGGACCAAAATGACCAATTCCCATACCATTCAAAAGAAACAAAATGTCATAGGCGCTAAACGTATATTCAACACAGGCATTAACACGCATACGCTCAAGCAAACGCGCACCTGAGCACTCAAATTAGAGAAAAATAAGCAGAGTACTCCCAAAACTTCAAGATAGAGAAGAAGGGATTATAGTTATACTTATCTCCCCCAGCAGCAGCAATAAAAGAAGGAAGGGGACTTTTTGTTGGGGGACTTTATAAGCTTTAGAATATTTGGAGTTCTATGTTCTTTTGCTTCATGATGGCTGCTGAGTTGTGGCAATAAAGGATTTACTGCATAATAGTAGCCTCCGGGTCTTGACATAAAATACAGGGAGACCTAATTTTATTCCATAGCTAACTATTTGCATCACAAAAGGCTCCGCTTTCAATATTTTATTCAATTTTTCCTCTACCTCTGCTTTTTTTAACCACAAATATTCTCTAATACCAGAAACAGGGAGAGACTTTTTTACTTGACTAACGTGGCATGCCTTTTTGGGATAGAGCAGGGAGCTCCTGCTAAACCATGTCTTAACGCCATAGCCCTACTGTGAAGGGACTGGAACATTTAGGATATACACAGCATAGAAGGCGGGTGTTATCCAGAGGAGAGTGGCTTTTCAAAACTAATTTTTAGGTCTGGCTTCACAGATGCATATTGTTATCCGTTGTTTAAAATATGCATAGATTGAACTTTGGCTCCATTCAGAGGAATGTCACTCTCTCACCTCGTGCTGTGGGCTGTTTGGTGTATCACTCCGCCTCAGATGGAGATCTTGCATTGCATGCATGAGGGACTATTTTACATTTAATTCTTTGGCTCTTGCATGTTATAACAGAAACATTTTAAACATTTTTTTTTACTGCCAGTTGTTTTTTAAGTGTCTTTGGAAGGACTTTAATGCAAGTCATTGCCACCACAATCAACAGTACCACCACCACCAACAGCATTTGTGCATCAAGTGTCTGCGTACTTCATCGCATGAAAGTCAGGCATAGTTACTATGCCGATGCGTGTTTTAAGCGTGCACTTCGCCTTTAATTTTCAAATACTTCATTGCTTTGGGGGAACGGTAAATCGTTTTTAAAATCCTGGACTACAGCAGCGAGCTTTTCTGCAATTTTATTTGGCTCGAGACGATTGTAAAGGTACTGGGGCGGACGGCAGTCCGAAAACAAAAGCCTTATCGTGGCAGAGATGAAATACGACGAACCGACTTTTTTGTGGGGTCACCATGACAAAACCTGCAAATGTTGTTCTGTTTTGTGGGGAGAGATTGGTGAGGGAGGGGGTATTTTCTTTCTTTGTGAATGCTGCATAATTAAACCCATGGAAAGGTACAAATTATCCCTCCACAATGAGAGTAATTTACGCTCTGAATGCTCCTTTACAAGCAGGCTCGTTTGTATCTTGGGTAGATTCAATTACAAAGCATTAAAAGGAAATCACGGGGCGCTGATATTTATCTAGATGAAATATATATTGCTTATAATTTCCAGGAAACTGGGATATTGTTTTTCACTCAACATAATACTGAAAACTTTCCCCTCAACCACAGGAGGAAAGGAAAAAATGCAGCATTGTTTCATGTAAACAGTACATGCAAAAGGTAAGTCCGAAAATGGAGAGTTATTCCAGGACGGATGCTATTTTTTTGCCTACACTTCCAGTTCTGAAAGTTGTTGGATTTGTGATATCACCTGCCCTGCTCCGAGCTCGCCAGCATGAGGTGGTAAACGGTGGTGGAGTGGTATAGAGACATCTCGCAAGGTGAGCTATGGAAATGATATATGTGGCATGGCGCCATATGGTGTGGGAAGTAACCTCATCATGCAGAATTTGTGTTGCATGTTGAATGGTGCGGTAGGAGTTCATAGTTGTGGAGCATGAGTCGGAATTGTATTGAGGTGTAATGCGAGGGCTTATGCCTCATGGAGCTGTACAGAAAGGAGATGTGGTCAAGTGTGGCGTGTAGAGATGTGCTGTGGCAATTGTGTGTAGTACTGTGTGAGACGCATGATGTGGAGTGGTGGTGGAGGTGCAATGTGGTACATGTACGCTGTACGACATGCAAATGCAGTGTGTTGCATTATGTGGATGATATGTTGTCTGGTGTGGTAAGTTATGTTGGGGTGGTGTTATAAGTTAATGGACAGTATTGTGCCTTCCTGTTACATTGAGTAGTGGCATGTGCTGTATGATGAGTTAACGTGTTGCAGCGAGAAGGTAATGTAATGCTATGTGGTGTTTCTTAGCAGTGTGGCAGAGTGTTGTGAAGCGTTGTGCAGTGTGCTACACTGGTACATGTGATATGGTGTGGGATTGTGTGGGGCGGGATTGCGTGCTGCGTTGCGTGGTACGAAGTCACATGGGTGGGATGCTTTGGAATGTTGTTTTAGACAACTTGCCTTGCTTTGATGTAAAGTTTCAAGCTGTTGGTGTGACATGCCTTGTTTTAGATGCAAAAAGAACAAGTGATGGATGGAATGATGAACAATGTCAAACATTCACCCCCAGTACAGAAATCTGACCCAAAATCCATCATTTGTTTGCTACCCATACCACTCCAGTTTAGACCCAGCTACATGCAAATCAGTCTTGACCCTGCTCCCCAAGGGAACAGTCCAGCCCGAACTACCAAGCCAGGCCCTCCCTGGAATGGAAACAAGCATCCTGGTACCGGTTTTAGGGTATCACCCTTCACCATAAGTGTGGTTTAGCCCCATGATGGTTCCTGTGAACGTCGTCTAATTCTGTGCAGTATTCAGTGTAGTAAACAAAAGGCATGCCCACTTTCCCCACCACAGCTTTCAATGCCAACACATTCAGGTCTATGATAATATTGAATCTTGTGCAATTTACTCTGAACCGTGTTTGGGAGATTTTAAGCTGTATTTTCTCCTCCAATACCCCCAAAAAATGTTTTTGAGGCAGGAGTTTAGAAAATATCTTACCATCTGAGTCCAGAAGTGCAACTAAAACATATTATCTGGGAATCAGAGTGCAAACTCCATTTGCTTAAGGGCTGTAGAATTCAGCCCTTTCAGGATGATGCATTAGAGTCTATGTTAAAAATAGTCATGAAAATGAGACTCAAGACTGAGCTCCATTCAGTGGAGTATGTTTGTAATATGGCAAACGGAGTGCCCTAGGTTCAGAGGAACACAAATTGCACCCCTTAAACCAGAACCTCGTGGTTGAAAATGGTGGTGTCAAAGGGTTTTCACTTACAGTGATTTAAAATGGGACTATCTCCTGCTGCACATGACTCCTTAACAACATTTCTCAAACTCTAAAAGATGACAATCCCTAGAGTTTTTAGAAGAGTTTGTGACAAGCCCTGCAAGAGTCAAAACTCAGTTAACTCTAGATTTGACAGATTACAATGATTCGCAGTAGATAGCTTCATGTTTGTCCCAAATAATTTCAGAAACCTTTTTATATAATTTCAACTGCTAGATTGCCAGGTCTGGGTAGCAGGTCTTTCCTATAAGACCTTTTTCTTGCAAGGCTCACAGCGTCATATTTATTATGATGGTGGTTGAAAGCGGAAAACCTCTCCCAAGTTTGGCAACCAGATTCTACGTCAGGTCCGGAGGCTCTGATTATGCTTCTCTTTAATTATTTCAGCAACCAATTAGAAAGAACAATAAACTACAAATCCCAGGAATCCACATACCACGTGACAACCATAGAGTATACACACTATATAATGTGCTTGACATAGAATCAACTCGTCTTTCTTTGCTGTTCTGCAGCCAGTTAAGTGCCTCTACATTTGTTAACCTATTCTTGCCATTTGTATTGTATGCACAAGTTTTTCTATGGTACACTTTGTGCACGCGCTCACTGAATCTCCGATCTGCCCCGTATCTCTCACTGCCAAGCGGCGAGGTCGGGTTGCACTCTGGGCCTCTGGGGAACCTTTCCCTTTCTAGTACGGTGCCCGCGCCACGTTGGACGTCCTTTGTGGCATTTTGGGGCATGCATACATGCACGACTTGCCGGCTCTTCCCCGGCCTCATTCAGTGTGATTGAGCACGCTGAGACCCGTGCCTTCGTCTCTTGCCCTCGGTGCCTCTGACTCCCCGACATACGCCCTGTGTGCATGAGCTTTGGGGTTAAAATCATTTTAATTATCAACAGGCTTTGGCTATTGATCTTTAGGCACGGCTCCCTCCACACTCAAAAGTTTGTTTTTATTTTTTTATTTTAACCTTCCTAGGGGTTGATTATTCTGCCTGCCCTATTGTGACATATTATTACTCATCGGAGTACCCTCTGGGGATTTAGTCCCCCCTATTGGTATCAGCAAGGCTGAATATGATACTGGAGTTGGTGATGACCATACTATGATCATCCCCAGGGGTCCTTCGAGTATGACCTTGTCTATGCACTGGATGCGGGGTTTGCCATACGGTACATCAAGCCTTGACCCAGGCCATCCGGCCTATCAAACATCATCTGCTTGGTTCCGCAGAGCAACAGAGTTAAATTCCCACCTCGGGACTCCCGGGCAGTGAAGAGTTTTCCCTATCTCTGGGTACCCAGGCCTTCAAAGGAGACAAGAATCCCCTTGCAACAGACTTTCAGAATCTGGTCCGTTCCCTGGCCAATGGAATATGATTACAATGCGTCCTCTTCCACTTCAAAGACTAAAACACATGTGGAATTGGACTCCCCTTCATCTGCCCATTTTTTTGATCAGGGTGAGGAACCTCTCCGTAGACGGAAGAAGAAGATGCATCATACTAAAGAGCCCCTCAACCTCCCGAAGGTACTCACCCTTGAGTCGGAAGACATAATTAATCCTAGATCCTCTCTTTGGACCACTCCAGCAGAGGCGGCAGATTATGTGGCATCCCATATTCGCCATGGGTTTGAGAAGGAGAGATCTCGTCTGAGATGGGAATGCCCCAGACCAGATTTCCATCTAAGGTGATGGAGACTCCCTAAATTGACCCTACTCTGGTCACCAACCTCAAGAAGTTCTCACAGGACCTGAAGGAGGGTATTGACTGCGTGTGGTGCGGATGCCAGGACAAACTCTTGGATATTGCTGGCCCCATAACCAAGATCTTGGAGCTAGGTTATCAGGCTAAAGAATCGGGGAACCACATTGATCCCAACATCCTTGTAGGTTTGGCTCAAAGGGCCCTCTGTATCTTAGGGAACCCCAATTGTGAGATTTCTAGTGAATACCATTGTTCCATACTCATAAAAATGGATCCCAAATCGGCGGATCTCGCCTCATATGAGTCTGGACCTCTGCCCCAGGGTTTGCTCTTCGGTTCTCCTTTCCTCAAGGAACTTTCCAAATTAGCGGCTACTTACACCAATCTGGACAAAGCCCAAAGCTCTATTAAGAAGGTACTATGTTCACTTTTTAGAGGGGGCGGACGCTACAGAGGGTGAGCCTTCGGCCGCAGCCACAACCACGGTCCTCAGCAAGTCTTTTATTATCAGAGCAGAGAGAGTTACCAGGACTCCAGTTCCTTCTCGTCCACCTTCTATCCCTCACGCCCCGAGCAGGTCGCTTTAGGTTCTGGAGAGGTAGGTCCATAGGAAATCAAGCCTTTTAGCAAGACAAAGGAGCTGCAGGTGAGCCTAATTTCCAGTTCAGCTGTTATTTTGGGGGGCAGGACTGGGTCTTTCCTGCAGGTTTGGCACAAGATTACTCAAGACTCTTGGGTGTTAGAGACTGTCCAGGGTTACAAGCTGGAATTTTACAGTTCCCCCTTCCAACTCTCATCTCCTCCTCCAATGTTTTTTTCCCTTCGAGATCATGATCTACTTTTCACAGAGATTACTGAGCTGTTATGCAAGGGCACTACAGTCAAGAGTTTTACCCACTCAATGGGTTTTCTCAGCCCGATCTTTTTTGGTAGACAGAAAAGGTGGTGGCTCCCGTCTAGTCCTGAATCTTAAAGATTTCAATGGATGGCTCATTTACTGCCACTTCAAGATGGAGGGCATTCACTTACTACAAGACATCCTTCAAGAAAGGGACTGGATGGTTTGTTTAGAGTTAAAGGATGCTGACTTGACCCTCCCTATCTTACCTCCTCATTGTCGGTTACTCCAGTTCCTCTGGGAAGGGTGATGATACGAGTATAGGGT
Source organism: Pleurodeles waltl (assembly GCF_031143425.1). Lineage (NCBI taxonomy): Eukaryota > Metazoa > Chordata > Amphibia > Caudata > Salamandridae > Pleurodeles > Pleurodeles waltl. The sequence goes on along the minus strand of NC_090448.1, from coordinate 49,870,057 downwards.
CCTTCCTTTTGGCCTATCGTCGGCCCCTTGGTTCTTCACGAAGGTGAGGTGGCCGGTAGTGGAGTACCTCCGAACAAGGGGTGTTCGTCTGATAATGTATCTCAATGATATTCTCATTATGGCACAATGTCCCAGCCTAGTTCTCTCACACCTGAGGTGAACTATCTCTCTGCTTCAGGATCTGGGCTTCATTGTCAACACTCAGAAGTCGGCCTAGGTGCCTTCTCAACAAATGGACTTCTTGGGCTTTCGGGTGGACTTCTCACTAGCTCAGTTGGTACTTCCACCTCAAAAGGTTCACTCCAACAGGAGGGAATTGAGGTTTCTGTTGTGCAGACAGACTGTATCATTGAGGGTGATTATCCACATGGTGGGCCTGCTTTCTTCCTCGATTCAGGCAATTTTACTGGGACCCCTTCATTATAGGGCCCTGCAGCGTCTGAAGATTTCCCGTCTTCGGAAGGTTATAAGGTATGCAGATCAGATCCCCCTCTCGGAGGAAGCTCGGACAAAGATGCGAATGCAGTGGTGGCTGGATCATACAGAAGCCTGTAATGGCAGGGCGAATTCTGCATCATCTCTGGAGACTGTAATAGAGTCCGACGCCAGACTTTGTGGGTTGAGGGCTTCTTGCGGCCCAGTATCCACGGGGGCCGTTGGTCCAGGACAGAGCTGGACCTTCACATTAATTGTGTGGAGCTCCTCACTGGCTTTTTCGCGATTTGAAGTCTTTCTCCAATCAAGATGAATTGTTGTATACTTCTTCGGTTGTTGGCGGAAAATCTTCTGGGACAGAGCAATTCGGTGGCAGATAAGCAATCTCGCCATCTTCGGGACTACAGCGATTGGATACTGCACTAGAAGGTTTTTTGAGTTCTCCTATATCTGTGGGGCCCTCTCTCCATAGATCTCTTTGCCTCCCACCTCAATCGGCAGCTAAAGAGGTTTTTCAGTTGGAGACCGGATCTGGAGGCCTTGGCGACCGATGCATTTCTTCAGGACTGGGCCCCATTTCGGGGTTATGCCTTCCCTCCATTTATGATGATCCCCAGGGTCCTGGCTCAGACCCGTCATTAGCAAGACGATCTGATTCTGGTGACCCCTCTTTGGAGAGCCCAGGCGTGGTTCCCAGTGGCTCTGGAGTTGAGCTGTGCTCCTCTGGTGCTGATTCTGCTCAGGTGGAACCTCTTTCTAGATCCGATGGGCCTTCCTTCTCCTCTGGTCTTATCGGAATGCCTCTTGCATTTCAGTGAAAAATGGAGCCTCCCAGTTCTTTCACAAGAGTCTACTGATTTCATTTCAAAAGCGTAGTCTTCCAGCACCCATTAACAGTATGCTTCCGCCTGGAGACGTTGGTGTTCTGGGTGCCGAACACAGAACACTATTCTCTCTTCAGCGGATTGCAGTCTGGCCCTGAATTTCTTGTCTTTCTAGGTGGCAGCGGGTTTGGCCTATACGTCTGTCAATAACTATAGATCAGCCATCCCAGCTTGACACTTTACGGGGGAGAGGAAACACGTGGGGGAATTATCCAACGTTTGTAAACATCCGGCAGTCTAATCCTTCTCATCCTCAATATTCTACCCTTTGGGACGTCAATGTGTTTCTATGATTTCTCGAATTCTTGCCAGCTAACACATTTCTCTCTAGGAAGCAGCTTTCTGCTAAACTCACTATGCTTCTGTGTTTGATTTTGTGCAAACGAGTATCTGACGTAAAGGCCTTGGACCTGGCAGGTAGAGTTTTTTCCTCTGAAGGAGTGTCATTCTTCATTTCTCGCCACACTAAATGCAACTCCAAATTGTTATTTCATCCTAGTTTTGTTCATAATCCTAAGCTATGTGTGGTGCAGTGTTTGATGGCTTACGAGGTAAGTACGGCAGAGTTTTGTTCTGATATAGGGGGCCAGTTCATAATTTTGTTTGTGAAGACATACCATCCAGAGTCCTCGGCCACTTTCGCTAGATGGGTACGATGGCTCCTGAGCGAGGCAGGTATGGACATTTCAAAATTTGGTGTCCACTCTACTAGGGGGGGCCATGGCATCTAAGTCTTTTTGCCTTAGGTTCCAGGTTGGAACTGGTCGTCGGAATCTACGTTTAAATCATTCTACCGTAAACCTATTGTTGACATTGCTTCTGTTGTTGTGGGTCAGCTTTAAACAAGCCTAATTAGAGTCTTTCATCCTGACATAGAATAAAATAAATTCTAGCATTTGTGTTAAGAATTCTAACATTCTATTAAGGACACTGAGGCACGGATTATCCCACCTAGACTGTGATTTAGATTTTTTTGTTTTTACAAGTATTTTGTATTTGTATATCATGTGCAATTTCTGTTCTTGATGTTTTCTTTAAGGTGCTTTCCCTCCCGGTTCTTTCTGTGTGGAGAGGTTTAGTAGGTCTGGTTCAGTTTTATGACTCACCCTTTATTTCCTTTTTTCCAGGGAATGACAATAAATTATCCTGTTTCGATCTAGAAGGAAGTATCCACGAGTTTGGCTACTGGTTCGAGATCTTCAGACATTGTTGGATCTTCGATGGTGGGCAGCCCCATCATAGTTCTGGGACTTGCAAAGTTTCATGGTTTAGTTGGTTATTCTACTTTCAGGTGTTGCTTGTTAATGTCCTGACTTCATGCAAAGAGAGAGGAGTTGATTCTATGTCGAGCACATTATATAGTGTGTATACTCTATGGTTGTCACGTGATATGTGGATTTATGGGATTTGTAGTTTATTGTTATTAGTCTTTCTAATAGGCTGCTGAAATTATTAAAGTAAAGGAAGAGAAGCATAATCCTCGCCTCTGTGTCCTTAACAAAATTGAACATTTCTGAACACAAATGCTAGAAATGATATTATTGTGTACTGGATGACAACTAGCAAGTGCAACATTCAGATCGAGCACAAACTCAGACAAAGCTGAGGCAAGAAGAATGTATTTCAAAGACTTTTAAAATTCTTTATTGTAACAGATACAGTCAAAGGCAAAATTAATATTCAGGTGTACAATGTGTTCCCAGGATATCATAATATCGATAGTGCTTACTTTCAGCTAAAGGTAATAGTTTAAATTCACCAAACAGCTGAAAGTCTGAGTCAAATACAAATAAATTAATAAAGCACTATGGTATACCAGAAATACACAGGAGTTACATGGGCTGGATGATGTGGTTTCAGTGTACCGTGCATTACCCTCGTCAACCACCAACACCACAGACTCACCGCCCCTCAGCCACACCAACCTCATGCTCTCCTGGGCCCACGTCAATGACGACGACACCATCAAAATCATGAATACCATCCACTCCGGCTCACCATCCGACTCCTGCCCTCACCACATCTTCAACAAAGCGAGCTCCGTCATCGCACTCCAACTCCGGAAGATCATCAACAGCTCCTTCGAGACCACCACCTTCCCCGACAGCTGGAAACACACCGAGATCAACGCCCTCCTCAAGAAACCCAGGGCGGACCCAAAGGACCTGAAGAACTTCCGGCCCATCTCCTTGCTCCCCTTCTCAGCAAAAGTCATCGAGAAGATTGTCAACAGACAACTGACCCGCTTCCTCGAGAACAACACTCTGGACTTGTCCCAATCCGGATTCTGCAGCAACCACCCTCATCGCCGCCACCGATGACATCAGGACTCTTCTTGACAAGGACGAAACCTCGGCCCTCATCCTCCTGGACCTCTCAGCTGCCTTTGACACCATCTGCCACCATACCCTACGCATACGCCTCAACGGCACAGGGATCCGCGACTGCGCCCTGGACTGGATAACCTCCTTCCTCACTGGTAGAACGTAGGGAGTCCGCCTCCCTCCATTCTGCTCTGAAGCCATCAAGATCATCTGTGGTGTACCCAAAGGGTCATCCCTCAGCCAGACCCTCTTTAATGTTAACTTGCAAACATCACCTGATAACACAACCTCAACATCGTCTCATACGCCGATGACACTCAGCTGATCCTCTCCCTCACCAAGGACCCCGCCACACCAAAACCAACCTCCACGAAGGAATAAGGCCATCGCCGAATGGAAGAAGTACAGCTGTCTGAAACTGAACTCTGACAAGACTGAGGTCCTCATCCTCGGCTCCACCCCCTCCACCTAGGATGACTCCTGGTGGCCTGCCACACGGGGATCCGCACCGACACCCACCCACCAGGCATCCAACCTGGGGTTCATCCTGGACTCATCGCTTTCAATGACCCAGCAAGTAAACACCGTCTCTTCCTGCTGCTTCAACACCCTCCGCATGCTTTGGAAGATCTACAGATGGATGCCCACCGGAACCAGAAGGACAGTCACCCAAGCCCTCGTAAGCAGCAAACTGGACTACGGAAACGCCCTCTACGCAGGAACCATGGCCAAGCTGCAGAAAAGACTGCAATGCATACAGAACGCCTCCGCACGCCTCATCCTGGACATCCCCCGCCACAGCCACATCGCAGCCCACCTGAGAGACCTGCACTGGTTTGCCGTCAACTAGAGAGTCACGTTCAAGCTCCTCACCCACGCTCACAAAGCACTGCACAAAGCCGTACCAGAATACCTCAACAGATGACTCACCTTCTACACCCCGACCCACCAGCTTCGCTCTGCTGACCTTGCCCTCGCCACCGTTCCACGCATCCATAAAACGACCGCCGGTGGCAGATCGTTCTCCCACCTCGCCGCCAAGATGTGGAACACCCTTCCTATCCACATGCGACAGACACAGGACCTTCTAACCTTCAGGAGACACCTCAAGACCTGTCTGTTCGAGCAGTAGCAGCACCCCCTGGTGCCCCCCCCCAGCACCTTGAGACCCTCATGGGTCAGTAGTGCGATTTACAAATGCTATGATTGATTACTTGATTACAGGACTGAGCAGCTTCTGTTTATGTGCATGCACCTTGAAAGGAGTACTTAACCTGAAAGACATTGAGCAGCATTTCCAAGCACCCCAATCCACGTGTTAGGACGATAATCCTGAAAAACGTGTCCAGAGACACAGCAGCGACTACGCCAACATATCACGAAACGTCGATACTATACACACACATTACACACACACATATATATATATAAATTATATATGTGTGTGCACATATACATGTATGTAAAATAGAGGGCGCTGGAGTACCTGTGATTACAATACAAATTAAAACCGCTTGTATCCATCTTCCCAAATAATTCACTTTTCACGGGCTCTTGTTTTCGGCTCTCACGAAGCAGCACAATTGCAGGAGATAACATCTCCTCCATCCCCATGCTTCGAGTACTAGTAAAGTCTGAGTTTTAAGCATTTCATTCTTTTTTAACATAGCATTTTTAATGAACGCAGTTGAAAAACCCTTCACAAAGCAGGAAGGCTGTAATTATGAGTACCAGTGTCGGTGTCAATGTGCCGTCCGTTCCAGCTGGAATGTGATACCACACTGCCCTCTAGTGGCAGGGGAAAATTGAACACAGGACCAGTAGGACCATGCTGTCAAATCTAGATCGAGGACGGAGGATGTATTACTGTATTGCACTGTAAAATGTATAAAGCGCTTGTTACCTCAATGAAGGGTTCAATACTTGGGGATGGTCCGCTTCCATCCCTGCTAACAATATCAGTCAACAGGCTGCACGTAGTCACTACAGCTGCTGCCTCTACCTTTTAATAACCAGACTTGGGTAATATCGTCAAATCTGCAAATTCATATGGAGTACCGTGAGAGAGCCAAGTCACTGGAGTGCCGTGAGAGAGCCAAGTCACTGGAGTGCCGTGAGAGAGCCAAGTCACTGGAGGACCGTGAGAGAGCCAAGTCACTGGAGTGCCGTGAGAGAGCCAAGTCACTGGAGTGCCGTGAGAGAGCCAAGTCACTGGAGTGCCGTGAGAGAGCCAAGTCACTGGAGTGCCGCGCCAGAGCTGAGCCATGGGAGTGCCGCGCCAGAGCAGAGCCATGGGAGTGCCACATCAGAGCCGAGCCATGGGAGTGCCACATCAGAGCCGAGCCATGGGAGTGCCACATCAGAGCTAAGCCATGGGAGTGCCGTGCCAGAGCTAAGCCATGGGAGTGCCGCGCCAGAGCCATGGAGTGCCGCGCCAGAGCAGACCCATGGGAGTGCCGCGCCAGAGCAGAGCCATGGAGTGTCGCACCAGAGCAGACCCATGGGAGTGTCGCACCAGAGCCGAGCCATGGGAGTGCATGCCAGAGCTGAGTCATGGGAGTGCCACATCAGAGCTAAGCCATGGGAGTGCCACATCAGACCTAAGCCATGGAAGTGCTGCGCCAGAGCAGAGCCATGGGAGTGCCACGTCAGAGCAGAGCCATGGGAGTGCCGCGCCAGAGCCGAGTCATGGGAGTGCCACATCAGAGCTAAGCCATGGGAGTGCCACATCAGAGCTGAGTCATGGGAGTGTCGCACCAGAGCTGAGTCATGGGAGTGCCACATCAGACCTAAGCCATGGAAGTGCCGCGCCAGAGCAGAGCCATGGGAGTGCCACATCAGAGCTAAGCCATGGGAGTGCCGCGCCAGAGCAGAGCCATGGGAGTGTCGCACCAGAGCAGAGCCATGGGAGTGCATGCCAGAGCAGAGCCATGGGAGTGCATGCCAGAGCAGAGCCATGGGAGTGCATGCCAGAGCAGAGCCATGGGAGTGCTGCGATAGAGCTGAGTCATGGGAGTGCCACATCAGAGCTGAGTCATGGGAGTGCCACATCAGAGCTAAGCCATGGGAGTGCCGCGCCAGAGCAGAGCCATGGGAGTGTCGCACCAGAGCAGAGCCATGGGAGTGTATGCCAGAGCAGAGCCATGGGAGTGCATGCCAGAGCCGAGTCATTGGAGTGCTGCGATAGAGCTGAGTCATGGGAGTGCCACATCAGAGCTGAGTCATGGGAGTGCCACATCAGAGCTGAGTCATGGGAGTGCCACATCAGAGCTAAGCCATGGGAGTGCCACATCAGACCTAAGCCATGGGAGTGCCGCGTCAGAGCAGAGCCAAGGGAGTGCCGCGTCAGAGCAGAGCCAAGGGAGTGCCGCGTCAGAGCAGAGCCAAGGGAGTGCCGCGTCAGAGCAGAGCCAAGGGAGTGCCGCGTCAGAGCAGAGCCAAGGGAGTGCCGCGCCATGGGAGTTGCGCGCCAGAGCCGAGTCATGGGAGTGCCACATCAGAGCTAAGTCATGGGATTGCCGCGCCATAGCGAAGTCATGGGATTGCCGCGCCAGAGCAGAGCCATGGGAGTGCCACATCAGAGCGAAGCCATGGGACTACCATGCCATAGATGAGCCAGGAGAGTGCAGCTCCAGAGCCAAGCCAAGGGAGTGCTACACCAGAGCTAAGCCATGGGAGTGCCACGCCATAGCCGACTCATGGGAGTGCCACATCAGAGCTAAGCCATGGGAGTGCCGAGCCATAGCCGACTCATGGGAGTGCCACATCAGATGTAAGCCATGGGAGTGCCGCGCCATAGACGACTCAAGGGAGTGCCACATCAGATCTAAGCCAAGGGAGTACTGCGCTATAGCCGACTCATGGGAGTTCCACGCCAGAGCTGAGTCATGGGAGTGCCTCGCCAGAGCAGAGCCATGGGAGTACCACATCAGATCTAAGCCATGGGAGTACTGCGCCATAGCCAACTCATGGGAGTGCCGCGCCAGAGATGAGTCATGGGTGTGCCCTGCCACAGCTGAGTCATGGGTGTGCCCTGCCACAGCTGAGTCATGGGTGTGCCCTGCCACAGCTGAGTCATGGGCGTGCCATGTCACAGCCAAGTCATGGGAGTGCGGTGGCAGAGCCTAGTCGTCTGAGGGCGGCGGTAGAGCAGAGACACATGGGAGTGTTGAGCCACAGCTGAGTCATGGGAGTGCCAGGCCAGAGCCAAGTTATGGGAGTGATGCGCCAGAGCCAAGTCATGGTGGGTCAAGCCAGTGCTGTATCACAGGAGAGCTGTAGCAGAGCCAGGTCATGGTAGTGCTGTGCCAGAGCTAAGTCATAGGAGCGTTGAGCCAGAACCAAGTCATGGGAATGCGGTAGCAGAGTAGAGTCAAGGGAGTGCCGTGCCAGAGCCAAGTCATGGGACTGTCGAGAAAGAGCAGAGTCATGGGACTGCTGGGCCTTAGCCAAGTTATGGGACGTGCTGCCACAGAGCCGAGTCATGGGAGTGTCGCGTCAGAGCTGAGTCATAGGAGTGTCGCGTCAGAGCCGAGTCATGGGAGTGTTGCGCCAGAGCCGACTCACTGGCGTGCCATGCCACAGCCAAGGCATAGGAGTGTTGAGCCAGAGCAGAGTCATGGAAGTGCTGGCCAAAGCCCAGTCATTGGAGAGCTGTGACAGAGCCAAGTCACAGGAGTGCCGGGCTAGAGCCAAGTCACTGGAGTGTGGAGCCAGAGGCGATTCATGGGACTGATGCAACAAAGTCAAGTCAAGGGAGTGCCGTGCCAGAGCCAAGTCATGAGAGTGTCGAGACAGAGCTGAGCCGTGGGAGTGCTTCAACATAGTCAAGTCATGGAAGTGCTGTGCCATAGCCGAGTCACGGGAGTGTGGTGGCAGAACAGGGTCATGGGAGTGCCTAACCAGAGCCAAATCCTGGGAGTGCCGCAGCAGATTCTAGTAAATGGAGTGCTGCACCAGAGCCAATTTATGGGAGTGTCGTGCCAGAGCCAATTCATGAGAGTGCCGTGCCAGAGCACAGTCATGGACCTGTCGAGCCAAAGCCCAGACATGCTGTAGAGCCATAGCTGAGTCATGGGAGAGCTGCGCCAGATCTAAACCATGGGAGGGCCGCACCAGAGCTGAGTCGTGGGAGTGCCGTGCCAAAGCAGAGTCATGGGACTGCTGCCCCAGAGCCCAATAATTGGAGTGCAGCATTGCAGCGGAGGCATAGAAGTGCCGCTTCAGAGCTAAATCATGAGAGTGCTGTGCCACAGCCTAGTCATAAAGAGTAATGCATGAGAGCTGAGTCAATGAAATGGAGTGCCAGGCCAGAACAGAGTCATGCGAGTGCCGATCAGGGGCATGGCACTGGCGAGCCAGAGTCGAGTCATGGCAGTGCTGCGTTAGAGCCGAGCCGTGGGAGTGCCGCGTCAGAGGCGAGTCACAGGAGTGCTGCCAGAGCCAAGCCAGGGTGCCTGCTTGGGTCTCCGAGTCAAAGTACGAGCCCCAACCAGAAGATTTGGTGTGTGTATGACACAGAATATGTCAGATAAAAATATAATTAAAAAAAGACATTAAAAGTAGGTTATTTCTTGAATGCTAATGTAGTACATTATTATGACATTGCTTTGAAATCCTGTTAAAAGTACTAGATTTAGGTTGAGCATTCGAGACCTCTTGTATATACTTTAGTATATATTTCTTTGTGGGCTTCAATTCCGCCCACTGCTTCTCATTAGTTTTTGTCAGTCTCCTTTAAAAATCCTTGCTTATAAGTGGCTAATCTTTTCTATTAGTCCCACCTTCTCCTCCTTTCTCTACTGCCATGGAGCAGGCCCCCAGAAGTTGTACCCTTCCACTTATCCCATTGTACAATCTGTTTAGGGACGGCTTTTCTCTTTTTCTAGGAGATTTGACACGAGCCCTAGGTGTTTTCACTGGCTCCAGGTCAGTTTCTGTAAACAGGGCTATAACTCATGCTCTTATGTCGTTAGATTTGACGGGGTGAAATGTTAGAGACAATTTTCTGAGGGTGCCTGTCTGCCCCCTCACCCTTCCCCACTGCTGCTTTCAAGTACCTGAGCTGCTCCTGCCACCTTGTTAAGGGTGGAACATGCAGTTCCGTATGTGTTATCAATGTGCTTCTTTTTGCCATACCAGCGCTGCAGGGACTACAAGCCCCATCGGGCCCAGCACTGACTCGCGTGCATGCTGACGTCACTGGCTGGCTGCACTGGTGTTTGTTTTGTTTAGCCCATGACACACGGTGAGAACTGCGGAGAAGTATATGGCGCTACATGCGTGATCTTGTACCCTTATCATTCAAGGGCATGACTGACAAACTGCCTCTGCCCTGGCGTTAACATTTGCTTCAGAGAAAATAGCATTTATTTTCCCCCTGGTGCAATAACAACGGAGAGATTTGAGCAAATGGTCCATGAATCAAGGTGGGGAGTGGTGTCAGGCAGGGAACATCTGTTTGCTGCCCGCAGTGCAGGCGGCCCGGGTGCGCACTGTATTTTCTCCTCCAGTGAAGGGAAGAGGTGCACTGCCTCACTGCATCCAAAGCAGCCCAGGCCCTGACGGGCCGCTGGTGTCACCAGACCTGCACGCTGTAGTGTGTGCGCCCCATTCATTCCCACTTAACCCTTAAGTTCGTAAAAACTAACTTTATCTGAATGTTTGATGAGTTGCTGCAGCGCTGCTGAACATGCAAGCAGAGGAAAAGGGCGTGGAAAGTAGAGAATTACCAGCTTGGATGCTCTGTATTGTGAAGAAGAGACCGTGTCAGACTTCTTTTGTTGCTATTTGTCAGTACACGCTTTGTGCCGTCCGCAGGAGGACTTCAGTGTGGCTCAGTTAAACGTTTCATGTCACAATGGCCACTAAACTGGAAACGAACGTTCTTGCCCGCCAAGTGGACCCATGTCGTGTGATGCCACCAGTCACTCCAGACTTTTCAGCCTTTAATTGCAGAGATTCTGGAAACATGCTTTTAATAAGAGAGGGAAACTACCAGGTCTGCAATGCAAAGCGCTGCAAAGGGGCATCCAGGAAAGGCTTAGGGTATCACGCGTGGCATGATGGTCAGCTGGCAGCTAAGCACAGTGTTACCCCTTTTAAAGCAGTGAAACTGAAGAGAACTGCAAACGATGCGCGACAGACATCCCATGCTGCATTTAGGAATGATATTCATCGTCCAAACACGAGCAAGCGCATCGATGACAACGTGCAGTGCCACTTGTCACTAAAGCAGCCCTCAATCGCATTCATGTACACGTTGTGCAGATGAAGTTAGTAGCACAACATGGTGTTCTCTCCGTTCGCTCGTTCTGTTCATCCTATAACAGCAGAACACGTTCTTAGGAGGAACTTCAAATGAAGGGAAACATTAATCTATAAATTCGGGCATGTCGCTGCAGCCTCTCCACCTTGTGTGATCTTGGGCAAATGCTGTACCTGACTGTGCATCTGAAACAACAGAGTGTAAACATATGAAGTGTTTAAAATGTGCTGAACGCTGCAATATAGCCCAGTGTACACATAACTGGGCATTGCTCTTCATTAAAAACAGTGTAAGGGGCGGCTCTGCCTGGTAAAGTGGGGCTGAGAAGGATTTTCTGGTCCCGCCAGGTTAACTTTAAGATCCAGCACAGCTGTACACATCCAACATGATCAACTTATATTTCTTAGAAAATGTAGTGGTTGACCCTTCAAAATGAGTCAAGGTTGGAGCATAGTTTAACACCACCCCAGCTTACGTCGTTTTAATAAGAACACATGTACATGTAAATTGTCAACTGCGCAAGAACATCCTCTATCGAGTACTGATACTGTTTTTGATACCTGTCCTCTAAACTTCACAAAACAGAAACAAAAGTAATACCATAACACATATGACTAAATTACCATATCCCCATGCTCGGACGACTTTCAAACACGTTTACAAAATGACCTAAACAAAGTTAACCCACACAATCCCCTAAGTCTCTCAAGCATCATGCAAGTTCCCTGGCTACTACTGAGTCACGGGAGAAGGGCATGAAAAAAAGAGCATGGAAACCGGAAGTTTTAACCAAGCCTGTCCTCTTAAAATGCCGTAATTCATGTATACATCGTAAAATTTGCACTTTACATTCTATTGTTTGGCCACTGAACAGACGAATAAAGCTGTTTTTCTTGATCACGTAATGTGCTATTGTCAATGTTTTGGTTTTTTTCCCAAATTATCCTCCTTTTTCTCAGAGGCTGAAAGTGAAATTGATTCCCACCGCCAGTTCCAGGACATGTTTTCTGATGGCTATTAGGAACATGAAACTATGGCCCTCATTATGACATCGGCGGTACTCTCAGAATACCGCTGATGCCACGGGCACCAGAAGACTGCCAGTGATGGTGGTCTTCCGTCTGCCATATTATGGATACTGCAGGATTTCCACCACAATAAGGGCGGAAATCTGGCAGTAGGCATGCTGGTGGTTTAGGGGCCGGGCGGTGCTACCACCTGCACCGCCCCACCAGTAGGACGCCGCCAGCTGTATTTTTGACCAAACAGACGGCCTGGCAGTGTCCTGCTGGTGGTAGAAGCGTCCCTTCCCGTTCCCTGCTGGATGACCTTCCCGCTGGACAAGTTAAGTTGGGCGTCTGATAGTTGGGGGGGGGGGTTGTGTGAGTGTGTGGTGTTTGCCTGTGTGTATGAATGTGTGTGTACGTGTGTAAATGCGTCTGAGTGTTGTGGTGCATGCGTGGTTGTATGTGTGTTAGTGAATGCGTGTATGAATGATGAAGTGAGTGCATGTTTGAATGTCTGTATGAATGCGTCCCTGAATGCGTGTGAGTATGTCAGAGTGCACGTGTGCCTGAATGCGAGTTGGTATGTATGAGTGAAGGCGTGTATGGATGAGTGTGAGTGGATGTGTGTATGGAAATGTAGGTGAATGGGTGTATGCGTGGTGCATGTGGGTGTCTGTGTGCAAGTATGCGGGGAGGGAGGTGGGGCGCTGTGACTATATGTGGGTGTGGGAGGGGGTGATGTCAGTGTGTGGCTGTGTGCGTGTATGGCTGTGAGGCGCTTGTATGGTGAGTGCATGTCTGTGTGTGCATGAACGGGTGTCATGAGTGAGTGTGTGTGCGTGTGTGGGGGTGAGTGAATGGATGGGTGGGGGTGTGTGTGTTTGAATTGGGAGGTGTGTTTGGATGGAGGGAGGAGGGTTAGGTGTTTGCTTGGGGGGGGGGTGAGCTGTCTGCCAGTGACAGGCAGAATTGTTTGCCTATAACTCACCTTGTGGTGGTCCTAGGACAATGGGACCACCATCAAAACGGTCAGCATGACGTGCTCTTTCGGGCTAGGTCATCTCTGGGTCCCCACACTACACTGGGCTGGGCCAACATAATAATATAAGCAAATATAATAAATAATAGCAATATTTTCATTTTTTGTTGCAGATAGAGGAAGAAGGTAAATTGAAGTGCTTTAGTTATCTGCAGGGCCCCTGGAATTATGTGGCAGAGCGAACCAAATTATTTGGCAGAGTTGACAAATGTATGTGGCAAGAAAAGTCCAGTCACAAATTTATAACAGCAATAGCTCTACCTCAAGCAAATGGGGGACCTATTGCATTGCAAATGCTTGTTTAAACAGGAACTTTATCCACCTCAGTGCTCTGATGACACTGCAATGAGTGTCATAAGAGACGTCAGGTTGTCATCTGTACTGTGTATATTGTATATGGCACGACATTATTACCTATTAAACCATACAAAAGCGAGTTTTTTGTACAGCAAATTGTGAAATTAATTCCTTCAACGTGCTCTCAGATCTGATATTCAACTTAAAGGAGGCACACTGATGCAAAGTGAGTTGCTAGGGTTACCATTTGGTCACTAATGGAATCCACTATCTCAACCCAGGTGTTTAGAAACAGTGCAAATCAGCCACTGGCTACTATGTAACTCAGGCACTGGAGGGCCACCTACTTTTCTCTCCCTTTAACCACAAAGGGCTCAATGCTCTGTGTTCAGTTACTTCATAACCTACATTAGAACAGCATACTCACAAAATACAAGTATCACAGTGTGACAGATAGAGGTGAAGCATGTCTTTGCTGAAAGCTACTGGAATGAGAGAATTTCTTCAAAGTTTAAATAAATCCCTTACGGGGATACTAGATGAGGACAAACTCTAAGTATAACAAGCATTGGCAAAGCCAATAGGTTTCACCTCTATGAATGTTTTTTGTTAATTTGTTTAGATGTGTGACACAGGAGCAACAGCTGCTGTGCAGCATGCCTTAAAGTTTCCAAAAACAAAAAACATCATGATATGGTCAGTGTTAAATTTGAATGTGCTCCAGTGAAAAGAACTGTTCCATCCAATACATCAGCGAAAATATGTTTTCAAAGTGGAGCCAGGGAAAGTAAAAAGGCAAATACACACTGAAAGAATGATAAGTTAGCCGCAGGTGGTGCCTCCAGAAGAATTCAGCACACGCTAAATATCTGCAAGCAGTGAAAGTGTAGAAAATAGGCGTGAAACTAATTAAGTGTAAGAACTAAGGTAATAGGGCGCTTAAACAATTAAACTGAAGTATCTGTGAGAGCTACCAGGAAAATAATTCTTCCTGTCAATATATCAGCGACAGCGCAGTTTCAATGCGAGGAGGCAGGGAAAGTAAACTTAAAATGCACGATGAACTAAGAAAGGCATGCAGACATAAGAGCAACAGGGCCCCAGGGCACTGATAAAAAGTGTTGCACTGTGGCCTGTTGTTTCCTGTGACAAGATGTTATCATGTTACCTAAAAGCAGTGCTTAATTTGTGCTTGTTGTTTCCGGTGCTGAGCACAGGCACTTATTTTTGAAGGCCGGCGCTTATTCTTCTGCCTCAAGCATTTTCTGCGAGCAAAAGACACATATCGGAATGACGGAGGAAGAGAAAAACAAAAAAGCGTCACAAAGGGAGAAAGTAGAAAGCTGCAAGGGTGAGCTGAAGGGGCAGGGAATGGCTTTATATGGATTGAAGAGGCCCGAGATGGCTTCAGGATTGCGCTGCCTCAGTATTCTGTGTTCTGACATTTAATTGCAGCAGCCCCGTGTTTAAGAGGAGGACTTTGGGCTCCGGCACATTTTTATTTACAAATTAAGCACTGCCTAAAAGTGAATACCTGGCTGGACAGTGAACGGCCTTATAAACAGTGTGAAGTTCTGTGAACTGACATATGTTAAAGTACAAACAATAAATTACTCTCTGAGATGTTCAACAGAAGGAGCTGTACGCTTGAAAGAATGTCCTTTATTTATGAGTTTTGCAGCATGACAAAGTGTAAATGCATAATGCCTTTGGCACGTGCAAGGTGAATGGGGTAATTATTGTATGATCTTAAGGAGAGTGGTTGGGGGAATAAATGTGTTTGAGTAAATGTATAAGTATGAGAGGGCAGGTGCACGGATGAGTGTGTAAATACTATGATTAAGAAACGGAATTGAAGCGGCTAGAGGCCATAGTGCTCCGGGCTAGTTTATGCATTGTCTCTTCCATCCTTACTTACAAGCGGGACACACGAGTCATTGTGAGGCGCTATGGGAACTAGGCACCCCTGGGACTAGCTGGACAGTAGCCTACTTTGTGGAGAAGAGTAGCAGCTTTCTATTAGTGAAGAAGGGGCCAACAGTTGTTAAAGAAGAAGTAGGCACAAATCTCCCAGTCACTGGAGCACAGTCAAATACAGCACAGACTAATGTGGGTTACGTTTTGACATATAAAATGCGTACGCAGAGAAGTGTACATACGAACATTTTCAAAGATGTGCTTATCCAAAATAATCCCAAGAAAGTGAATCCTCATTAAGGAACATGCCCAGACCCCCTGTGTAATGGTGTAATGCTCACTACAAGACAGCTGCTTCCTCTCCAAAGGAGCGTGTAGAGAGGACCCCAATTTCCACCCTTGCGGCACTCAGCTAGTGTTTATGTTTATATATATGAAAATTGTCACTTACCCAGTGTACATATGTTCATGGCATGTTCTGCTGCAGATTCACATGCTGTGCATTAGTCCACCATCTAGTGTTGGGCTTGGAGTGTTACAAGTTGTTTTTCTTTGAAGAAGTCTTTTTGAGTCACGGGATCGAGGTACTCCTCCTCTTCAGTTCCATTGCGCATGGGCATCGACTCTATTGTTGGATTGTTTTCCCGCAGAGGGTAAAGGAAGGAGTAATAGAGCATATAGGTATAAAGCAAGAGATGTCCATGCTAATGTAAATGTATATACATATGTACAAATGTTTGTAACTCAAACGACTACAGGCTTCCGGGGAGGAGGGAGGGTGCATGTGAATCTGCAGCAGAACATGCCACGAACAGATGTACACTGAGTAAGTGATATTTTCCGTTCGACGGCATGCGTAGCTGCAGATACAAATGCTGTGCATAGACTACAAAGCAGTTTGCCCTCCCATAAATTAGCAGTGGGTAGCCTGTAGGAGTTGAAGTTGTTTGAAATAATGTTCTTAGAGCAGCTTGACCTACTGTGGCTTGTTGATGTGATAATACATCTACACAGTAGTGTTTAGTGAATGTATGTGGTGTTGACCATGTGGCTACTTTACATATTTCAGCCATTGGTATATTACCTAAAAAAGCCGTTGATGCACCATTTTTCCTTGTAGAGTGTGCTTTAGGAGTAACAAAAAGCTGCCGTTTTGCTTTAATATAGCATGTTTGGATGCATCTTACAATCCATCGTGCTAAACCTTGTTTTGATATCGGATTCCCTGTATGAGGTTTTTGGAAAGCGACAAATAGTTGTTTAGTCTTTCTAAACGGTTTAGTTCTGTCTATATAGTACATTAAAGCTCTCTTGATGTCTACTGTATGTAGAGCTCTCTCTGCCACAGAATCTGGCTGTGGGAAGAAGACTGTCAGTTCCACTGTTTGATTTATATGAAATGATGATACCACTTTAGGTAGAAATTTTGGATTTGTTCTTAGTACAACTTTATGTTTGTGTACTTGGAAGAAAGGTTCTTCAAGAGTAAAGGCTTGGATTTCACTTAATCTTCTTAAAGAAGTAATTGCCACTAGAAAGGCAACTTTCGATGTTAGAAATTGAATTTGGCAGGAGTGCATAGGCTCAAATGGTGGTCCCATGAGTATTGTAAGCACCAGATTTAGATTCCAAGAAGGATTTGGTGGTGTTCTTGGCGGAATGATGCATTTTAAACCTTCCACGAATGCTTTAATGACAGGAATTCTAAATAAAGAGCTATGTTGTATAGTTTGTAAATATGTAGAAATTGCAGTAAGATTAATTTTTATTGAAGCAAATGCCAAGTTTTATTTTTGTAAATGAAGTAAATAACATACAATATCTTGTATTGATGCTGTAAGAGGGTCTATATTTTTGGATGGACAATAATATACAAACCATTCCATTTGTTTGCATAGCAGTGTCTAGTAGTGGGTTTTCTCGCTTGTTTAATAACTTCCATACATTCTGATGGGAGTTGTAAATATCCAAACTCTATGACCTCAGGAGCCTAATTGCTAGATTGAGTGTCTTGGGATTTGGATGCCTGATTTGGCCTTTGTTTTGTGTCAACAGATCTGGTTTGGATGGGAGTTTGGAGTGTGGTACTACGGACAGATCTAATAATGTTGTGAAGGGAAGGAGTGGGAGAGGGGGAAAAGCGTATGCAAATATCCCTGACCAACTGATCCATAGAGCATTCCCCTTGGATTGGGGATGTGTGTGTCTGGATACAAAGTTTTGTCATTTTGTGTTTTATTTTGTTGCGAACAGGTCTATATTTGGAGGTTCCCACTTTTGAAAGTATTTTCGAAGTACTTGAGGGTGGAGTTCCCATTCATGAGTTTGTTGGTGATTTCTGCTGAGGATATCTGCCAACTGATTGTCTATCCCTGGAATGTATTGAGCCAATAGATGAATTTGATTGTGGATTGCCCATTTCCAAATGGTCTGGGCTAGAAGGGACAGTTGGAATGAATGTGTCCCTCCCTGTTTGTTGAGATAATACATGGTTGTCATGTTGTCTGTTTTTATAAGAACATTCTTCTGTGTGAGAAGAGGTTGAAAAGCTTTGAGTGCTAGAAAGACAGCTAATAACTCTAAGTGGTTTATGTGTAGCTGTTTGTGTTTGACATCCCATTGCCCTTGAATGCTGTGATAGTTTAGGTGAGCTCCCAACAAATCATTGATGCATCTGTTGTAATTATGGTCTGAGGCATAGGGTCTTGAAATGGCCGCCCTTTGCTTAGATTTGTGGAATTCCACCACTGAAGGGACATGTATGTTTGGCGGTCTATCAACACTAGATCTTGAAGTTGACTGTGTGCTTGTGACCATTGTTGTGCACGGCACTGTTGTAAGGGCCGCATATTTAGTCTTGCGTGTGGTACAATTGCAATACATGATGCCATAATTCCTAAAATTTTCATGACAAATCTGACAGTGTATTGTTGATTTGTTTGTATTTGTGTGATTATATTTTGGAACGCTTGTATCCTTTGTGTATTTGGATACGCTAGAGCCTGCTGAATGTTTAGTATTGCACCCAAATACTGTTGTATTTGTGCTGGTTGAAGGTGTGATTTTTGGTAGTTTATTGAGAAACCTAGTGTGTGTAAGGTTTGTATTACATAATGCGTATGATTTTGGCATTGTGTATGACTGTTAGACTTTTCATCCTTGGTGTGGTCTCACTTAACATTTTGCCTCGGTTCCCCAGGTTGTTGATGTGTGCTGGACTCTGATTTTGCTGTTTTTGTTACTCTGGGCACTTTACCACTGCTAACCAGTGCTAAAGTGCAAGTGCTCCTTTACAAGATGTGTATGTAATTGGTTTATCCATGATTGGCATATTTGGTTTACTAGTAAGTCCCTAGTAAAATGCACTAGAGGTGCCAGGGCCTGTAAATCAAATGCTACTAGTGGGCCTGCAGCACTGGTTGTGCCACCCACATAAGTAGCTCTGTAATCATGTCTCAGACCTGCCACTGCAGTGTCTGTGTGTGCAGTTTTAACTGTAAATTCGTCTTGGCAAGTGTACCCACTTGCCAGGCCCAAACCTTCTCTTTTCTTACATGTCAGACACCTCTAAGGTAGGCCCTAGGTAGCCCCAAGGGCAGCGTGCAGCCTATGGTTAAGGTAGGACATATAGTAATGTGTTTTATATGTCCTGACAGTGAAATATTGCTAAATTCGTTTTTCACTGTTGCAAGGCCTGTCCCTCTCATAGGTTAACATGGGGGCTATCTGATTAAAGTGGAGATTCCCTTTGGGAGTGGATGGACATGTGGAGTTTGGGGTCTCTGAGCTCACAATTTAAAAATACATCTTTTAGTAAAGTTGATTTTGCGATTGTGTGTTTGAAAGTGCCACTTTTAGAAAGTGAACATTTTCTTGCTTATTCCATTTCTGTGACTCTGCCTGTTTGTGGATTCCCTTTCTGGGTCAGTTTGACAGTTGGGCTGTTTGCACCTCACACTAGACAGTGACACAAAGGGAGCTGGGTGTAGTCTGCATTTCCTGATGAGCCATCTGTGCTAGGAGGGAGGGGAGGAGTTGTCATTTACACCTGAAAGGGCTGTGCCTGTCCTCACACAATACAGTATCCAACCCCCTGGTGAGTGTCTGGGGCCTGGCCTGGGCAAGGAAGGATTTCAAATTCAGAAGAGACTTACTTTGAAGTAGGCCTATTTCAAAGGAGAAATTGGGTATAAGAAGGGCACCCAAAATCACAGACTTTAGAAACACTTCAGGAAACAAGGGGAACCTCTACCTGGAGAAGAGCTGAAGAGCTGAGGAAGAAGAACTGCCCTGCCTGTGACTGTGCTTTGTGGAGCTACCCTGCAGTTGCTGCTTCTGCCAGAGTAAGAGGGCAAAGACTGGACTTTGTGTGCCTTCCAACTTGAGAAGAAATCTCCAAGGGCTTGATTTAGAGCTTGCCTCCTCTTGTTTGAAGTCTCAGGGACTGCAAAGACTTCTGTCTGCCAGCACCTGGAGTCTCCGGAGAGACTCCTACTCTGCCCTGTGGTGTCCATCCAGTTCCTGGGACCCAGAAAGGAGAAGCTGGCAGCCTAAGAAGAAGAAATCCACGTACAGAGTGCCTTGCGCAGAAAAGATCGACGTGACTCCGATCTGCAGCTGAAGAAACGCCGCACCACCGGCTCCGCAGCTGAAAATTGACGCTCGCCGGAAACAGGACCGAAGAATCAACGCACGTAGCAGGAGAAACGACGCGCAGCATCACTGACGGAAATTGGGAGATCACAACCTGCGGCTGGGTTCTCGGATCATCGTGCGGCTGGATTTCTGACGCGAACCATCGTTGTGCGTGCAAAAACAAAACAAGGCCTGTCTGGACCCGTGTGCGACCGAATCAACGCATCACTCTCCCGCAAAGAGAAGAACCGATGCACGCCGACTCGACAGAAGGGGGAAGCGACCCAAGGTCTCGTGAGTGAGTGATATCGACGCTTCGCAAGCCCTTTTTGACGCACACCCGCCTGTGCAGGGTTATTTTTGACGCGCAACAGGTACATTTTCACGCTAGCAGCGCTAGCATGTGTTTAAAACTACTTAAAGACTCTTTTTGATTTTTAATTGATAACTTGACTTGTGGATTTTTGTCTTTTTGGTCTTGTATTGTTTAGATAAATAATTCCTATTTTTCTAAACCTGTGTTGTGTCATTTTGTAGTGTTTTCATTAGATTACTGTGTGTGTTGGTACAAATACTTTACACCTAGCACTCTGAAGTTAAGCCTACTGCTCTGCCAAGCTACCAAGGGGGTAAGAAGGGGTTAGCTGAGGGTGATTCTCTTTTACCCTGACTGGAGTGAGGGTCCTTGCTTGAACAGGGGGTAACCTGACTGTCAACCAAGGACCCCATTTCTAACAATGACAGTTTGATTTTATTAGCCAGTCGTCTAGATATGGAAAGACATCTATATGTTGCCTTCTTAGATAGGCTGCTACTACTGCCAAGCACTTTGTGAATACCCTTGGTGCTGTTGTTATTCCAAAGGGTAACACTTTGAATAGGTAGTGTTTTCCTTGAATTACAAATCTGAGATATTTTCTGTGTGCGGGATGTAAAGTTACAATGTGGAAATGTCCTGACAGGATGTAAAGATTGAGAGTCCTGAGGTCTAATATTGGCCTGAGGGTGCCATCCTTTTTGGGAATTAGAAAATATAGTGAATAAACTCCTGTTCCTATTTGAGACTGTGGAATCATTTATATTGCTTGTTTGAGTAGTAGAGATTGGACCTCTTGTTGTAACAGAATTGTGTGTTCTGTGGATAGTTTGTGTGAACTTGGTGGAATATTTGGAGGAGTGTTTATCAATTCTAGGCAATAGCCATTGAAGATACTTGACAACACCCAGTTGTCTGTGGTAATATTTTGCCAATTTGTGTGAAATTGTTGTAGTCGTATTGTCCTCTATATGTGCCCCTAAAACTACCATGTTGGTATTGCGGTTGGTAGGTTGGCTTTGTCTGCGAGGTGGATGCCTCTGAGTGCTGCGTTCTGAAACCACCTCGAAACTGACGTTTACGAAAGGGCCCCCTATATGGTGCAGAGTAGGGTGCACCCATTGCCTTTGCTGTGTCAGAGTCCTTTAGAAATTTTTCTATGGCTGTGTCTACTTCTGGCCCAAAAAGATGTTTTTTGTCGAACGGCATGTTCAACACAGCCTGCCGTATTTCTGGCTTGAATCCAGAAGATCTGAGCCATGCATGTCTGCGTATAGTGACTGCAGTGTTGACACTCCTAGCAGCAGTATCTGCTGCTTCTAGGGCAGATCTTATTTGGTTGTTTGTAATGGCTTGCCCTTCCTCCACTACTTGTTGTGCCCTTTCCTGCTGTTCTTTGGGGAGATGCTGTATTATGTCTTGCATCGTGTCCCAGTGGGCTCTGTCATAGCGAGTTAATAGTGCTTGCGAGTTGTCTATCCTCCACTGATTTGCTGCCTGGGACGCAACTCTTTTCCCTGCAGCATCGAATGTCCTGCCTCTTTATCAGGAGGGGTGCATCTCCTGATGACTGACTATTTGCTTTCTTCCTGGCAGCGCTAACTACCATAGAATCAGGAGGTACCTGATGGGTGATATAATCAGGGTCAGAGGGTGTAGGTTTATATTTCTTCTCTATCCTAGGTGTTATGATGCGTGCCTTAACTGGTTCACTAAAGATCTGATCTGCATGTTTTACCATGCCTGGGAGCATCAGGAGGCATTGATACTTAGAATGTGTTGAGGATAGAGTGTTAAATAAGAAATCCTCTTCTAGGGACTCTGTATGCATGGTAACACCATGATATGCTGCAACCCTAGCTATGACTTGATTATAGACAGTACTATCCTCAGGTGGTGATGGTTTAGAGCAGTGGTTCCCAAACTTTTTTGATCCCCGGCTCCTTTGATCTATTGGCTGTGTTGGCCACGCCTCCCCGTTATGTTACTTTTTTTGGCGGGTGGGGGAACGTAATCCCAGCCTGTACCTGTACCTACACTATTTACCGTTTGTCTTCTTTATTCTCTCCTTCACGTTGCTGAAAACCATTTATTGGAAACTATTTTTGTTATAGGGATATTATTAATGGTACTTTGGCGCCCTCCGCTGGTCAGAATAATTAATGCAGGGTGTTTTTTTCCAATACCACGAGGAAAAGCTACCGATTCAAAGCACCTCCGAGTGGTTTCCAGACTGTGTGCGGCGCCCCTGGCTAGTTTTGACGGCGCACCAGGGAGCCGCGGCGCACAGTTTGGGAACCACTGGTTTAGAGGGATAGCTGTCTGGATCGTTACTTGGAATGGAATCAGGGTCATAAAGATCCCATGGGTCCATATTGTCCTGTTATGAATAGTAAGAATGAGTGGGTGACTGCACTGGTGTAGGGCTGGTAGGAGGAGAAGTAGGTAGGTGGGGAGAATGAGGAGGACAGTGAGGAGGAGAAGATTGAGGAAGTGGTGATTTCTCCTTCTGTTTTGGCACTTTAGCTGGAGGCTGCATAGTGTCCAATTCCTCCTGAAAAGCTAGCTTCCTCTTTGTTTTTAAAGGAGGTGCTGTCAGAATTCTTCTTGTTTCCTTATGGATGTGGATCCTGGATTGCCTTTCATCCATAATTTCTAGAATTGGTTGTACCTCTAACTCCTCTTCAGAGGTTTTGTGGTTTTCTTTAAGTCTCTTTGAAAGTCCATGCTCCTCTGTGTAAGTTGATCTTTTCGGCTCCGAAGCCTGCTTTTTCGGGATCGAAAAAGATGGAGAGGTCTAAGGTTTCGGCTCCAAAACTGGCTTTCTAATTTTCGACTCCGAAAAGTGGTGTTTAGTGGAGTCGGAAACAGAGCTCTTAGTTGTCTCCAATGTTTTTAGAGGAGTGGCCTTTTCGGTGCCGAACTGGGAAGTTGGTCACCGACAGTCTTTTTTCGGACCGAGCCATGGCCTTCTGGCAGTGGCGTACCCAAGGCCTTCTGTTTTTTCTTTTGTGAGGGTGCAGGGGCAGACATACTCATATGTTGTCCTGCTGTGACTGGACTGTCTTCGTCTGATTCCTGCTCGGACTTGGAATCTGGAACCGAGACTGCAGTCTGCTTCAACTCTTAGTCTTCCACGTCGAGATGTTCCCCACTCCTCGACGCCATTTCGAGCCTTCTTGCTCTTCTGTCTCTAAGAGTATTTTTCGATCGGAAGGATCGACAGGCCTCGCAGTTTTCTTCCCGATGGTCTGGGGAAAGGCAGACGTTGCAAACCAGATGCTGGTCTGTATACGGGTACTGTGCGTGGCACCGAGGACAGAATCTGAATGAAGTCCGGTCCATGAGGCTTCCACGCGGTCGGCCCGAATATCCCCGAGTTGGGCGTGCGCGCCCAAAGGGCAAACAAAGCTGTTTTCCCGACTGTAGTGATGTGTCGATGGAAGATTATGAACCCGATCGATACAATACTGACGAAAAGAGAGTTTTCCAAAGTTTTCCGAATTGAAATCTCAGAGCGAAAGTAAACACGTCCGAACCCGACGACAGAAAGAAAACAATCTAACAATGGAGTTGATGCCCATGTGCAATGGAACCGAAGAGGAGGAGTCACTCGATCCTGTGACTCAAAAAGACTTCTTCGAAGAAAAACAACTTTTAACACTCCGAGCCCAACACTAGATGGTGGACTAATGCACAGCATGTCAACCAGACGTCAGGGCACTCGTGAATAAAAGTTCAGTCAATCATATATTCTGTGTCTTGATATCTTGTTCACAGTCATCCAGCAAAAGTCGGACCAGGATACAATGCAAAAAGTTCAGTTTATTCTTGAGATAAAGTGTCCATTTAGAGCAACAATATCCATAAAGTATCCATTTAGAGCAACCACAGCCAACACGTGTTTCGCCCTATTAGAAAATTAATCTCAAAGACTTCATCAGGGCTTATGCAAATACTGTGTGTGACCACAGTTCCTGAGACTTAAAAGAAGTTCTCCTGGCAACCTAAATGGCATACCATCCCGTATAGTAAGGTCCAAAATCTAACACATATTCTAGAATGGTGTGTGTACACACCCGTGAGTACCTTTATAAGTTATAAGGAGAAGGACCCCTTGCCTTGTCTCCTGCGGCGCTCTCATGTATAACATCATCTGCACATTTTCCTTTCCAAATCTCTTCTACTGATCATTTTAGTAAATGGGAGCTGAAAGACTTAGGGCCTCATTACGAGGCTGGCGGAGACCTCCACGACACATGAGAGCGCCGCAGGAGATATTGTTGCTCTAAATGGACACTTTATCTCAAGAATAAACGGAACTTTTTGCATTGTATCCTGGTCCGACTTTTGCTGGATGACTGTGAACAAGATATCAAGACACAGAATATATGATTGACTGAACTTTTATTCACGAGTGCCCTTACTTCTGGTTGCCAAGTTTTGTTTCCTTTGAAACTTAGGAGGAGTGTGGAGGATCCTCCTGCCAGGAGCACCGTGCATACATTTTTCCACTATCATTACTGTAAATTTGGTGACTTACTGTGAGCGCTGATTCCTATGTTTTTCTTCCATAATGCACAGCATGTGTATCTGCAGCTACACATGCCATTGAATATATATATACACATACATATATATATACACATACATATATATATATGTGTGTATATATATATATATATTTTTTTTTTTTACACGTTGCGTTGGAGACTTCCAAGTGCAGTGCTTTGACCAAACATCCAAACATATATTAAATGCTTCAATTAAAAGAATTCCTCCAGTACATCAGCCAAAGCACAATAATGCACAGATTCAATGCATGCTGCCAGGGAAAATAAAAAAAAACAAAAAACAAAATGGGTTATAAACTAAAAGTGAAATATCCGTGCGTGCTGCCAGGAAGAGAATTCTTCCATCTGATACATCATCAAAAGCAGTTTCAATGCTTGCAGCCAGAATGAAGTATCAATGCGTGCTCCCATGAAAAGATTTCTTCCTTCATCAAAAGCACAATTTCAATGCGTGCAGGCAGGGAAAGAATGGAATCCCAGCCTTAACCTAATGAATGAAGTTACAGCCAAAAGTGGATGCGAATGAGTAATTGCGCCGTGGGATACTAAGAAAAGCAAACCCAAAAAAGAAGCAACAACCAATCAAAACAAAGGAAAAGTAAAGTGACAAGCACACGGACAAATAAGAATAGAAGGCGGGATGTAAATCCCTTTTACGATGTATTGAATAGAGTAAATTTCACAAGAAGAGAGCAAGAGCTGTGCAGGCCAAACCTAAAAATGGAAGCCAGGTGATCTAATTTACGTATTTTTCAAGGTGAAATAAATCTGCTGTAATTCAGTGCAGTAATCACATCTTCTCCCATGCTCTGATCCTTTACACTTTCATGGACATGGTGGGGCATGTAGGTGCTAAAAACAGCAATGTTATGGAGTGCTTTTGTAATCCAGAGATTAAAGGTAGCATGGCTGGATTCAGTATAAAAAGGTTTATCTGGTTCGATGAAAAATTCTGCACATTGCATTTGGAAAAGCTTAGATTTCTGTTGTGCGGACGCGTTTGCTGACTTAGGTTGTGATCTATCAGGGGACAGAAAAGTGAGGGCTATGTGAGCCAATCAACCAATCAGAATAAAATTCAGGTGACATATAAGTTCCACAGAGGTTAAAATCGGATCGACAATATGGCCAGCAGCACGGGCGGGACTGGTCACCCCCTGGGAGGCAGACCACATATTGTGCATAAGCTTAAAAAACGTTTGACTGCTTGAAGTTCTGAAAAAGCAATTCATAGGTTGCAATTAGCAATTACCATAAGATTAGATACTCTAAGAGCAAGAGAAGAGATGCAGTCGGATTGTTTTCCCTCCAAAACTGGGGTAGAGAATCGGTGGTTGATAGATCAGGGTTAACATAAAAGAACAAGCACTAGTAGATACTGAACAAAACAAGCATTGTGCGTCCCGAAAATCATTCATATGTCTAGTCCTAAGAAATATATGTACCAAATAAATTACTGCTTGTTAGCTCTTCCAACCTATCAACATGGCTGATTTTGGAGGCAGCAGGTAGAGACAAAGGAATATCAGGTGTTGAAGACTCATTAAGACAAGTCTATATTATAAAAAATAAACCTAGTTTAAGATCCTCAATAAAGTTCATGATCTCAGAACTGGGCTTCGATAGTGGCCTCACATTACTGCATTACATTATGTAGCACTGCTCTTAGAAATCCCTTTGAGGGATTAACAATTTTAGAGGACATATCAACCTTTTCTACGGGTGCACCTGTAGCAATGGAGAGGTAGGTGGAAGCATTATCACCTATCAGTTCTTTGTTATGGTCAGTAGGAGTCAGAGAGAGAGAAGGAAATTGCAGGATTAAATGACAGAAGACAAATTCTGGAATGGGGAGAACCTGGGTTCTGACTGTGGGTGCGTCCAGGTTCCGGAAGAGGAAAAGGTGGAGAGTGAAAAAACAAAGGGCCTGATTTAGACTTCAGAGTATGGATTCTACTCCATCAGCACAAAAGAGTAAAATACTCAGTCGGCATGATGGACTATCCGGTCTGTGAATTTAGAGTTGTCCGCCAGACCACCGGCAAATCAGGCCATTGACAGGAATTGCAGTCCCTATGGTTACTGTCAAGAAGGTGGACGTTTGACGGATGGCTCCATCAGACAGGATGACCGCCCATGACGTTTTTAACAAGTTTGTATGACCAAAAAACAAATCCAAAAGCGAGATTTTGTTTCTGAAAAAACAACAGCTAATCACTGCCACACCATGGGAGCTTTCTCCCATGCCGGTGGTCTCAGTTAAAGGTTTTGTCCCTTACCACCACATTTTCCACAGCAGCAACGGAGTGTAAAAAGTGGCATTCCCACCACCCACATAAAATGGTGTGGGCAGACAAATGAACAATACTCCAACAGACCTTAATCTATCAGGCCATCAGTGGTGTATGAGTGACAGCGATAGAGTAGCCTGCACCGCTAACATACTTAAGGTCTGTCCTACTGTAAATCAGGTCAGAGGGACATTCAGTTTGGTGGTGAGGGTACTCATAATGAACAGTCGGTGGTAGCTTATCTATAGTCCTATCTAGCAGGCATTTCTCCATCTACCTACTGGCGGTGATGCTTGCTCTCCTCGTCCAAATCAGTTTATTCTGTCATGACTGGTACCACAGAGCCTTCTGAGTGTAAGAGGCATGGGAGTAGTACTTGGTTACAGTAGGTAATTAGGATATTTAATGGAGCTGTTGTCCTACAACTCCCAAAATTCTCCTGTGTTGTTCTCTCACACAAACACATTGAAAACACTGTAAATTGAAGATCATGTTTTTGGTTGGGCTTCACATAACGACAACGTTGAAAGGCGCAGGACATTTTTTGTCTTCATGATCTTAGGCCCAAAATGAATCTCTGGTGGTGCCGCTAACTGCCTCTGCTCCCTTTCACCACTGGCACAGCCCACTTCCAGAGGTGGTACTGCTGCTAGGAGCAACAGTGTGGGTCTCACATTACATGAATTCAGGAGACCTGCACACAGACAGGTATGGATGGAGCAGTGTCGGCAAATACCTTTGCTCAACATGTAGGCCGAGTTATCATTTCCAGTTCATGTCATGTCAGAACTATAAAAGTATATACACCATGAAGCATGTTTTGCACTCTATTTGTTCTAGTATTGCACTACAAGACTTCTGTAAAGATGCAGTCTGATGGACGGTTCTATTCAATGATTTGGGGAACTTTAAAACTGAGTGCTTAATAGGCCTTGGACTAACTGGCATTGTTTCTCAATATAAACTGATCCTTTTGGCCAAACCAGAGTCCGCCTTTTTGACTTGGAAGGGTTCTATACACTAGAGCATAGAAAGACTGATAAGTGAGGTAGACTATCCTGAATATTTTCCCTGAAGAAGAAAGAAACACACTCTAGGACCAAGGAAAAATGTTACTGCTGCTGCAACCTGAAAGGAGAAAGGAGTGAAACTCACCAACTTGTTGATGCTCTGCGTGAATTCAGGCCACCACCCCAGATCCAGCTAGTCCATTTGTTACAGTGAGAAGACTTGTTCGAAAAGTGCTTCAGACTGTTCAGCCTTACCAAAGACTGTGCCTTAATGAGGAGTGGGGGAGACAA
Source organism: Pleurodeles waltl (assembly GCF_031143425.1). Taxonomy (NCBI): domain Eukaryota; kingdom Metazoa; phylum Chordata; class Amphibia; order Caudata; family Salamandridae; genus Pleurodeles; species Pleurodeles waltl. The sequence goes on along the minus strand of NC_090448.1, from coordinate 49,841,770 downwards.
GAAGCTCTTGGAGTAGTTCCCTGATGAAGTACAGTGCGCCCAAGATCTCCCTCTCTCTCTTACTTCGATAATGCAAAGTTTGTTCTTCACTGCGATCTGGGGGCCTTTGCATTGATCACTGATACCCTCTTGCATGGCTCATGCAGTGCACCCTCAAATCAAACGCTGACAAACTCTTTGAGGACTGTGTGCCTTTATGCTACCACCAGATCATACCGAAGGCTGAGGACAACTAAGTGCCAACATCATCTCAAAGTCTCTGCATCCTCCACCAGCATCCATTTAATCTCAAGGGCTGGAGAAAACTGAGCCAAAGCCCTGACGCTCCAAAAGCAATTGTCTCCTTTGTCCAACTTCAGATTTGCTCCCTGTGATCTGCTCAACTAAGACCATACGAAGCACCAGATGAGGCTTGATGGCCAGATGAGACTTGAGGGCAGGGGACCGTCCAATGCAGGTGAATGAAAACACACTAAGTGTGTGCCTGCTACGAGAAATTAGCAAGACCTGAAAGCTGCAGGCACCTTTAACTCCCTTTAAACCAGCAGGCACTTTGCTTTGAGTATTTGCCTCCAGTAATATCCATAAGACAACTTTAGAATATCGCGTATAGCCATTCACATAGAAGACAATGCAAAATATCCATTGGCTTTTCCCTTAACCCTGATATTATGTAGGCTATTCATCTCTATTGCTAGGCAATTTATACTTCATGGAAAGAAAGTCTTACATTTTTTCTTAAAATGAAATAACACTGCCATGGCCGTCATTTTTTGTGAGAGACACATGCTGTTTGAGGTTAATGGAATACGCCACGGAAGCCTTCAGGAGTAATCCTAGACAGTGTGGCTTCACTAACCCCTGAAAATCAAAGGCCTTAAATAGGAAGCACTTGGCAGTTCAGTGAGCCGCAGAATATCCTTACTTCTAGGGTACAGGGAGAAAGCCAAGCCTTGGCAAAAGGAAAATAGAGTTGCCCTTAAGTTCAAAACCTTAAAATAGAGCATTCCCGCCAGTCAGTCCGGCGGGAACAATGCTATGAGATAGCATGCGGTTCCCCTAAAGGAACCGCGTGCAATCTCCTAGCACATTCTGAGGGTGCTGGGCGGGGGGGGGCCTGCACTGCCATGTCATGGGCAGTGCAAGGGCCCCCCTGTGGCCCTCTGCACTTGTTCTCCGCCAGCCTTTTCGTGGTGGGGAAACCGCTATAAAAAGGCCAGTGGAGAACAAGGTTGTAATCAGCCGGGCAGCGCTCAATTCAGCGCCACACTGGCTGATTACAACCAGGATTGCCGTCACCCCATCGGGATCATGGATCCAGGCAGAGACGGTGGTCTGTGGGCAGGTCCGCCTGCCAAACTCATAATGTGGCAGTCGGACCACCACAGCCAAACGATCTGACCGCCACCGCGAAACCGCCAGCCTCGTAATGAGGCCCTAAGTCTTTCAGCTCCCAATTACTAAAATGATCAGTAGAAGAGATTTGGAAAGGAAAATGTGCAGATGATGTTAAACAACTGCAGATGACCATCAGGTGTAAAGAGGTTCTAAAGCAGCACAAAACAGAAGTAGTGAGATTTGGACATTGGCATTCTTAGTACGTGCCAATGTCTACTGTGAAAGATTTTCACACATGAGCATGGCCATCATTAAATAACTAGCCACTATTTCAGGAAAGCTGAAGTGGGCATGGCACTAGCATGGACGAAGTTCACTAATGGCACAGGGTGGAACTGACATAAACCTGCTGCTTTTGCTCCAGGGCTGGTGCCAATGAGACTGATCGCAGCGCACAACTACACCAGCAGATTACCCCTGCCACACTCACCATTTTTGCAGGCACCCCACACAAGATCTGATAAAGTCTCAATTCACGCAGCACTGTTTTAAGTGGGAGACAGCCATTTTTGCCGTATTATAGGCAACTCCAAAGTTATATGAAAGTGGCAGACAAGGAGAAAAGAGTAGCAACAGGTTTTGAGAAACGACTCGTACATCAATTCACATGGGCATTTTTTGAGAATTGCTGGCCCACTACCCTGAAGGCTTGAGAGGAGGCTTTTGGATGCATGCTGCTAGCTGCTGTTTGGGCAATACAGCATTCCATCCACTAATTGTGGGGGGCATTGTTCAAAGCAAAACTAGATCATTGGCTGTTGCCTACAGCAACGAATATCCAAGTTGGTTCAGAGCTACAAGAACATAAGATGCATGTCAAATCTGTCTTGGACATTAGTGTTAATTCTCTATCGTGTGTGCCATGTGCAATTGGTATTTGGATGCAAGATGAAGATATGAGGAATGCAGTAAAGTCCATTTTGGATGTGCCAGAAAGCTTAGCAGGTGGAGTAACAGTGGAAACAAGCAGTCCTTAAAAATAAGTCCGGTGAAACCATGCCTTAAATCCAAATAGTATTTTTGTCAAAGTCACTTTCATGGTTAAGAAGTCCTGTCTTATTTATAGGGACAAGAGGAGCTGTGCATGAAAGGTGGGTTGTCCAGAAGGTATGTAAAAAGTTCTGGTTGAATGATATTAGCAAGGGTGTATGGGCTGTCTTGAAAAAAAAGTTTCGTGATACATCATTTCTGGTGGCTATGGACATATACACAAATTGATAGGACAGTTCTTGAACATTTATTCTGTAATTATAGTGACAAAGATCTAAGGACGAATAAGCTGCCTATTATGCCTAGTATTATGGTGGAACACCTTCAACGCCAGTGGCAAAAAATTGACATTGTGGTTAGATTCAAGAGATTGTCAGAAAACGGTTTATGTTTGTGATAATAGATTTTTCCTCCAAATTACTAGATGTAGGTTTTGAAGAAGTGGCTCCCACCGCATAGGAGATTGATTGTTTCAGTACAGTCTTTTATCATGAAGGATACTTTAACGGTTACTAACTGGACCTTGCCCCACCACTGAGGCAACTGAGAGAAAAGATATTTTTGCAGAAATGTATTGGAGCACATAGTAAATTGAGGGGCACGTAAAGAAAGAGATTCTGCAATGTCAGCATTTTGCAAATGCAAACTAAGGAACAGATTTCTGATATCCCTCGCAGGACATCCCTAATTGTGCAGCCATTCAGAGAGAGTGGCAGAGGGAATCCTACGAAAGGGAATCATGCCTCATTAATAAGCGTGAGGCAGCATATTTTTTAAACTCCTAGAAAATGTCCGTTTTCAGCAATATAACATATTGGTAAACCCGGTGCAGCTCAAAAAAGTTTTTGGGTTGGAAACCAGTTGCTGTGTAAAAAAATTACTGTTTTACAGCTCGTGAATAGTAGATTTGGCCATCAGAATATTAATATCTGCTACACCAGAAACTCAAACAACTATATACCTGGTGGAAAAAGCTGCACAGACAGTAGGTCCTGGAGTGAATTAGAGTTGACTTGTTACAAACTACTTATGGTGGATCCATTGGTAAAATATGTGCTTTTTTTAGGCACCGCACTTAAAATGCCCATCAGAAAATAAAGGAGAATGTCACCACCTCAAAATAAGTAACAACTTTAACCAATGAGCTCCACTGGACGCCAATAACTCATATTTAAATGAGATTCTAAGCAACTGGAATTTTCACAATAGTAGTGAGGCTTTAAAAAAAAACATTTTAGGAACCGGATCCATGAAACACCATTTATAACTGGTCACAAGCAGTACTTCGCTGTAAACAGCAGTTTGACTAACTGTTGTGTTTTAATGAGAGTCCAGACGCCAGGGTCATGCAGAGAATAGTCAAAACTTCAGATCTAGAGGCATCCATTAGATCTGGAGCCTAAAATGTCTGTCATGATCTCATCCTTAGTCCCTATGCGCTAACCGAAACAAAAAAAAACACACATTATGTCTGAGCATCAGCCCCGGAAACAGGACGCCTGAGGCGTACTTTCCAAATAAAATATGATTGCTCCCGCCTTCTGCCTCCCACCTCCAGTCACCTCAGCAAGATTTTCAAATTGCCTGGGTGCGCCCGGTGCAGTCTGCCTGGCTCTGGCCTATATTGATTTCGGCTTCCCTGCACCGGTTCATTTTTCAAAGGCAGTTCAAATTAAAGCTTTTAGTGGAAAATATGTACAGTCGCCGAGCCCCCTCCGCCAGCCTTTTCAAACAGAAAGGAATGGCGCCGGCTCCACTTGGGCTGCCCCGTCCACCTGTATCCATTATCCTTCCAGCCGGGCCTCCAGCTGAGGGGCAGAGATTAGGGAGGCTTCCTTCTGCAATCCTGTCCCCTTCTGGGGAGAGTGGTGCGGTAATGAGATGGTGAGGGGGGCGCGTGCGTCCTCTGAGGTGAAGCATCGGCTGTGGTACATCCTGCAGCGGAGGCATCCACACGCTTCTCAGGGGGGAGGACGGAGAGGGTGGCAGGCTAGGGTGGACAGGCAGAGATGTTTGTGACTGCTAGGATGGACAGGCAGAGATGCTTGTGACTGCTAGGATGGAGAGGCAGACATGTTTGTGACTGCTAGGATGGAGAGGCAGACATGCCTGTGACTGCTAGGATGGACAGGCAGAGATGTTTGTGACTGCCAGGCCTTGGTTTTAAGACCCTTTGTACCCCTGCTGGATGAGGTTACCAAGGGGGTTGCACGTTTAACTAAAAAAAAAAAAAATACACACGTCGATTTGTTAGACTCCTGTGGACTGAAAAGCTGTTTTATTAAAAGGCGATAATGGAGCCAACATCTTTAAATGGGCCGGTGCTGTCCGGTACGGAATACCAGCACTTTTTTGATTTTGAGAGGGAGAGTACCTGCACTTCTCAAGAAAAAACGTAACGATTTTAATTAGAGAGTACTGTCTCGTCTCGGAAATAAGCAGGTACTCTGGTATAGAGTACCCGAACTTTTTTTCCGTTTCAAGCACTGGTCTCAACTCCGTTAAGACGCAACAAGTAGCCAGCAACACAGTAGGGCAAAAATATGTATGCACTAGAATTCAACCAAGTTCTACTGACACAGCTGGCCACACGTTCAACTTAATATTTACACAGAACCATGAAAACAGCAATATTTGGAGTGGAGCTAGCTACTGAGTAAGATGGCCGCTCCATGGATTTCTCTGGCCACGCAGGGAGGCCAAAGTGGTGATTTTGCCACCTTAGGGAGGTCCCTGCCTGCTCCAAACAGAGGGTGAGGGAGCACGATGACTTCCCGCACCAGGGACAGCCCCACACGGCACCCACTGGAAGACGATGAGCGGTGGATGAGATTGCAGCCACCAGCCCTCCTGCACACATGACCGCTCAGCGACCAGAGAGATGCCAAAGGCCAATTGACAGCCACAACATCCACACTGCTGGTGGGACTGGGTGTTGGCCCATGCTTGGGTCATATCTGCTGTGCGGAGAGCAAGGTGGGTAACATCCTCATCCTTACCTCGGCCCAAGGTGCTGCTGCTGACAATGTTGATACACCCAGCGGCCTTCTCCCTGCACAGGGTAATAGGCAACAGTCGATGACGGAGAACAGATACATGGTCAATACAGTGAAGCAGCCAAAAAGCAGAAGGCAACGTAATATAGGCTTGTACTGCTCCATATATCAACCAACATGTTAGTGAGCTAAGATTCTCTTACATTTTCGGTACTCCCGGAATAGATTTGGGCATAACAGTTTCTTATTTGCACTTACAGGGCTAGATTAAATAGAAACCCACAGACCATGTAAAATAAGAAATCATTGGTTAACACTCCCTCCTAGTACTGTAAAGACTGTAAGTAGACAGAAACCTTTCTTTACGATGAATAAAGTCCTCTATTGACTGTATGACATCATCCTGGTATACGAGAACCTTCTTTCTGAATACTGAGTTGGCATCGGCTCTCTAACTGCTCTTTGGATCTACTTATTTGAGTAAACAACAGGTCATCATCCAGAAATGATAGCATTGCAAGGTCCCAGAGCAAATGCCAACAATTCACATTACTGTCAATGACCAATAGCTTTATGGGACAGTGACATAGCATAGTGTCATATAATGTACACTGTTACTATCTGATCATTGTAGTTGGACTTCATGACTTTTCCAAATGGAAAAAATGTACAGCTTCTACTTTGAATGATGGATGAGTGAGCTTGTCTAGATTCGCAGCCACCTCTGATTCTCATCAGGTGCTCGACTGCTTTGTGATAGATTATATCAAATATGTTAATAGCAGACAGCTATATGTCTATCTTGAGAACGATGAGGTAGTTACAGTTCTTTGAAGCCATATGAGGTGGGAAATTAGCTGCCTCCTTAAAACAGAATAAGAGGTTGGAAGTCAAATTGGATTCCGTTTGGAAAGAAATCACTGCCTTAGGCAATAAGATGGGTACTTTTCAATCTACAATTGCAGAAATTTCAATCGAGATAAAATTTACACATTCTGACATAGCTGCTATACATAAGTGTTTGATTGCTACTGATAGACGATTGAAAGATCTGGATAGGCAAGTATATTAATAACCAGACTGGGTGGCTGAGACCTCGCAACTGAAAATGCATGTTCACAGATCTTGAAGATTGTTCGTGGCAGGATAACATCTGAATATATTGAGTCCCAAAGGAGGCAGAACATGTCAAAATGCTTACATTTCTACAGTCTCTCATTCCCCATCTAGTGAATATACAATTTTCCATCCCATTAGAATTCCAATGTGGACACAGAATTTGTGCATGACAGGGTCGGTCAATAAATAATCAGAGGGTCATAATAGACTGCTTGCTGGACATCAACAAGTTAGTTTGATTCCTCATGCTGTCAAAAACACCCGTCCATATTTCTATGGCGAAACCCAGTAAAGTTGACTACTCTCCTGACACATCTATGAAAAGGAAGAAGTTTCTCATTCTGAAACCAGGACGACACCAGAATAATCTCAAGTATGGCATTTTGGATCCTGCATTAATGCTTGTGACTTTATAAGGACATGGACAGACAAAAGTTTTCTGATCCTGAGGAGTCAGCAGATTATTTGGACTTTATGGACCTCACACCAATGGACATTTTTAGGGGAATGAAGAGCTTCTGGCTGTATGTCCTATGAAGAGAGGAGCTGCATGAAATGGAAGTTACTACTGTCCTAAAAGCGCAATATCCACCACAGATATTCAGAAGGAGAGAGCTTAACAGAGTCAGAAACACATTTTGCTCCCCTCTGAAAGACCACATTGGGGGAGGGTGGGGGAGGGGGGGGACGGAGCTGCAAAAGCTACGATTAGAACACTCTAATTCACGATTATCCTTCAATATTGTCACCACGAAATGGGACTATAATGTTTTAAATGTGACAGGCTCTTGTTGTTTCATGCCTGTATGCTAGGTGGCTTAAATATTAGCTTTTAAAATTAAAGTGGGATCCCCACCTTGCAAAACTGAAATAATTGTAGAATAGAGCTTTCAAACTCTTATTTAATAAGCAATGCTGATCATTAGACTTAGGCCCTCATTATGACCCTGCAGTCTCTAGACCGCCAGGGTCAGGGTCGCGGTCGGACCGCCGCCAAAGTGGCAGTCCAACTGCAACATTACGACCGGGACCGCCAGCTGTACCACTTTTCAAGCCACCCAACGGCCTGGCGGTGCCGGCGGTCCCAATCCGCCAGGGCAGGGCTGCAAGTAGCGCTGCCCTAGGGATTATGACTCCTCTCTCTGCCGGCATTTACATGGCGGTTTCACTGCCATCTAAAGGCTGGTGGAGACATGGTGCAGGGGGTCCCTCTGGCCAGCCTCGTTGGGCAAATCACTGTCTGCTTTGCAGGCAGTGATATGCGCGATGGGTACTGGTGCACCCGACGCACAACAGCAATGCTGCCGGCTCTATTATAATAATAATAATAATAATAATAGAGCCGGCATCAATGTTGTTGTGTGTTTCCCGCTAGGCCAGCAGGCGGAAACTGTGTTTCCGCCTACTGACCCAGCGGGAAACTCATAATAGGGCCGGCGGGAAGGATACTGAACTGGCGGTCTTCTGACCATGGGAGTTTCCACTCGCCAAACCGTAATTAGGGCCTTAGGCCCTCATTATGAGGCTGGCGGTCCCTCGCCATGGCAGTCCTCCCGCCACAGAGCCGGCGGTAAGGACCACCACATTAAGAGTTGTGAGGCTTGGCAGATGCCAAGCCTCCACAACCCTGCATGGCCTGCCGGTGCGCAGGTGGTGAGCACCTCCAACCCGGCGGCAGGCCTCAGACTGCCGTCCAGATTACAAGACTACCACGAAAACCCTGGCGGTCACGCACCCGGTGACAGGAATCGCCACTCCTGTCGCCGGCACACACATGCACACATGTCCCCACACATGCACACACCCCTCACCCCCACAGGTCCACATACTCTTAAACACCCCCCACCCATTTACGCACGCATGCATTCACATACACACCCATTCAGCATACGCATACATGCACTAAGACTCCCTCACTCACTCACATTTATCCACACAGACACCCCCACTCACATTCATCCACACAGACACGCACATACACTCACACACACACAGTCACAGGCATACACGCACACATACAGCACCCCCCTCCGCAGACACGCACCCACACACACAGGCACCCTCCCCCACCCTTTTGGACACCCGCTTACCTTCTCCACCGAGGAGGACGTCTGGGAGGGGATGGGTCCGGGTGGTCTTGCATCGCCAGCACGACTCCACCAAGCCGTATTACGGCATGTAATACGGCGGGCGGCGTCCTGCTGCCTTGGCGGTGCTGGTGATGCACCCACCTCTGCACCGCAGACAGCCAGCACGAATGCTGGCAACTTTCCACCACAAAGATGGCGGACGGCTGCCAGCACTCGTCGTAAGGCGGTCTGCAGGCCACCAGTACTGGCGGTCTGGTGGCGGGTTTGGCTTTGGTGGTCAGGGAAATTGACCACCAAAGTCAAAATGAGGGCCTCGGTGTTTTATGGGTGCTTCCTCCCCTCTGTAGAAGGCTGGTTCAATGTTGTTGCTTTAATATTACTGGCCTCTATGGCTATGTTGGAACATGAGGTATCCTTGCGCACCACTGGTGATTACTGATACTTATATCCCTATCTCATTAATGATCTGCTTAGAAGCCCAGGATCTCTCCAGTGGCCTGAGGAAGGTGCAAGACTGGCAGTTAAAACGTTTATGCTCTTTGCAGGGAAAGAACAGGAAAATAACTAGTTCCATAGCATTTCACATTAATATACACTTTTAGGAATATCCTCTGGATGTAGTACTTCACATCCTCAGTAATCTGAATGGCTGTTGTTAACCATTACCATTTGCTTTGGGGACACATTCCCCTTTTGTGGTTTACTTTTTCATTTCTCCATTTATACTCTCATTCTTTGTCTAACTGTCACATACATACTTTGCTGAAGACTCTGAATCAGTAGTTGATTGATACTACCCTTGCTGCACCAATCTGGCAAAGCTACGCCATCGTCGATGCCCTATCTGTGAATATCAATTATCTAAATAGTTTTTTTTTATGGAAAAAGATGCATTACCTAAATTATTACGAATACTGTCACAGCCCTGAAAACACACATACCACCTAAATAATTAGACACATTATACAGATTGGGACTTACGGCAGACAATGCTATCAACTCATGGCGGTCTGCTGAGGGAGACCTATTGAAATGTATCTACTTTAAGATTCTCCATGATTGTTACTGGTCACCTCAAAGATGGCACAGGGTATCTCTGCTACCCCAAAGCACGTGTTGGAGGTGTAGGACAGACTGCTGAATTCATGTTGGCCTGCAATTAGGTCCACTCTCAGAGTTGGGTTGGGAGCAGGTCGTACCCGCTATACAAATAACACTCCCTCATGCTATGTCCGACGGAGAAGAACCAATCAAACACAGACAAAGGTGAAATTGCTGGCAGCAGCGAAAAACATGTATCCACGGACACTGTAGAAATCCGAACTCAAAAACTCATGTGGAGCGGCTGTCCTAGATGGCGTGGATAGCAGATTTCAAACGTATCATTTATAAAATTAATGATCAAATGGAAATTTGACATGATACTGGAACTGTTTATTAAACTTCCAGCTAAATTCTCTTGAAGGGTTTGTATGTAAAGCAGAGAAAATATACCTTCTCTATGCTCATTCACTCATCGCTGATAAGAGTCCTTCCGTCTCATTGAAGAAGAGGGATTCAATACTTGCAACTGAAATGGGCATGTGCGCAGTAGACTCCTATCTGTCTTAGGGTCCATAATGGTCATAAAGGGATTCAATATGGGATGTAATATATAGTTTGATGTAATGTTATATAGGGTGAAGTTACAAAAGACTGCCATAGATTTGGGATGTTGAATTGGGAGAGGCGTTCGCCCTCTGATTTTATCCTTATTTCCATGATATGCATAGAGCTGAATACTAAGGCTATTCTGAAATTTTCCAAGATACACCTAGGCAGGCAGAAGCTCCCGAGGGTATGGAACCCAGATGATTTCCCTGCATCCTGCGATGTGCGGAGTGAGATGCGGAGTATGGCAGAGTTAAAGGAAGGAGGGATTTGTGGATGCGGATGTGATAATAACCACCCCTGGTCCAGGTAACATACCGGTGGACTAACAGATCCACTTGGAAGTTCTCCTAGATGTGCGGAGCAGCCGCTGGGTGGAAGCTTGGGAGCAAGGGATGGGTGGGGAGGTTTTGTTATTCACGTTGGTACATTACCTGTCATGCTACTGGTATATGCTGACTGCTAACTTACTGAGATATCTGACATGTTATGCTAGTACTGCTAGTGCTTCGGTATGATTCCGGACCTGGCGAATAATACCACCTGTTGTAAATGATACGCTTTACACATTGTCCTGCTTGTTGAAATGCCAATAAAAATATATATTTTTAAAATATATACCTAGGCAGACCTGGATGCACCATTACTTTGAAACCGACACGATACCTATGAATGGCTAAAATACTATGAGTAGAAGTACTTTGAAGCACTTTTTTAAGAGGTAAGGCCGGGCATAGAAGTTTGATGATTTTAGCAATTGGTTCATTTATTTTAAAAACAGAAATATAGCAACAACAAAAAAAAGGAAAATATCCAATATAGTCAATTCCACCCTCAGGTGTGCCTCGATCTCGTCTCCATACTCCCCTGCATCTTGTGAATATCTGCATTTCCCACAAACACACAGAAAAGTTCAACAAAGCCAAATATCTCTCTACAATACCCGCCTGGCCATTCTGCCCCATGGCACTTTCCAGGTGGGCTGCAGCTAAGGGGTCTGCTTTCAGAGCTGGAAGGGCTGCCATGACATCATTCTAGTCATGGCCTCTTGCAAACTGCGGCTGGTGTATTGTGCCAGGGCTGATTTTGGTTTTCAGTCTGGCCCTGCCTTCTCATCTCCTCAAAAGCTTCGATGAGGTAGATTTTCACAACGAAACAAACCTCTTTAGAGTAAATCTACCACAATATTTGTGCCACTGTCCATAACTGGCATCACATAAACTAGGAATCCTAAAGCAGACACTTTGAACAAATGGTTTACTCAGGAGCTGGCTACTCTAAGTCGACAGCCCCGGGCCTGCCACATCACACGGTCCCATCGTGTGACACACGATATTGACTCTTTTCACACTGTCACCCGGTGAAGAGCTTATATTACATGGTGCATCACAAGGTAAGCAGGAAACCCGTGCAAGGAGTAGGTTTCCAGCTCATGTGTGGTGGTACAGTGCAGTTGTTTGCCACCACCACTGGACAACACTGGCAGTCTCAGGGGTGGTGGGGGGGGTGGGAGGGAATTAATATGTTTTGATCAGTGTTCAGCAGAATACCACGCCCACTCCCTATTCCCTCACATGGTAAAAATGTATTTGAGTTTGGCAGGTCTGCAATGTAGAAATCTGGTCTGGTTGCAAGCCCCTGTGTGAAACTTACAAAAAGTGCTCACAAGAGGGAAAAAACAGGATACTAAAAAAAAATGTGGTCTGGTGGAAAGGCTAAATTGCAGACGCATCAACTCTTGAATTCAAAGGACATTTTCATTATCTTCCATGAAATGGCCAACTCAGACCAATAAAAAAAAACACCACTTCTGATAATAAACAACACTGTGAGGACTTTTTCTTATTATAAAGTGAAGATTTTCGATGCAATCTCAAACAACCCTCCTCAAATTTAATCCACCCTCAACCATCCGCACTTTCACCCGGTGCCACCAATCTCAAACCTGCATAGAGTTAATATTCAGACTAGTTTCTAGGATTAATAATCCATTCTGTTTGTGGAAGCATGCTCGGCTCTTTGCATTAGACAATTCCTCTCATCTTTGGCACTTGAAATTACTGACATGATAAACGCTTCTTCTGCACTAAATTTAAAGTTCTTAAGCTACCTTAAATGGTGAATTTCAAATGTTTTGGTTTTGCGTTGTAGGTAAGGAGTCACAACGTTTTGTTTCCCAAGACAACCTTTCATAAACATTATCTATGATTTATTTCGGAGAATTTGATTTTTTTTTTTTTTTTTTTTAACTTAACACGATTCCCCCTATTCCAGTCCCCTAAGAACCTTATGTCTATAACTGTGCATAAGTTTATAAAGCGTAGCAAATATCCCACAGGGCTTCCTGGGACTGAAATGAGAAACCATTAGGATATGAAAATGGAAGGCAAGCATATAAGAGCCACGTTTTCTGGAGCATTCTGGAGGCCAAGGGACTGGAGACGAAATGTATGGAAAAGGCAGTGCTTAATTTGAGCTAGTGGTTTCCAGTGCTCAGCTCCAGCACTTATTCATCAATACTGGGACGTATGACAGTCAGCCACATGGTGCTACTTGTCTAATTTTGTAATGAACACAACAGATGTGTAATAATGCTAGATACATTAAAAATGACTAATAATTGCCTCCCAAAGCTATAATGACACCTTGGTTGGCTGGTTTTAGTCATTTTTAGGGTCGAGCGCGCAAAGCGCTCTGTCCATGGTGTAATCTCTCTGTGGGCTTTTAAACACGCCCATCAGTTTGGTTGGTTTGTGGGCTTGTCTTTTAAAATTTGCTTGATGTAATTAGTCAAAGGCATGCACACGTCATGCCTTTTCCAGTGTTAAGCCCACCTCAAGAGCACAGGCCCACTACTGAAAACATACAAAGCTCCAAGTTTTCCATATGGTTTCTAAACTACTTTTTCTCTTTATTTTGTAGGCAGCGCGATCTCGCTGGGCAGTAGTTGGGCGCTTTGCATGGCATCGACCCTGTTACATGGATATTTGCACTTAAGCCGGTTACATGGATAATTGCACTTTTGCCGATACCATTCACTTCGAGTGAACTTCTGTTTCCTTTTGTGTGTCTGCTTTGAGCCCAGGGCATCCTTCGGCTCGCTTATGTGAGACTGCTTTACTTTTCATTTTCAGTTTATGTGACAAGAAAAGTCTGGTAAGGAGTTTACAATGATAATAGCTTTAACTCAAGCAAACCAAGACCCATTGCATTGCAAATGCTTGTTAATGCATTCAAATTCTGAATTGTCTATAGCAGCGCTGACAGAGGCAATGGGTGGTGCTAGCTGTATTGGTCTCCTGACAAGGGGGCGGCATTTTTTTTTTTTTTTTAATTAACAAATTTACTGGGCTAAGGGCAGGTAATCTGATGCATGTTGGCGAGACAGAAAATGGAGCTACGCAATGAGAATGGATAGAAGAATCATGGTCACTGAACACAGGACAAGGCTGGGGTTATAAGGTCAAGATTTAGGGCCTCATTCTGACTTTGGCGGGCGGCGGAGGCCGCCCGCCAAAGTACCGCCGTCAGAATACCGCTGCGCGGTCAAAAGACCGCCGCGGTAATTCTGAGTTTCCCGCTGGGCTGGCGGGCGACCGCCAGAAGGCCGCCCACCAGCCCAGCGGGAAACCCCCTTCCACGAGGATGCCGGCTCCGAATGGAGCCGGCGGAGTGGAAAGGGTGTGACGGGTGCAGTTGCACCTGTCGCGATTTTCAGTGTCTGCTATGCAGACACTGAAAATCTTGGTGGGGCCCTGTTAGGGGGCCCCTGCAGTGCCCATGCCATTGGCATGGGCACTGCAGGGGCCCCCAGGGGCCCCACAACACCTGTTACCGCCAACCAGGTTCTGGCGGTCAAAACCGCCAGAACCAGGCTGGCGGTAAGGGGGTCGGAATCCCCATGGCGGCGCTGCCTGCAGCGCCGCCATGGAGGATTCCTCAGGCCAGGGGAAAACCGGCGGGAAACCGCCGGTTTCCCTTTTCTGACCGCGGCTTTACCGCCGCGGTCAGAATAGGCCAGGATGCACCACCAGCCTGTTGGCGGTGCATCCGCGGTCCCCGGCCCTGGCGGTCCATGACCGCCAGGGTCGTAATGACCCCCTTAGTCTGTTAATAAAGAAGTTCTCTATTATCTATATTATTGTGGGCAAGACCTTATGATGTAAAAATAGAACATATCCTGGCAGGTAACCTGTGAAGTTCATTGAGTTCATTGGAGTTCGAGATGGAGGAGGCGAAACCTGAGGGCTAGTCTAGCCACCGAGTTTTGCACAACCCGAAGACGCTGGATCAGGTATTCTGGACTGCCCAGGTACAGGGAGCAGCGTAAACTAGAGGTAATAAGGACATGAAAAACGGTGCTGCATTTGGCTGTGTTGTGTACATGTGGCCATGAACAGAAGGGACTGACTGCGAGACTGGACGTCATACCGGGCACACAGGTGACCTGCACCCAGCCTTCAAGCAGCTGAGCCCAGTCAGTCTTTGCCAGTCTCCACCAAGCACTAGGGTTAGCCTCAGCCGTGCTCCATCGCAGTCATCAATGGGTGGGGTGAGGCGGTCTGGATCTTTAGCATCGGTTCTGACATTTCAGTAGTTACAACCTACCAAGGTGAGACCTTTCGTGGTGTGGTAACAACATAATGCTTGTTCTATACCAGTGGTTCTTAAACCTTTTGAATTCTGTGCAGCCCCACTTAATCATTACTGGTAAGCAGATACACCAGATGACTAATTATTAGACTCTGGGGACCCCCACTGATGCATTTCGGAAAGCCAGAGACCCTAGCTTAAGCAATTTGGATGGATTTGCACCTCAAAATAATACACACAAATAGCAAAACAAACATTTATCAAACAAAAACACAAATTATGAAATATTTTATTTAATTCACAAACAAATATTTTAAAAAAAGAAAATTTATTTCAATGGGAAGGTTGGGGCTTTCCTATATTCAAATCAGGCTACTCATTGTCCTTACTATATTCTGAATTTGCACTGCTCCCGCAAGACACCAACTTAATTTTCAGCCTCCAATTGCAAATTCCTTTGCATTAACTTAATATTTAATCATTTTCAATTTTAATTCTGCACTTACATACACTTTAATAATCTATTAATAATAATTATTTATTTAAGTAGTTGTGGACCACCAGGGGTTCCTGGACCACAGGTTAAGAACCACTGTTCCAGACCATTCATCAGCTTTCCGCATTAACCTCAGTTTTCAGTCCTCAGCCTCAAATGTGAACAGCCAGGGCAACAAGACAACACCTAACGCACCTGAAAGTGAGACGCTTCTCATACAAGACATGAGACTAGTTTTCAAATGCAGGGCCAGTACATTCATTAAAGAAGAACGTTATTCCCGACCTTATTCTGGAGACCCCAGCCATCAAACCTGTCCCACCCAGGCTTTGCTATATTGGGCTCTCACCAGATGTCCCTTGGGAAGGTCAAACCGAACGGCAGAGGCTAAAGGATGGACAATCAAGAACCCAAAAGGGGGTCAGATGAAAGCAAAGAGGAGACATGTCCTTGGACATTGACAAGAGCAGGAAAGATTGGAAGTAGAGAGAAGACAGAGAGGGAAGGAATTAGAGGGCATGTGGTACAACTGAGAAACCCCTGCTGCCAAGACCACATTTTTATATTAAGTAATTTTCAGGAAGGACAGAGAAGGTCTGAGACGCCTTGAAGTTATGTGGGAGTGAATTCCATGCAGAACAAAATCCCAGGGCCAAAGATGGATGTATGTACAGTACATGGACCTTACTCTCTTGAACAATAAACGTTGAGTGATGCAAGCAGAAGCTTAGCACGGCTTAATTTGGTGACACAAGTCGTCAGTCTGGCAGCTTGATTTTGCTTTGCTTGTGGGCAATGCTTCAAATGTTTTAGGCAGTCCAAATGTGAGGCATTAGCATAATCCAGATGGCTCGGAATTAAAGATATTCCCAGTTACATGCTTTTAGACACTTACCAAACTTTTTTGCAACATTCAATCTAACAATCTGGAAGCAGCATGAACTAGGGGAATATGGCGGCCGTTCAATAATTCAGAATGGCTAGCGTTATGGTTGTTCTAGCCAGGAGTGGCCAATGCCTCTTTAAATTGTTCCAGGCCCCTTTCCAAAGAGAAAGGCAGTGAGGTTCAGATTGCAACACTACGATTTTGTGCCCGATGCCCACTTGCTTCAAGACTGAAGAAGGGCAGTGACTGTAATAAGCCAGACATTAGCTTAGAAAAACCATCCATAAGGAATCAGGGGTTGAAAAAAGAACACCAAGTAAGTCATGGAATTTAGGAGTCATACGTGGCTGGCTTTAGTTCAAGTTTGTCCCTAGTTTGATTAGTAACCTAGTTGAATTCATCCAAGAGGGTGCTCGTGAGTCACAGAGCTCTTCAGTAGGACAAAAGTCGAACACAACGCCATACGGGCTACTGATTCCTTAGTTGTGTTACTGTGTTTTTGAGTGATAGTTCTTAAACAATCCTTGGAGTATGTAACTCTTTGCAAGATTCTTGATTTAAAAAAAATGATTAAAAGAGACAGCAGATTTGTAAAACATGTCCAAAGATGCATAATTCCAGAGGGAGACATGTTCATCCTGGCGAACCTTTGATTTTACTCTTGCTGGGGTCGCGTTAAAGCTGGGAACTGAATTAGTAGGAAGGCAGGTGACTTTCTTTGAATAGGGGGCAACTATAATAGACATCCATTGCAGGTGAAGAACGTATTGCTCTGGAAGACAGCCGCCCGTATTAAGAAGGGATGTGCCAAAAAACTACTACTAAGATGAATAGTACGTTTTTTTGGAACAGTCCTGGAAAAATGTGATACTCCCTGCAGAGTCTTAAGTGGGGGAGACCAAGTGTAGCCCTAAAACCAAAAAAACAAAGAAACAATGGCCAGCCAAACCAAAGGTAGAAAGTAATATAAGAAATTAAGCTTGTAACTTAAATTGTTTATAGTTACTTCCCTATATTTTGCCCACCGTTAAATAAGACATTGATATCATTTTTTCACACATACGGTTCTCCCATAAAATCTTGAGTACTGTCATCAGGCCCCCTAAAAAGCTAAAAACCGTGTGGTGCTCAATATAAACAACATAAACATTTTTGTGCAAAAAAATAGCACAACGAAGGGTAAATGGATAACAAACTACACTTTTGAGTAATACATCAATTACTTGTGAGGCCAGAAAAAACAGCCATAAAACAGCCATAAAAAACAGAACTATGGCTGTCAGTAGTATCATCATTCTCTCCTTTAATAGATGTAATGTACTTGATTATAAATGGCAGCATGGTTAAAAAAACTCTTTTGAAGGGAAACTTTAGCACAGAACAACTCAATATTCGTTAGTAACCAAGGAGCTGTGCTCAACATTAAACACATTGCTTCTCCAGAGCAAAGACAGGGTTTCTCACAGTAGATGTGATTTCTTCGGGCAGGCCAGAAATACAGGCTTTGAGCACTGAAGACAGGAATCTCATCCTTTTGATTTTGTCATTCGAATGTGGCAATACTGTAACTCAAAGCTCACAGAGTTCTGTAGCATATACAGTAGTTTTAAAATTGACAATGTACTCCAGGGAAGCCAACTCATCCTGGCATTTGGAGGGGGCTGTAGTTTCCTCACTGGGCACGAGGGAAGCGCCACACATTTTGCCATTCCACAGAAGTGCCTAAGTCAATGAGTCTCAATACCAAGATGAGGGAGGTGATCTTCAGACGACGAGAAGGTGGAAGCCAGAGGGGTTCCCACAAGGCTCCCATATTAGGATGTCAGACTCAACAATAGAGCTGACCATAGGTATTACAGAAGAGATGATACTGCAGTTCATTAACCGCATTCTTGGGGAAGTTGCAGCCACAACATATTAGGTTCAAAGCTTACACTAAGAAGCTACTGCCTATTCCTTAGTCTCATTCATTCTACCACTGGTGATCCCACAGATAGTCAGAGACACCAATTGTTCTCTGACCACTCATCCGCGAGAAGGCAAGAACTAAAGTCTTACAGGACCTGTGAGCTGCAACCCATCCAATCATTAAATGAACTCCCAAAGTCAGTGACGAGGATGCCAATCATGGCTAATAAAGATGCATCCTCCGCGGACATGAGCAACTTCACGCTGCTTGGAACTAGAATAATAGCTCGGATTCTGCAAGTGGGTGTATTTTCCTTCGATCTGACACTTCTGACAGAGTTTTGGCACCCAGATGACTCAAGACTGATGCTGCGGATCCTAGAATATGCCACCCTTCAGTGGCTGATGGGCACATTTTTCAGCGAGGGCCTCCCTAATTAAAGAGATCGAGGATGACAGCTCCAGATTGATCGCTTTCCTGATCAGATATTTCACGCTCAATTTGATGGAATATAAATCGCTCCCAGATTGGCTTCCAAATACGTGCAGTGCTTTAAATGAGGGGAGGATGTGAGAGGGTCCTCGCTCAACACAAAGGACAGATAAAATTACCTCTTTCTCACGTCTACCAGCTTTGCCTTCAAAGGAGTAAGCCATTGCGATGATCACAGCCTCGCCTACCACAAGAAATTCTGAGCAGAGAACACCAAATTTCAAAGGTGATCGCGAGGAGCATGGATGTCACTCCACATGAGCAACAAAAAGACAATGGGTCACTCTGAGTCAATCATGACGGACAAAGGGGATCAAAGATACGGTGAAAAAGGGAATACCAAACAAAATAATAATCTTAGACAAGAAATCTGGAATTTCATGATTCTAAAACTGCTGCAGATACAACAACAGTACACACAGTCCATCACATGCCATTTCATTTACTAATTCCATCAAATAAGCACTGGAAAAGACAACAGGTCTCGCCTTTTTGCTTTGCCAGGGCACATCTATTGACTATGCCAATGCTGTTTTTCGAAAATGCCTTCCATCA